>NW_027488365.1:21212121-21515151 GCF_051014445.1 Colletes latitarsis | reverse complement strand
TGGAAGGTGGCGAGGATGGTCCTCCTCCGGAAGGAGGGTCGGCCCGCGGAGTCTCCCTCCGCATACCGGCCCATTTGTCTCCTCGACGAGGTGGGCAAGCTCTTCGAGCGTGTGATTGCTGCCCGCCTCGTCGAGCACCTGTCGCGGGGTGATCCCGGTCTGGCCGACTGCCAGTTCGGTTTCCGGGGGGGCCGATCGACTATCGACGCGATAGGTCGTGTGAGGGCCCTCTCGGAGGCGGCCGTCTCCCGGGGAGGGGTGGCATTGGCAATATCCAAGGATATTGCCAATGCCTTTAACACCCTCCCCTGGGAAGAGATAAGGAGGGGACTCGAATATCATCGAGTCCCCCCTTGTCTCAGGGCGGTCGTCGGGGATTATCTCCGCGGCAGGTGGATCGAGTATCCGGGCCGGGATGGTGATATGCGGAGGGAGGTGTACTGCGGTGTTCCGCAGGGGTCGGTCCTCGGGCCATTCCTGTGGAACATCGCGTACGACTCGGTGTTGCGGGCCGGCCTCCCCGACGGCGTCAGCACGGTGTGTTATGCGGATGACACACTGGTGCTGGCCGTCGGGGCGCACTGGGGGAGGGCCATGCGTCGCGCGGAGAAGGGGTCGCAACGCGTCGTCGACCGGATCAGGGGGATGGGGATGACGGTGGCGGTCCATAAGACCGAGGTGATTGCGTTTCATTCACCTCGGCAGGATCCGCCACCCCCTCTGATTCGGGCGGGTGGGGCTGACATCGAGGTGAAGCCCCGGATCAGGTATCTAGGGCTGATCCTCGATAGCCACTGGCGTTTCGAGAAGCATTTCCGCTGCCTGGTCCCCCGGTTGGAAAGGATGGTTGCGGCTCTGGGCCGGATCCTGCCCAACCTGGGGGGCCCGGCGGGCCGAGTTTGTCGCCTCTATGTGGCAATGGTCCAGTCGGTGGCCCTATACGGGGCCCCCGTCTGGGCGGACGACCTGGCTGCCTCCCGGCGCAGCATGACTATGCTGCGTCGGGTGCAGAGGCGCATGGCGCTCAGGGTCGTCCGCGGGTATCGGACCATGTCACATGAGGCGGCGACGGTTCTAGCGGGGATGCCGCCCATGGACCTGCTCGCGCGGTCGCACGCGGTGATGTACCGGCACCGCGTCGACCGTCGCGCGAGGGTGGGGGCGGTCCCGGGCGGGCAGGAACCTGCTTGGGGCGATTTGAAGCGCCAGGCCCGGCAGTCCGTGTTGCTCGCGTGGCAGCAGCGGCTGGCTCTGCCAACCGCGGGGCACCGGACTGTCGGGGCTGTTCGGCCACTCCTGAAGGAGTGGCTGGACAGAGGCCATGGCAGCCTCACCTACCGGCTGGCACAGGTATTTTCCGGGCATGGCAGCTTCGGAAGATACCTGTGCCGGATAGGGAAGGAGCCGACGGCGCGTTGCTGCCACTGCGACGCTGAGCAGGACACGGCGGATCATACCCTGGCGGTATGCCCCGCGTGGGAGGGGGAGCGCCGTGTCCTGGTCGGCGTCGTCGGGCGGGATGTCTCGCTGCCGGGCGTGGTGCGCGCCATGCTCGGCAGCGAGGAGAAGTGGAGGGCCGTGGCCTCCTTCTGCGAGAACATAATGTTGCAGAAGGAGGCCGCAGGGAGGGAGCGCGAGCTTCAGCGGCGCGCTGAAGCTCGCGCTCGTGCGGTGGCCCGAGGTCGTCGCCCGGTCGCGAGGCGTCGCGGGCGGCCGCCTCGGCGTGGCGGATGACCAAGGCTGGGAGGGGGGTCCTGAGGGGACCCTCCTCCCGCCAGGCGGCGCCGGGTCGGACCGGTTGGGGGTAGGAGTGCCTCCCCCTACCGGTCCGACGCAAGGGGAGGCACCCTCGGCGGTCTGGTGCGGTCATGAACGCCCGGCCGCCGAGGGGTGGGAACGGGGTCGCGGGCGGTTGCGAGTTGGGGCTCGCAGCCGCCACTAAACGCGGCCCCGGGACGGATAGCGGCGGGATGGAGTGGCCCCGTCCCGCCGCTATGAGGCAGTGTGTCTACTGGGGGGACCGATTGTCCCCCCGGGGGATGGGCGCGAAAGCGCGGGCACGGGGAGGATACCGGAAGAATGCTTCGAGCGATTCCCGGTATCCTCCCAAAGCGTGCCGAAGGGTCACCGTGGGGTTTTTAGTGGGTAGGTCCCGCGCCTGTCGTTGTACGGGCGCGGGGAATCCCACACACCCCTCCCACCTCTCCCCAAGGAGGTGGGAGGGAGTCTTTCGAAGATTTTCCCCACGACAAAAAAAAAAAAAAAAAAAAAAAAAAAAAGTACGAGCCAGATGAGGGCAAATCCCAGACCTAACCGAGATATAACCGGCGTTATCCTCTAAAATATTAATCGGAACCAGGTTTAATTAACTGTTTCAGTGTGGTACCGCATTACTATGTGATCCAAACCAGAAAAAGGCCAGGAACTGACCGACAAGTATGCGAAAAATGCGAAAGTACGAGCCAGATGAGGGGCAAATACCAGACCTAACCGAGACATAACCGGCGTTATCCTCTAAAATATTAATCGCATCCTGGATTAATTGACCGTCTCGGAGAGGCACCTCATTACTACGGGACCCAAACCAGAAAAAACCCAGGATCTGGCCAACAAGTATACGAAAAATGCGAAAGTACGAGCCAGATGAGGGCAAATACCAGACCTAACCAAGACATAACCGGCGTTATCCTCTAATATATTAATCGGAACCACGTTTAATTGACTGTTTCAGTGTGGTACCACATTTCTACGTTATCCAAACCAGAAAAAACCCAGGATCTGGCCAACAAGTATTTGAAAAATGCGAAAATACGAGCCAGATGAGGGCAAATCCCAGACCTAACCGAGACATAACCGGCGTTATCCTCTAAGATATTAATCGCAACCAGCTTTAATTGACTGTTTCGGTGTGGTACCGCATTACTACGTGATCCAAACCAGAACAAGGCCGGGATCTGGCCAACAAGGGATCTGGTTCCGAATAGTATCTTAGAGGGTAACGCTGGTTATGTCTGGGTTAGTTCTGGTATTTGCAATCATCTGGCTCATACTTACGCGTTTTTCGCATACTTGTTGGGCAGATCCTGGGTCTTTTCTGGTTTGGATAACGTAGTAATGTGGTACCACACTGAAACACTCAATAAAAGCTGGTTCCGATTAATAGTTTGGAGGATAACGCTGGTTACGTTTGGGTTAGTTCTGGTATTTGCACTCATCTGGCTCGTACTTTCGCATTTTTCAAATACGTGTTGGCCAGATCCTGGGTTTTTTCTGGTTTGGATAACGTAGTAATGTGGTACCACACTGAAACAGTCAATTAAATCAGGTTCCGATTAATATTTTAGAGGATATCGCCGGTTATGTCTGGGTTAGGTCTGGTATTTGCCCTCATCTGGCTCCTACTTTCGCATTTTTCGCATACTTGTTGGCCAGATCCTTGGCTTTTTCTGGTTTGGAGCACGTAGTAATGTGGTACCACATCGAAGCAGTCAATTAAACCTGGTTGCGATTAATATTTTAGAGGATATCGCGGTTATGTCTCGGTTAGGTCTGGGATTTGCCCTCATCTGGCTCGTACTTTCGCATTTTTCAAATACGTGTTGTCCAGATCCTGGGTTTTTTCTGGTTTGGATAACGTAGTAATGTGGTACCACACTGAAACAGTCAATTAAATCAGGTTCCGATTAATATTTTAGAGGATATCGCCGGTTATGTCTGGGTTAGGTCTGGTATTTGCCCTCATCTGGCTCCTACTTTCGCATTTTTCGCATACTTGTTGGCCAGATCCTGGCCATTTT
Organism: Colletes latitarsis; assembly: GCF_051014445.1. NCBI lineage: Eukaryota > Metazoa > Arthropoda > Insecta > Hymenoptera > Colletidae > Colletes > Colletes latitarsis. Next base: position 21,511,354 of record NW_027488365.1, on the reverse strand, counting down.
CTGGCTTTGACTACGTAGTATTGTGGTACCACATCGAAGCAGTCAATTAAACCTGGTTGCGATTAATATTTTAGAGGGTACCGCCGGTTATGTCTCGGTTAGGTCTGGGATTTGCCCTCATCTGGCTCGTACTTTCGCATTTTTCGCATACTTGTTGGCCAGATCCTGGTATTTTTCTGGCTTTGACCACGTAGTATTGTGGTACCACATCGAAGCAGTCAATTAAACCTGGTTGCGATTAATATTTTAGAGGATAGCGCCGGTTATGTCTCGGTTAGGTCTGGGATTTGCCCTCATCTGGTTCGTACTTTCGCATTTTTCAAATACGTGTTGGCCAGATCCTGGATTTTTCTGGTTTGGATAACGTAGTAATGTGGTTCCACACCGAAGCAGTGAATTAAACCAGGTTGCGGTTAATATTCTAAAGGATATCGCCGGCTATGTCTCGGTTAGGTCTGGGATTTGCCCACATCTAGCTCGTATTTTCGCATTTTTCAAATACTTGTTGGCCAGATCCTGGGTTTTTTCTGGTTTGGATAACGTAGAAATGTGGTACCACACTGAAACAGTCAATTAAACGTGGTTCCGATTAATATATTAGAGGATAACGCCGGTTATGTCTTGGTTAGGTCTGGTGTTTGCCCTCATCTGGCTCGTACTTTCGCATTTTTCCCATACTTGTTGGCCAGATCCTGGCCCTTTTCTGGCTTGGACCAGGTAGTAATGTGGTACCACACCGAAACAGTCAATTAAACCTGGTTCCGATTAATATTTTAGAGGATAACGCCGGTTATGTCTGGGTTAGGTCTGGTATTTGCCCCTCATCTGGCTCGTACTTTCGCATTTTTCGCATACTTGTCGGTCAGTTCCTGGCCTTTTTCTGGTTTGGATCACATAGTAATGCGGTACCACACTGAAACAGTTAATTAAACCTGGTTCCGATTAATATTTTAGAGGATAACGCCGGTTATATCTCGGTTAGGTCTGGGATTTGCCCTCATCTGGCTCGTACTTTTTTTTTTTTTTTTTTTTTTTTTTTGTCGTGGGGAAAATCTTCGAAAGACTCCCTCCCACCTCCTTGGGGAGAGGTGGGAGGGGTGTGTGGGATTCCCCGCGCCCGTACAACGACAGGCGCGGGACCTACCCACTAAAAACCCCACGGTGACCCTTCGGCACGCTTTGGGAGGATACCGGGAATCGCTCGAAGCATTCTTCCGGTATCCTCCCCGTGCCCGCGCTTTCGCGCCCATCCCCCGGGGGGACAATCGGTCCCCCCAGTAGACACACTGCCTCATAGCGGCGGGACGGTGCCACACCATCCCGCCGCTATCCGTGCCGGGGCCGCGTTTAGTGGCGGCTGCGAGCTCCAACTCGCAACCGCCCGCGACCCCGTTTCCACCCCTCGGCGGCCGGGCGTTCATGGCCGCACCAGACCGCCGAGGGTGCCTCCCCTTGCGTCGTACCGGTAGGGGGAGGCACTCCTACCCCCAAACGGTCCGACCCGGCGCCGCCTGGCGGGAGGAGGGTCCCCTCAGGACCCCCCTCCCTGCCTAGGTCATCCGCCACGCCGAGGCGGCCGCCCGCGACGCCTCCCGACCGGGCGACGACCTCGGGCCACCGCACGAGCGCGAGCTTCAGCGCGCCGCTGAAGCTCGCGCTCCCTCCCTGCGGCCTCCTTCTGCAACATTACGTTCTCGCAGAAGGAGGCCACGGCCCTCCACTTCTCCTCGCTGCCGAGCATGGCGCGCACCACGCCCGGCAGCGAGACATCCCGCCCGACGACGCCGACCAGGACACGGCGCTCCCCCTCCCACGCGGGGCATACCTCCAGGGTATGATCCGCCGTGTCCTGCTCAGCGTCGCAGTGGCAGCAACGCGCCGTCGGCTCCTTCCCTATCCGGCACAGGTATCTTCCGAAGCTGCCATGCCCGGAGAATATCTGTGCCATCCGGTAGGTGAGGCTACCATGGCCTCTGTCCAGCCACTCCTTCAGGAGTGGCCGAACAGCCCCGACAGTCCGGTGCCCCGCGGTTGGCAGAGCCAGCCGCTCCTGCCACGCGAGCAACACGGACTGCCGGGCCTGGCGCTTCAAATCGCCCCAAGCAGGTTCCTGCCCGCCCGGGACCGCCCCCACCCCCGCGCGACGGTCGACGCGGTGCCGGTACATCACCGCGAGCGACCGCGCGAGCAGGTCCATGGGCGGCATCCCCGCTAGAACCGTCGCCGCCTCATGTGACATGGTCCGATACCCGCGGACGACCCTGAGCGCCATGCGCCTCTGCACCCGACGCAGCATAGTCATGCTGCGCCGGGAGGCAGCCAGGTCGTCCGCCCAGACGGGGGCCCCGTATAGGGCCACCGACTGGACCATTGCCACATAGAGGCGACGAACTCGGCCCGCCGGGGCCCCCAGGTTGGGCAGGATCCGGCCCAGAGCCGCAACCATCCTTTCCAACCGGGGGACCAGACAGCGGAAATGCTCCTCGAAACGCCAGTGGCTATCGAGGATCAGCCCTAGATACCTGATCTGGGGCTTCACCTCGATGTCAGCCCCACCCACCCGGATCAGAGGGGGTGGCGGATCCTGCCGAGGTGAATGAAACGCAATCACCTCGGTCTTATGGACCGCCACCGTCATCCCCATCCCCCTGATCCGGTCGACGACGCGTTGCGACCCCTCCTCCGCGCGACGCATGGCCCTCCCCCAGTGCGCCCCGACGGCCAGCACCAGTGTGTCATCCGCATAACACACCGTGCTGACGCCGTCAGGGAGGCCGGCCCGCAACACCGAGTCGTACGCGATGTTCCACAGGAGTGGGCCGAGGACCGACCCCTGCGGAACACCGCAGTACACCTCCCTCCGCATATCACCATCCCGGCCCGGATACTCGATCCACCTGCCGCGGAGATAATCCCCGACGACCGCCCTGAGACAAGGGGGGACCCGATGATATTCGAGTCCCCTCCTTATCCCTTCCCAGGGGAGGGTGTTAAAGGCATTGGCAATATCCAAGGATATTGCCAATGCCACCCCTCCCCGGGAGACGGCCGCTCCCGAGAGGGCCCTCACACGACCTATCGCGTCGATAGTCAATCGGCCCCCCCGGAAACCGAACTGGCAGTCGGCCAGACCGGGATCACCCCGCGACAGGTGCTCGACGAGGCGGGCAGCAATCACACGCTCGAAGAGCTTGCCCACCTCGTCGAGGAGACAAATGGGCCGGTATGCGGAGGGAGACTCCGCGGGCCGACCCTCCTTCCGGAGGAGGACCATCCTCGCCACCTTCCAACTGGGGGGGAATCGCCCGTCCCTCAGGCAGCGGTCGAACAACCGCCTGAGGTCGGCCCCAAGGACGCCCTGGGTCAAGACCCAAACCCGGCCGGGCACACCATCCGGACCCGGGGCCGTGTTACGAACCCCGAGCCGTCTGATGGCCGCTGCCAGCTCCTCCTGCGTGACCCCCAGCTCGGCCGTCCACTCCACTGGGACAGCCGCCGCCGCCGGAGGACGCGGTCCCCTCTCCCCAATTGGGAAGAGTGTATTGACCACGACCTCCAGCAGCCGGGGGTCAAGACCCTCGGTGACGGGGGGCGCCCACGGGCGGAGCTTATTCAGCACCACCTTATATGGGCGCCCCCATGGATCATCATCAAGGGTCTGGAGGAGCTCCTTCCATGCCTGGGTCTTGGCCCGTTTGATGGCGACCTGCAGAGCAACCCGCGCCACGCGGTATGCTCCATACAGGTCATCAGCTGCCCTCGCTCGCGCCACGCCGTCGCCTGTATGTTGGCGACGGCGCGCGCGGGTGTACTGGCGTCGGGCGCGGACAGTCGCGACTCGCAACTCCGCGATCACGTCCGACCACCAGTACACCGCCCGGCGAGGAGAAGCCCGCCCGACCCGAGGCATCGCCGCGTCGCAAATACCCGCGACCAATGCTCCGAGCCGGGCGACCTTCTCCTCTATGCTCGGCAACTCGGCCGCTCCCTGCGGCCAAGTTGCAGCGAGGGCAGCTGCCATCAGGGCGTCCTTGTCCAGGCGCCGAAGCGCCCAGCGGCGTGGTGGGATGCCACGCAGGCGGCCGTGTCGGGATGCACCCGCGGCGGCAGAGACCTCCATCCGGATGTACCGGTGATCGGAGAGTGTCTCTGCCCCCGCGACCACGTGCCAACCCGACACCATGCGCACGGCGTTGGGGGTCGCGAATCCAACATCCACGATGGACCCCCCATATCGCCGCACGCATGTGTGCTCCGACCCCCGGTTCAATACCCGGAGGTCGAGCCCCGCCGCCCAATCGCCCAGGATCCCGCCGCGAACGGAGGTCCTGGGGGATCCCCAAGCCACCGACTTGGCATTAAAATCCCCCAGGACCAGCACCGGCCGGGCCGCGTAGCGCTGCACGCATGCCGCGACCTCGGCCAAGTACAGCTCGAACGCAGCGTGACCGCTACGGGGCGAAATGTAGCACCCCACCACAGCGACTCCCCCCCAGTCCACGGCGACGAATCCCCGACCGCGCTCCAACAAGGAGAACGGTGGGGACCCGTCGCCCCCTCCCCATACCGTCGCCACCAAGCCGTCCGCGTCGCCCACCCAATGAGGGTGATCAGGGACGCGGTACGGCTCGGCGGCGACCGCCAGGCCAACCCCCCACTCCGCGAGGACTTGGGACATCAAGTCCTGTGCCGCGCGGCAGTGGTTGAGGTTGGCCTGGAGGAGGAGGCGGGGCGGCATTAATTAATGGCCGCGCCAGCCTCCTCCCGGCCGTCCGTCCCCGTAGCACCGTCCACCTCCATGGAGGACGATGCCACCGCCCGCGGCACCGGAGCCGGTGCAGCCCGCCTCTTCCTCTCCTTCCGGGAGGGGGGGGGGAGCACTTCTTGCTCCCCACCCTGTGATCGGCTGGCCTCCCCATGTCCGCACACAGCGGGCAGTGGGGGGCCGCCGAGCACTGGCTCGCACGGTGCTCTTTGGCACCGCAGCGGTAACACTGACCGCTGCGGTCCACCGGCGAGGTGCACCACTGCCTCACGTGCCCCAATTCGAGGCAGCGGTGACACTGGAGCGGGCGCGGCGCGAGGATTTCCACTCGCGCCGAAACCCACCCCACCAACACCCTCCCGGATTCCGCCACCTTACGGGCGGCGGAGAGGGGGCACCGGGCCCACACCGACCCGAGGCCGGAGGGCGACCTGCGGATCTCTCCGATCCGTAGGTCCTCCACAGGACAGTCCCCCGCCCTCGCAAGGGCACGGGACACATCCTGTGCGCTGACCGAGTCGTCCAGCCCCAAACGCGCATCTCCGTGCGCTTCGTGGGCCGGGCGACCCGGACACCTCGCTCGCCCAGCTGCTCGCGGAGCCTCTGGGCGAGACGATCCGCCTTCGCGCCGCCTTCTGCACCGGGGATCTCCAGCAAGAGACCCCCGGTCACGGCCCTCTTCGCCCTCACGGAGGCGATGCCCAGCTCTTCCAGGGAGATATTCTCCCTGGCGAGCCGCATCGCCTCCGCGAGGGTCAGGTCGCCCCCCTGCGCAACGGTCAGCGTCTCCGCAGCCGTTTTTGGGGGACGACCTGGTCGCGCCTTCCCGACCTTCGCGGCCTTTAGCTTGGCCGCCGGCGGCGGAGGCGGAGGCTGCGGTTGCGAGGCCTTCCTCGCCGCCCGCTTCGCCTTCCGCCCCACCACCTCACTCCACGCCAGCCCCCCTTGGGAGGGTGCTGTGGAGGACGCGTCCACCGCGACCACTGGTACACCACCCCCCTTGAGGGTCGCGACCCGGGGCCCTAGTGCCGCAACGCTGGGCGGAGCCTTCACTCCGCCCTTCTTTGCCTTCCCCGAATGTACCGGAACAGGTCGGGGAGGCACCGCCTTCCTGCTGACCGCTCTTCCGGCGAGGAGCTCCTCCCGGAAGGCGGCCAGCTTGCCATCAATCATGTCCCCAATCCTCCTCAGAAGATCGTCTTCTGAGGAGGACGGGGACTTCTTCACGGGCGGAGTGCGGGTGGAGGGGCCCGCGGTGCCCCGCACCACTGCCGCCGCACTCCGCTTATTTACCTCCGCCGAGGGACGCGGCGGTGGAGGAGGAGGGAGGATGGGAGGGAGGGCCGCGCTGTTCCACAGCGCCTCTGCCCTCCTCCTCCCCTGTCGCTCCTCCTCCAACAGGAGCTGCAGACGGACGTTCCGCCCTCTGAGCTCCCGCGACGCCTCCCTCATTTCCTCCGCCGCGGCCTTCAGGGCCTTCGCGCCACCGCTTTTCTGCCCCTTAAAGGCGCAGGCAGCGGCGACTTTCTCCACCCGCCTCAGGGACGAGGAGATCCTCTCCGATATCTCCTCGGTCACCTCGTCCCTGAGGCAACTCAGCCTCACCGACGGGCTCATCGCCCCGCCCACCTCGACGACGGCCTGCCCCGCCCTCTTCCTCTTAGAGCCTATGAGGCTCCTGGTGGAGGAGAAGGACGAGACTGACGCAGTCTCGTCGTCCTCCTCCACCTTCCACGAAGCCGGGCCAGGCGCTGGAGGCGGCGCGAGCGCCGTCACTCCAGTCCCAACACCGCCTTCGTCCTCCCCATCTGACTTACCCCGTCCCATCCCCGTTTTAATATTGAACTCCATAATATTCCCACGAGCAGGTCGGAAGAAAAGGTCCGCCCGGGCAGAGCCGCCTTACCCGGGTAAGCCTAATACTCCGGGGGTTCGGCAGGTTCCCCGGAGGTGGTCGCTTGGGATTGGGCCTTCTCCCCCAACCATGCATCCCATCGCCGCGCACCATAGCTTAGGATTGGAGGGCGATTTTATAGAGTCGCCAAACTCGTGGCCCAGGCGGTTAAGCCAAGACCCCCGTTCCTCCTGCCGTCACGTACCATTCACAAAACCAATAGGGAATTGTGAATGGGACGTTGTGACGACCAACAGGAGGCTTACGGTGTGTGTATGACTCGTGTACCCCGGGTTCGTTAAGCCCGTACTGCAGCTGAAAGGCTGGCAGCCCCTGAGGGAATCTGGCTCGTACTTTCGCATTTTTCGCATACTTGTTGGCCAGATCCTGGCCTTTTTCTGGCTTTGACCACGTAGTATTGTGGTACCACATCGAAGCAGTCAATTAAACCTGGTTGCGATTAATATTTTAGAGGATATCGCGGTTATGTCTCGGTTAGGTCTGGGATTTGCCCTCATCTGGCTCGTACTTTCGCATTTTTCGCATACTTGTTGGCCAGATCCTGGCCTTTCTCTGGCATTGACCACGTAGTAATGTGGTACCACACTGAAACAGTCAATCAAACCTGGCTCCGATTAATATTTTAGAGGATAACGCCGGTTATGTCAGTGTTAGGTCTGGTATTTGCCCTCATCTGGCTCGTACTTTCGCATTTTTCGCTTACTTTTGGTCCAGATCCTGGCATTTTTTCTGGTTTGGATAACGTAGTAATGCGGTACCACATCGAAACTGTCAACTAAACCTGGTTGCGATCAATATTTTAGAGGATCACGCCGGTTATGTCTCGGTTAGTTCTGGGATTTGCCCCCTTCTGGCGCGTACTTTCGCATTTCTCGCATACTTGTAGGCCAGATCCTGGCATTTTTCTGGCTTGGTCCACGTAGTAAAGTGGTACCACACCGAAACAGTCAATAAAAGCTGGTTCCGATTAATATTTTAGAGGATAACGCCGGTTATGTCAGGGTTAGGTCTGGTATTTGCCCTCATCTGGCTCCTACTTTCGCATTTTTCGCATACTTGTTGGCCAGATCCTGGCCATTTTCTGGCTTTGACTACGTAGTATTGTGGTACCACATCGAAGCAGTCAATTAAACCTGGTTGCGATTAATATTTTAGAGGGTAGCGCCGGTTATGTCTCGGTTAGGTCTGGGATTTGCCATCATCTGGCTCGTACTTTCGCATTTATCGCATACTTGTTGGCCAGATCCTGGTATTTTTCTGGCTTTGACCACGTAGTATTGTGGTACCACATCGAAGCAGTCAATTAAACCTGGATGCGATTAATATTTTAGACGATAGCGCCGGTTATGTGTCGGTTAGGTCTGGGATTTGCCCTCATCTGGCACGTACTTTCGCATTTTTCAAATACGTGTTGGCCAGATCCTGGATTTTTCTGGTTTGGATAACGTAGCAATGTGGTACCACACTGAAACAGTCAATTAAATCTGGTTCCGATTAATATTTTGGAGGATAACGCCGGTTATGTCTCGGTTAGGTCTGGGATTTGCCCTCATCTGGTTCGTACTTTCGCATTTTTCGCATACTTGTTGGCCAGATCCTGGGCTTTTTCTGGTTTGGAGCACGTAGTAATGTGGTACCACACTGAAACAGTCAATAGAAGCTGGTTCCGAATAGTATTTTAGAGGATAACGCAGGTTACGTCTGGATTAGTTCTGGTATTCGCAATCATCTGGCTCATACTTTCGCGTTTTTCGCATACTTGTTGGCCAGATCCTGGGTTTTTTCTGCTTTGGATCCCGTAATAATGTGGTTCCACACCGAAGCAGTGAATTAAACCAGGTTGCGGTTAATATTCTAAAGGATATCGCCGGCTATGTCTCGGTTAGGTCTGGGATTTGCCCACATCTGGCTCGTATTTTCGCATTTTTCAAATACTTGTTGGCCAGATCCTGGGTTTCTTCTGGTTTGGATAACGTAGTAATGTGGTACCACACTGAAACAGTCAATTAAACGTGGTTCCGATTAATATATTAGAGGATAACGCCGGTTATGTCTTGGTTAGGTCTGGTATTTGCCCTCATCTGGCTCGTACTCTCGCATTTTTCGTATACTTGTTGGCCAGATCCTGGGTTTTTTCTGGTTTGGGTCCCGTAGTAATGAGGTGCCTCACCGAGACGGTCAATTAATCCAGGATGCGATTAATATTTTAGAGGATAACGCCGGTTATGTCTCGGTTAGGTCTGGGATTTTTCCTCATCTGGCTCGTACTTTCGCATTTTTCCCATACTTGTTGGCCAGATCCTGGCCTTTTTCTGGCTTGGACCAGGTAGTAATGTGGTACCACACCGAAACAGTCAATTAAACCTGGTTCCGATTAATATTTTAGAGGATAACGCCGGTTATGTCTGGGTTAGGTCTGGTATGTGCCCCTCATCTGGCTCGTACTTTCGCATTTTTCGCATACTTGTCGGTCAGTTCCTGGCCTTTTTCTGGTTTGGATCACATAGTAATGCGGTACCACACTGAAACAGTTAATTAAACCTGGTTCCGATTAATATTTTAGAGGATAAGGCCGGTTATATCTCGGTTAGGTCTGGGATTTGCCCTCATCTGGCTCGTACTTTCGCATTTTTCGCATACTTGTTGGCCAGATCCTGGCCTTTTTCTGGCTTTGACCACGTAGTATTGTGGTACCACATCGAAGCAGTCAATTAAACCTGGTTGCGATTAATATTTTAGAGGATATCGCGGTTATGTCTCGGTTAGGTCTGGGATTTGCCCTCATCTGGCTCGTACTTTCGCATTTTTCGCATACTTGTTGGCCAGATCCTGGCCTTTCTCTGGCATTGACCACGTAGTAATGTGGTACCACACTGAAACAGTCAATCAAACCTGGCTCCGATTAATATTTTAGAGGATAACGCCGGTTATGTCAGTGTTAGGTCTGGTATTTGCCCTCATCTGGCTCGTACTTTCTCATTTTTCGCTTACTTTTGGTCCAGATCCTGGCATTTTTTCTGGTTTGGATAACGTAGTAATGCGGTACCACATCGAAACTGTCAACTAAACCTGGTTGCGATCAATATTTTAGAGGATCACGCCGGTTATGTCTCGGTTAGTTCTGGGATTTGCCCCCTTCTGGCGCGTACTTTCGCATTTCTCGCATACTTGTAGGCCAGATCCTGGCATTTTTCTGGCTTGGTCCACGTAGTAAAGTGGTACCACACCGAAACAGTCAATAAAAGCTGGTTCCGATTAATATTTTAGAGGATAACGCCGGTTATGTCAGGGTTAGGTCTGGTATTTGCCCTCATCTGGCTCGAACTTTCGCATTTTTCGCTTACCTCTGGGCCAGATCATGGCATTTTTTCTGTTTTGGATAACATAGTAATGCGGTACCACATCGAAACAGTCAATCAAACTTGGTTGCGATTAATATTTTAGAGGATAGCGCCGGTTATGTCTCGGTTAGGTCTGGGATTTGCCCTCATCTGGCTCGTACTTTCGCAATTTTTCGCATACTTGTCGGCCAGATCCTGGGTTTTTTCTGCTTTGGATCCCGTAATAATGTGGTTCCACACCGAAGCAGTGAATTAAACCAGGTTGCGATTAATATTTTAAAGGATATCGCTGGCTATGTCTCGGTTAGGTCTGGGATTAGCCCTCATCTGGTTCGTACTTTCGCATTTTTCAAACACTTGTCGGCCAGATCCTGGCCTTTTGCTGGCTTGGACCACGTATTAATGTGGTACCACACTGAAACAGTCAATTAAACCTGGTTCCGAGTAATATTTTAGAGGATAACGCCGGTTATATCTCAGTTAGGTCTGTGATCTGACCTCATCTGGCTCGTACTTTCGCATTTTTCGCATACTTGTTGGCCAGATCCTGGCCTTTTTCTGGCTTTGACCACGTAGTAATGTGGTATCACACTGAAGCAGGCAATTAAACCTGGTTCCGAGTAATATTTTAGGGGACAACGCCGGTTATGTCAGGGTTAGGTCTGGTATTTGCCCTCATCTGGTTCGTACTTTCGCATTTTTCAAATACTTGTCGGCCAGAACCTGGCCTTTTTCTGGCTTGGACCACGTATTAATGTGGTACCACACTGAAGCAGTCAATTAAACCTGGTTCCGAGTAATATTTTAGAGGATGACGCCGGTTATGTCTGGGTTAGGTCTGGTATTTGCCCTCATCTGGCTCGTACTTTCGCATTTCTCGCATACTTGTTGGACAGACCCTGGGATTTTTCTGCTTTGGATCCCGTAATAATGTGGTTCCACACCGAAGCAGTGAATTAAACCAGGTTGCGATTAATATTTTAAAGGATATCGCCGGCTATGTCTCGGTTAGGTCTGGGATTTGCCCTCATCTGGCTCGTACTTTCTCATTTTTCAAATACTTGTCGGCCACATCCTGGCCTTTTTCTGGCTTGGACCACGTAGTAATGTGGTTCCACACCGAAGCAGTAAATTAAACCAGGTTGCGATTAATATTTTAAAGGATATCGCCGGTTATGTCACGGTTAGGTCTGGGATTTGCCCTCATCTGGCTCGTACTTTCGCATTTTTCGCATACTTGTTGGCCAGATCCTGGCCTTTTTCTGGCTTTGACCGCGTAGTATTGTGGTACCACATCGAAGCAGTCAATTAAACCTGGTTCCGATTAATATTTTAGAGGATAACGCCGGTTATGTCTGGGTTAGGGCTGGTATTTGCCCTCATCTGGCTCGTACTTTCGCATTTTTCGCATACTTGTTGGCCTGATCCTGGCCTTTTACTGGCTTTGACCAAGTAGTAATGTGGTACCACACTGAAACAGTCAATTAATCCAGGATGCGATTAATATTTTAGAGGATAACGCCGGTTATGTCTCGGTTAGGTCTGGGATTTGCCCTCATCTGGCTCGTACTTTCGCATTTTTCGCATACTTGTTGGCCAGATCCTGGGTATTTTCTGGTTTGGATCCCGTAGTAATGAGGTGCCACACCGAGACAGTCAATTAATCCAGGATGCGATTAATATTTCAGAGGATAGCGCCGGTTATGTCTCGGTTAGGTCTGGGATTTGCCCTCATCTGGCTCGTACTTTCGCATTTTTCAAATACTTGTTGGCCAGATCCTGGGTTTTTTCTGCTTTGGATCCCGTAATAATGTGGTTCCACACCAAAGCAGTGAATTAAACCAGGTTGCGAATAATATTTTAAAGGATATCGCCGGCTATGTCTCGGTTAGGTCTTTGATTTGCCCTCATCTGGCTCGTACTTTCGCATTTTTCGCATACTTGTTGGCCAGATCCTGGGTATTTTCTGGTTTGGATCCCGTAGTAATGAGGTGCCACACCGAGACAGTCAATTAATCCAGGATGCGATTAATATTTCAGAGGATAGCGCCGGTTATGTCTCGGTTAGGTCTGGGATTTGCCCTCATCTGGCTCGTACTTTCGCATTTTTCAAATACTTGTTGGCCAGATCCTGGGTTTTTTCTGCTTTGGATCCCGTAATAATGTGGTTCCGCACCAAAGCAGTGAATTAAACCAGGTTGCGAATAATATTTTAAAGGATATCGCCGGCTATGTCTCGGTTAGGTCTGGGATTTGCCGTCATCTGGCTCGTACTTTCGCATTGTTCAAATACTTGTTGGCCAGATCCTGGGTTTTTTCTGGCTTGGACCACGTAGTAATGCGGTACCACACCGAAACAGTCAATCAAACCTGGTTGCGATTAATACTTTAGAGGATAACGCCGGTTATGTCTCGGTTAGGTCTGGGATTAGTCCTCATCTGGCTCGTACATTCGCTCGAAGCATTCTTCCGGTATCCTCCCCGTGCCCGCGCTTTCGCGCCCATCCCCCGGGGGGACAATCGGTCCCCCCAGTAGACACACTGCCTCATAGCGGCGGGACGGGGCCACTCCATCCCGCCGCTATCCGTCCCGGGGCCGCGTTTTGTGGCGGCTGCGTGCCCCAACTCGCAACCGCCCGCGACCCCGTTTCCACCCCTCGGCGGCCGGGCGTTCATGGCCGCACCAGACCGCTGAGGGTGCCTCCCCTTGCGTCGGACCGGTAGGGGGTGGCACTCCTACCCCCAACCGGTCCGACCCGGCGCCGCCTGGCGGGAGGAGGGTCCCCTCAGGACCCCCCTCCCAGCCTAGGTCATCCGCCACGCCGAGGCGGCCGCCCGCGACGCCTCGCGACCGGGCGACGACCTCGGGCCACCGCACGAGCGCGAGCTTCAGCGCGCCGCTGAATCTCGCGCTCCCTCCCCGCGGCCTCCTTCTGCAACATTACGTTCTCGCAGAAGGAGGCCACGGCCCTCCACTTCTCCTCGCTGCCGAGTATGGCGCGCACCACGCCCGGCAGCGAGACATCCCGCCCGACGACGCCGACCAGGACACGGCGCTCCCCCTCCCACGCGGGGCATACCTCCAGGGTATGATCCGCCGTGTCCTGCTCAGCGTCGCAGTGGCAGCAACGCGCCGTCGGCTCCTTCCCTATCCGGCACAGGTATCTTCCGAAGCTGCCATGCCCGGAAAATACCTGTGCCATCCGGTAGGTGAGGCTGCCATGGCCTCTGTCCAGCCACTCCTTCAGGAGTGGCCGAACCGCCCCGACAGTCCGGTGCCCCGCGGTTGGCAGAGCCAGCCGCTCCTGCCACGCGAGCAACACGGACTGCCGGGCCTGGCGCTTTAAATCGCCCCAAGCAGGTTCCTGCCCGCCCGGGACCGCCCCCACCCCCGCGCGACGGTCGTCGCGGTGCCGGTACATCACCGCGTGCGACCGCGCGAGCAGGTCCATGGGCGGCATCCCCGCTAGAACCGTCGCCGCCTCATGTGACATGGTCCGATACCCGCGGACGACCCTGAGCGCCATGCAGCATAGTCATGCTGCGCCGGGAGGCAGCCAGGTCGTCCGCCCAGACGGGGGCCCCGTATAGGGCCACCGACTGGACCATTGCCACATAGAGGCGACGCACTCGGCCCGCCGGGCCCCCCAGGTTGGGCAGGATCCGGCCCAGAGCCGCAACCATCCTTTCCAACCGGGGGACCAGGCAGCGGAAATGCTCCTCGAAACGCCAGTGGCTATCGAGGATCAGCCCTAGATACCTGATCTGGGGCTTCACCTCGATGTCAGCCCCACCCACCCGGATCAGAGGGGGTGGCGGATCCTCCCGAGGTGAATGAAACGCAATCACCTCGGTCTTATGGACCGCCACCGTCATCCCCATCCCCCTGATCCGGTCGACGACGCGTTGCGACCCCTCCTCCGCGCGACGCTTGGCCCTCCCCCAGTGCGCCCCGACGGCCAGCACCAGTGTGTCATCCGCATAACACACCGTGCTGGCGCCGTCGGGGAGGCCGGCCCGCAACACCGAGTCGTACGCGATGTTCCACAGGAGTGGCCCGAGGACCGACCCCTGCGGAACACCGCAGTACACCTCCCTCCGCATATCACCATCCCGGCCCGGATACTCGATCCACCTGCCGCGGAGATAATCCCCGACGACCGCCCTGAGACAAGGGGGGACCCGATGATATTCGAGTCCCCTCCTTATCTCTTCCCAGGGGAGGGTGTTAAAGGCATTGGCAATATCCAAGGATATTGCCAATGCCACCCCTCCCCGGGAGACGGCCGCCCCCGAGAGGGCCCTCACACGACCTATCGCGTCGATAGTCGATCGGCCCCCCCGGAAACCGAACTGGCAGTCGGCCAGACCGGGATCACCCCGCGACAGGTGCTCGACGAGGCGGGCAGCAATCACCCGCTCGAAGAGCTTGCTCACCTCGTCGAGGAGACAAATGGGCCGGTATGCGGAGGGAGACTCCGCGGGCCGACCCTCCTTCCGGAGGAGGACCATCCTCGCCACCTTCCAACTGGGGGGGAATCGCCCGTCCCTCAGGCAGCGGTCGAACAACCGCCTGAGGTCGGCCCCAAGGACGCCCTGGGTCAAGACCCAAACCCGGCCGGGCACACCATCCGGACCCGGGGCCGTGTTACGAACCCCGATCCGTCTGATGGCCGCTGCCAGCTCCTCCTGCGTGACCCCCAGCTCGGCCGTCCACTCCACTGGGGCAGCCGCCGCCGCCGGAGGACGCGGTCCCCTCTCCCCAATTGGGAAGAGTGTATTGACCACGTCCTCCAGCAGCCGGGGGTCAAGACCCTCGGTGACGGGGGGCGCCCACGGGCGGAGCTTATTCAGCACCACCTTATATGGGCGCCCCCATGGATCGTCATCAAGGGTCTGGAGGAGCTCCTTCCATGCCCGGGTCTTGGCCCGTTTGATGGCGACCTGCAGAGCAACCCGCGCCACGCGGTATGCTCCATACAGGTCATCAGCTGCCCTCGCTCGCGCCACGCCGTCGCCTGTACGTTGACGACGGCGCGCGCGGGTGTACTGGCGTCGGGCGCGGACAGTCGCGACTCGCAACTCCGCGATCGCGTCCGACCACCAGTACACCGCCCGGCGAGGAGAAGCCCGCCCGACCCGAGGCATCGCCGCGTCGCAAATACCCGCGACCAATGCTCCGAGCCGGGCGACCTCCTCCTCTATGCTCGGCAACTCGGCCGCTTCCTGCGGCCAAGTTGCAGCGAGGGCAGCTGCCATCAGGGCGTCCTTGTCCAGGCGCCGAAGCGCCCAGCGGCGTGGTGGGGTGCCACGCAGGCGGCCGTGTCGGGATGCACTCGCGGCGGCAGAGACCTCCATCCGGATGTACCGGTGATCGGAGAGTGTCTCTGCCCCCGCGACCACGTGCCAACCCGACACCATGCGCACGGCGTTGGGGGTCGCGAATCCAACATCCACGATGGACCCCCCATATCGCCGCACGCATGTGTGCTCCGACCCCCGGTTCAATACCCGGAGGTCGAGCCCCGCCGCCCAATCGCCCAGGATCCCGCCGCGAACGGAGTTCCTGGGGGATCCCCAAGCCACCGACTTGGCATTAAAATCCCCCAGGACCAGCACCGGCCGGGCCGCGTAGCGCTGCACGCATGCCGCGACCTCGGCCAAGTACAGCTCGAACGCAGCGTGACCGCTACGGGGCGAAATGTAGCACCCCACCACAGCGACTCCCCCCCAGTCCACGGCGACGAATCCCCGACCGCGCTCCAACAAGGAGAACGGTGGGGACCCGTCGCCCCCTCCCCATACCGTCGCCACCAAGCCGTCCGCGTCGCCCACCCAATGAGGGTGATCAGGGACGCGGTACGGCTCGGCGGCGACCGCCAGGCCAACCCCCCACTCCGCGAGGACTTGGGACATCAAGTCCTGTGCCGCGCGGCAGTGGTTGAGGTTGGCCTGGAGGAGGAGGCGGGGCGGCATTAATTAATGGCCGCGCCAGCCTCCTCCCGGCCGTCCGTCCCCGTAGCACCGTCCACCTCTATGGAGGACGATGCCACCGCCCTCGGCACCGGAGCCGGTGCAGCCCGCCTCTTCCTCTCCTTCCGGGAGGGGGGGGAGCACTTCTTGCTCCCCACCCTGTGATCGGCTGGCCTCCCCATGTCCGCACACAGCGGGCAGTGGGGGGCCGCCGAGCACTGGCTCGCACGGTGCTCTTTGGCACCGCAGCGGTAACACTGACCGCTGCGGTCCACCGGCGAGGTGTACCACTGCCTCACGTGCCCCAATTCGAGGCAGCGGTGACACTGGAGCGGGCGCGGCGCGAGGATTTCCACTCGCGCCGAAACCCACCCCACCAACACCCTCCCGGATTCCGCCACCTTACGGGCGGCGGAGAGGAGGCACCGGGCCCACACCGACCCGAGGCCGGAGGGCGACCTGCGGATCTCTCCGATCCGCAGGTCCTCCACAGGACAGTCCCCCGCCCTCGCAAGGGCACGGGACACATCCTGTGCGCTGACCGAGTCGTCCAGCCCACAAACGCGCATCTCCGTGCGCTTCGTGGGCCGGGCGACCCGGACACCTCGCTCGCCCAGCTGCTCCCGGAGCCTCTGGGCGAGACGATCCGCCTTCGCGCCGCCTTCTGCACCGGGGATCTCCAGCAAGAGACCCCCGGTCACGGCCCTCTTCGCCCTCACGGAGGCGACGCCCAGCTCTTCCAGGGAGATATTCTCCCTGGCGAGCCGCATCGCCTCCGCGAGGGTCAGGTCGCCCCCCTGCGCAACGGTCAGCGTCACCGCTGCCGTTTTTGGGGGACGACCTGGTCGTGCCTTCCCGACCTTCGCGGCCTTTACCTTGGCCGCCGGCGGCGGAGGCGGAGGCCGCGGTTGCGAGGCCTTCCTCGCCGCCCGCTTCGCCTTCCGCCCCACCACCTCACTCCACGCCACCCCCCCATGGGAGGGTGCCGTGGAGGACGCGGCCACCGCGACCACGGGTACACCACCCCCCTTGGGGGTCGCGACCCGGGGCCCTGGTGCCGCAACGCTGGGCGGAGCCTTCACTCCGCCCTTCTTTGCCTTCCCCGACTGTACCGGAACAGGTCGGGGAGGCACCGCCTTCCTGCTGACCGCTCTTCCGGCGAGAAGCTCCTCCCGGAAGGCGGCCAGCTTGCCATCAATCATGTCCCCAATCCTCCTCAGAAGATCGTCTTCTGAGGAGGACGGGGACTTCTTCACGGGCGGAGTGCGGGTGGAGGTGCCCGCGGTGCCCCGCACCACTGCCGCCGCACTCCGCTTATTTACCTCCGCCGAGGGACGCGGCGGTGGAGGAGGAGGGAGGACGGGAGGGAGGGCCGCGCTGTTCCACAGCGCCTCTGCCCTCCTCCTCCCCTGTCGCTCCTCCTCCAACAGGAGCTGCAGACGGGCGTTCCGCCCTCTGAGCTCCCGCGCCGCCTCCCTCATTTCCTCCGCCGCGGCCTTCAGGGCCTCCGCGCCACCGCTTTTCTGCCCCTTAAAGGCGCAGGCAGCGGCGACTTTCTCCACCCGCCTCAGGGACGAGGAGATCCTCTCCGATATCTCCTCGGTCACCTCGTCCCTGAGGCAACACAGCCTCACCGACGGGCACATCGCCCCGCCTACCTCGACGACGGCCTGCCCCGCCCTCTCCCTCTTAGAGCCTATGAGGCTCCTGGTGGAGGAGAAGGACGAGACTGACGCAGTCTCGTCGTCCACCTCCACCTTCCACGAAGCCGGGCCAGGCGCTGGAGGCGGCGCGAGCGCCGTCACTCCAGTCCCAACACCGCCTTCGTCCTCCCCCTCTGACTTACCCCGTCCCATCACCGTTTTAATATTGAACTCCATAATATTCCCACGAGCAGGTCGGAAGAAAAGGTCCGCCCGGGCAGAGCCGCCTTACCCGGGTAAGCCTATATACTCCGAGGGTTCGGCAGGTTCCCCGGAGGTGGTCGCTTGGGATTGGGCCTTCTCCCCCAACCATGCATCCCATCGCCGCGCACCATAGCTTAGGATTGGAGGGCGATTTTATAGAGTCGCCATACTCGTGGCCCAGGCGGTTAAGCCAAGACCCCCGTTCCTCCTGCCGTCACGTACCATTCACAAAACCAATAGGGAATTGTGAATGGGTCGTTGTGACGAGCAACAGGAGGCTTACGGTGTGTGTATGACTCGGGTACCCCGGGTTCGTTAAGCCCGTACTGCAGCTGAAAGGCTGGCAGCCCCTGAGGGTATCTGGCTCGTACTTTCGCATTTTTCGCATACTTGTCGGCCAGTTCCTTGCCTTTTTCTGGTTTGGATCACGTAGTAATGCGGTACCACACTGAAACAGTCAATTAAACCTGGTTCCGATTAATATTTTAGAGGATATCGCCGGTTATGTCTGGGTTAGGTCTGGTATTTGCCCCTCATCTGGCTCGTACTTTCGCATTTTTCGCATACTTGACGGTCAGTTCCTGGCCTTTTTCTGGCATTGACCACGTAGTATTGTGGTACCATATCGAAGCAGTCAATTAAACCTGGTTGCGATTAATATTTTAGACGATAACGCAGGTTATGTCTGGGTTAGGTCTGGTATTTGCCCCTCATCTGGCTCGTACTTTCGCATTTTTCGCATACTCGTCGGTCAGTTCCTAGCCTTTTTCTGGTTTGGATCACGTAGTAATGCGGTACCACACTGAAACAGTTAATTAAACCTGGTTCCGATTAATATTTTGGAGTATAACGCCGGTTATATCTCGGTTAGGTCCGGGATTTGCCCTCATCTGGCTCGTACTTTCGCATTTTTCGCATACTTGTTGGCCAGATCCTGGCCTTTTTCTGGCATTGACCACGTAGTATTGTGGTACCATATCGAAGCAGTCAATTAAACCTGGTTGCGATTAATATTTTAGACGATAACGCAGGTTATGTCTGGGTTAGGTCTGGTATTTGCCCTCATCTGGCTCGTACTTTCGCATTTTTCGCATACTTGTTGGCCAGATCCTGGCCTTTTTCTGGTTTGGATCACGTAGTAATGTGGTACCACATCGAAACTGATAACTAAACCTGGTTGCGATCAATATTTTAGAGGATAACGCCGGTTATGTCTCGGTTAATTCTGGGATTTGCCGTGCATCTGGCGCGTACTTTCGCATTTCTCGCAAACTTGTTGGCCAGATCCTGAGCTTTTTCTGGTTTGGATCCCGTAGTAATGTGGTTCCACACCGAAGCAGTCAATTAATCCAGGATGCGATTAATATTTTAGAGGATAACGCCGGTTATGTCTCGGTTAATTCTGGGATTTGCCCTCATCTGGCGCGTACTTTCGCATTTCTCGCAAACTTGTTGGCCAAATGCAGGGCTTTTTCTGGTTTGGATCCCGTAGTAATGTGGTTCCACACCGAAGCAGTCAATTAATCCAGGATGCGATTAATATTTTAGAGGATAACGCCGGTTATGTCTCGGTTAGGTCTGGGATTTGCCCTCATCAGACTCGTACTTTCGCATTTTTCCCATACTTGTTGGCCAGATCCTGGCCTTTTTCTGGCTTGGACCACGTAGTAATGTGGTACCACACCGAAACAGTCAATTAAACCTGGATGCGATTAATATTTTAGACGATAACGCCGGTTATGTCTGGGTTAGGTCTGGTGTTTGCCCCTCATCTGGCTCGTACTTTCGCATTTTTCGCATACTTGTCGGTCAGTTCCTGGCCTTTTTCTGGTTGGGATCACGTAGTAATGCGGTACCACGCTGAAACAGTTAATTAAACCTGGTTCCGATTAATATTTTAGAGGATAACGCCGGTTATATCTCGGTTAGGTCTGGTATTTGCCCTCATCTGCCTCGTACTTTCGCATTTCTTGCAAACTTGTTGGCCAAATGCAAGGCTTTTTCTGGTTTGGATCCCGTAGTAATGTGGTTCCACACCGAAGCAGTCAATTAATCCAGGATGCGATTAATATTTTAGAGGATAACGCTGGTTATGTCTGGGTTAGTTGTGGTATTTGCAATCATCTGGCTCATACTTACGCGTTTTTCGCATACTTGTTGGGCAGATCCTGGGTTTTTTCTTGTTTGGATAACGTAGTAATGTGGTACCACACTGAGACACTCAATAAAAGCTGGTTCCGATTAGTATTTTTGGGGACACTGCTGGTTATGTCTGGGTTAGTTCTGGTATTTGAAATCATCTGGCTTAAACTTTAGCGTTTTTCGCATACTTGTTGGCCGGATCCTGGCCTTTTTCTGGTTTGGATCACGTAGTAATGCGGTACCACACCGAAACAATCAATTAAACCTTGTTGCGCTTGATATTTCAGAGGATAACGCCGGTTGTGTCTGGGTTAGGTCTGGTATCTGCCCTCATCTGGCTCGTACTTTCGCATTTTTCGCATACTTGTCGGCCAATTCCTGGCCTTTTTCTGGTTTGGATCACGTAGTAATGCGGTACCACACTGAAACAGTCAATTAAACCTGGTTCCGATTAATATTTTAGAGGATAACGCCGGTTATGTCTGGGTTAGGTCTGGTATTTGCCCCTCATCTGGCTCGTACTTTCGCATTTTTCGCATACTCGTCGGTCAGTTCCTAGCCTTTTTCTGGTTTGGATCACGTAGTAATGCGGTACCACACTGAAACAGTTAATTAAACCTGGTCCCGATTAATATTTTGGAGTATAACGCCGGTTATATCTCGGTTAGGTCCGGGATTTGCCCTCATCTGGCTCGTACTTTCGCATTTTTCGCATACTTGTTGGCCAGATCCTGGCCTTTTTCTGGCATTGACCACGTAGTATTGTGGTACCATATCGAAGCAGTCAATTAAACCTGGTTGCGATTAATATTTTAGACGATAACGCAGGTTATGTCTGGGTTAGGTCTGGTATTTGCCCTCATCTGGCTCGTACTTTCGCATTTTTCGCATACTTGTTGGCCAGATCCTGGCCTTTTTCTGGTTTGGATCACGTAGTAATGTGGTACCACATCGAAACTGATAACTAAACCTGGTTGCGATCAATATTTTAGAGGATAACGCCGGTTATGTCTCGGTTAATTCTGGGATTTGCCGTGCATCTGGCGCGTACTTTCGCATTTCTCGCAAACTTGTTGGCCAGATCCTGAGCTTTTTCTGGTTTGGATCCCGTAGTAATGTGGTTCCACACCGAAGCAGTCAATTAATCCAGGATGCGATTAATATTTTAGAGGATAACGCCGGTTATGTCTCGGTTAATTCTGGGATTTGCCCTCATCTGGCGCGTACTTTCGCATTTCTCGCAAACTTGTTGGCCAAATGCAGGGCTTTTTCTGGTTTGGATCCCGTAGTAATGTGGTTCTACACCGAAGCAGTCAATTAATCCAGGATGCGATTAATATTTTAGAGGATAACGCCGGTTATGTCTCGGTTAGGTCTGGGATTTGCCCTCATCAGACTCGTACTTTCGCATTTTTCCCATACTTGTTGGCCAGATCCTGGCCTTTTTCTGGCTTGGACCACGTAGTAATGTGGTACCACACCGAAACAGTCAATTAAACCTGGATGCGATTAATATTTTAGACGATAACGCCGGTTATGTCTGGGTTAGGTCTGGTGTTTGCCCCTCATCTGGCTCGTACTTTCGCATTTTTCGCATACTTGTCGGTCAGTTCCTGGCCTTTTTCTGGTTGGGATCACGTAGTAATGCGGTACCACGCTGAAACAGTTAATTAAACCTGGTTCCGATTAATATTTTAGAGGATAACGCCGGTTATATCTCGGTTAGGTCTGGTATTTGCCCTCATCTGCCTCGTACTTTCGCATTTCTTGCAAACTTGTTGGCCAAATGCAAGGCTTTTTCTGGTTTGGATCCCGTAGTAATGTGGTTCCACACCGAAGCAGTCAATTAATCCAGGATGCGATTAATATTTTAGAGGATAACGCTGGTTATGTCTGGGTTAGTTGTGGTATTTGCAATCATCTGGCTCATACTTACGCGTTTTTCGCATACTTGTTGGGCAGATCCTGGGTTTTTTCTTGTTTGGATAACGTAGTAATGTGGTACCACACTGAGACACTCAATAAAAGCTGGTTCCGATTAGTATTTTTGGGGACACTGCTGGTTATGTCTGGGTTAGTTCTGGTATTTGAAATCATCTGGCTTAAACTTTAGCGTTTTTCGCATACTTGTTGGCCGGATCCTGGCCTTTTTCTGGTTTGGATCACGTAGTAATGCGGTACCACACCGAAACAATCAATTAAACCTTGTTGCGCTTGATATTTCAGAGGATAACGCCGGTTGTGTCTGGGTTAGGTCTGGTATCTGCCCTCATCTGGCTCGTACTTTCGCATTTTTCGCATACTTGTCGGCCAATTCCTGGCCTTTTTCTGGTTTGGATCACGTAGTAATGCGGTACCACACTGAAACAGTCAATTAAACCTGGTTCCGATTAATATTTTAGAGGATAACGCCGGTTATGTCTGGGTTAGGTCTGGTATTTGCCCCTCATCTGGCTCGTACTTTCGCATTTTTCGCATACTCGTCGGTCAGTTCCTAGCCTTTTTCTGGTTTGGATCACGTAGTAATGCGGTACCACACTGAAACAGTTAATTAAACCTGGTTCCGATTAATATTTTGGAGTATAACGCCGGTTATATCTCGGTTAGGTCCGGGATTTGCCCTCATCTGGCTCGTACTTTCGCATTTTTCGCATACTTGTTGGCCAGATCCTGGCCTTTTTCTGGCTTTGACCACGTAGTATTGTGGTACCATATCGAAGCAGTCAATTAAACCTGGTTGCGATTAATATTTTAGAGGATAGCGCCGGTTATGTCTCGGTTAAGTCTGGGACTTGCCCTTTTCTGGCTCGTACTTTCGCATTCTTCGCATACTTGTTGGGCAGATCCTGGCCTTTTTCTGGCTTGGACCACGTAGTAATGCGGTGCCACACCGAAACAGTCAATCAAACCTGGTTGCGATTAATATTTTAGAGGATAACGCCGGTTATGTCTGGGTTAGGCCTGGTATTTGCCCTGATCTGGCTCGTACTTTCGCATTTTTCGCAAACTTGTTGGCCAGACACTGGGTTTTTTCTGGTTTGGATCCCGTAGTAATGAGGTTCCACAAAGAAACAGTCAATTAAATCTGGTTGCCATTAATATTTTAGAGGGTAACGTCGGTTACGTCTCGGTTAGGTCTGGGATTTGCCCTCATCTGGCTCGTACTTTCGTATTTCTCGCATACTTGTTGGCGAGATCCTGGGCTTTTTCTGGTTTGGATCACGTAGTAATGTGGTACCACACTGAAACAGTCAATAAAAGCTGATTCCGATTAATATTTTAGAGGATAACGCCGGTTATGTCTGGGTTAGGTCTGGTATTTGCCCTCATCTGGCTCGTACTTTCGCATTCTTCGCATACTTGTTGGCCTGCTCCTGGCCTTTTTCTGGCTTGGACCACGTAGTAATGTGGTACCACACCGAAACAGTCAATTAAACCTGGTTCCGATTAATATTTTAGAGGATAACGCTGGTTATGTCTGGGTTAGGTCTGGTATTTGCCCTCATTTGGCTCGTACTTTCGCATTCTTCGCATACTTGTTGGCCAGATCCTGGCCTTTCTCTGGTTTGGATCCCGTAGGAATGAGGTTCCACACCGAAACAGTCAATTAAACCTGGTTCCGATTAATATTTTAGAGGATAACGCCGGTTATGTCTCGGTTAATTCTGGGATTTGCCCTCATCTGGCGCGTACTTTCGCATTTACCGCAAACTTGTTGGCCAGATCCTGGGCTTTTTCTGGTTTGGATCCCGTAGTAAAGTGGTTCCGCACCGAAGCAGTCAATTAATCCAGGATGCGATTAATATTTTAGAGGATAACGCCGGTTATGTCTCGGTTAATTCTGGGATTTGCCCTCATCTGGCGCGTACTTTCGCATTTCTCGCAAACTTGTTGGCCAAATGCCGGGCTTTTTCTGGTTTGGATCCCGTAGTAATGTGGTTCCACACCGAAGCAGTCAATTAATCCAGGATGCGATTAATATTTTAGAGGATAGCGCCGGTTATGTCTGGGTTAGGTCTGGTATTTGCCCTCATCTGGCTCGTACTTTCGCATATTTCGCATACTTGTTGGGCAGATCCTGGGTTTTTTCTGGTTTGGATAACGTAGTAATGTGGTACCACACTGAAACAGTTAATTAAACCTGGTTCCGATTAATATTTTGGAGTATAACGCCGGTTATATCTCGGTTAGGTCCGGGATTTGCCCTCATCTGGCTCGTACTTTCGCATTTTTCGCATACTTGTCGGCCAGTTCCTGGCCTTTTTCTGGTTGGGATCACGTAGTAATGCGGTACCACACTGAAACAGTCAACTAAACCTGGTTCGGATTAATATTTTAGAGGATAACGCCGGTTATGTCTGGGTTAGGTCTGGTATTTGCCCTCATCTGGCTCGTAGTTTCGCATTTATCGCATAATTGTTGGCCAGATCCTGGCCTTTTTCTGGCACTGACCACGTAGTAATCTGGTACCACACTGAAACAGTCAATTAATCCAGGATGCGATCAATATTTTAGAGAATAACGCCGGTTATGTCTGGGTTAGGTCTGGTATTTGCCCTCATCTGGCTCGTACGTTCGCATTTCTCGAAAACTTGTTGGCCAGACACTGGGTTTTTTCTGGTTTGGTAGTAATGAGGTTCCACACCGAAACAGTCAATTAAATCTGGTTGCGATTAATATTTTAGAGGGTAACGCCGGTTAAGTCTCGGTTAGGTCTGGGATTAGCCCTCATCTGTCTCGTACTTTCGTATTTCTCGCATACTTGTTGGCCAGATCCTGGCCATTTTCTAGCTTGGACCACGTAGTAATGTGGTACCGCACCGAAACAGTCAATTAAACCTGGTTCCGATTAATATTTTAGAGGATAACGCCGGTTATGTCTGGGTTAGGTCAGGTATTTGCCCTCATCTGACTCGTACTTTCGCATTTTTCGCATACTTGTTGGCCAGATCCTGGGCTTTTTCAGGTTTGGATCACGTAGTAATGTGGTACCACACTGAAACAGTCAATAAAAGCTGATTCCGATTAATATTTTAGAGGATAACGCCGGTTATGCCTGGGTTAGGTCTGGTATTTGCCCTCATCTGGCTCGTACTTTCGCATTCTTCGCATACTTGTTGGCCAGATCCTGGCCTTTCTCTGGTTTGGATCCCGTAGGAATGAGGTTCCACACCGAAACAGTCAATTAAACCTGGTTCCGATTAATATTTTAGAGGATAACGCCGGTTATGTCTGGGTTAGGTCAGGTATTTGCCCTCATCTGACTCGTACTTTCGCATTTTTCGCATACTTGTTGGCCAGATCCTGGGCTTTTTCAGGTTTGGATCACGTAGTAATGTGGTACCACACTGAAACAGTCAATAAAAGCTGATTCCGATTAATATTTTAGAGGGTAACGCCGGTTAAGTCTCGGTTAGGTCTGGGATTAGCCCTCATCTGTCTCGTACTTTCGTATTTCTCGCATACTTGTTGGCCAGATCCTGGCCTTTTTCTAGCTTGGACCACGTAGTAATGTGGTACCGCACCGAAACAGTCAATTAAACCTGGTTCCGATTAATATTTTAGAGGATAACGCCGGTTATGTCTGGGTTAGGTCAGGTATTTGCCCTCATCTGACTCGTACTTTCGCATTTTTCGCATACTTGTTGGCCAGATCCTGGGCTTTTTCAGGTTTGGATCACGTAGTAATGTGGTACCACACTGAAACAGTCAATAAAAGCTGATTCCGATTAATATTTTAGAGGATAACGCCGGTTATGCCTGGGTTAGGTCTGGTATTTGCCCTCATCTGGCTCGTACTTTCGCATTCTTCGCATACTTGTTGGCCAGATCCTGGCCTTTTTCTGGTTTGGATCACGTAGTAATGTGGTACCACACTGAAACAGTCAATAAAAGCTGGTTCCGATTAGTATTTTAGAGGATAACGCTGGTTATGTCTGGGTTAGGTCTGGTATTTGCCCTCATCTGGCTCGTACTATCGCATTTTTCGCATACTTGTTGGCCAGATCCTGGCCTTTTTCTGGTTTGGATCACGTAGTAATGTGGTACCACATCGAAACTGCCAACTAAACCTGGTCGCGATCAATATTTTAGAGGATAACGCCGGTTATGTCTCGGTTAATTCTGGGATTTGCCCTCATCTGGCGCGTACTTTCGCATTTACCGCAAACTTGTTGGCCAGATCCTGGGCTTTTTCTGGTTTGGATCACGTAGTAATGTGGTACCACACTGAAACAGTCAATAAAAGCTGATTCCGATTAATATTTTAGAGGATAACGCCGGTTATGTCTGGGTTAGGTCTGGTATTTGCCCTCATCTGGCTCGTACTTTCGCATTCCTCGCATACTTGTTGGCCTGCTCCTGGCCTTTTTCTGGCTTGGACCACGTAGTAATGTGGTACCACACCGAAACAGTCAATTAAACCTGGTTCCGATTAATATTTTAGAGGATAACGCCGGTTATGTCTGGGTTAGGTCTGGTATTTGCCCTCATTTGGCTCGTACTTTCGCATTCTTCGCATACTTGTTGGCCAGATCCTGGCCTTTCTCTGGTTTGGATCCCGTAGGAATGAGGTTCCACACCGAAACAGTCAATTGAACCTGGTTCCGATTAATATTTTAGAGGATAACGCCGGTTATGTCTCGGTTAATTCTGGGATTTGCCCTCATCTGGCGCGTACTTTCGCATTTACCGCAAACTTGTTGGCCAGATCCTGGGCTTTTTCTGGTTTGGATCCCGTAGTAATGTGGTTCCGCACCGAAGCAGTCAATTAATCCAGGATGCGATTAATATTTTAGAGGATAACGCCGGTTATGTCTCGGTTAATTCTGGGATTTGCCCTCATCTGGCGCGTACTTTCGCATTTCTCGCAAACTTGTTGGCCAAATGCAGGGCTTTTTCTGGTTTGGATCCCGTAGTAATGTGGTTCCACACCGAAGCAGTCAATTAATCCAGGATGCGATTAATATTTTAGAGGATAGCGCCGGTTATGTCTGGGTTAGGTCTGGTATTTGCCCTCATCTGGCTCGTACTTTCGCATTTTTCGCATACTTGTTGGCCAGATCCTGGCCTTTTTCTGGCTTGGACCACGTAGTAATGCGGTGCCACACCGAAACAGCCAATCAAACCTGGTTGCGATTAATATTTTAGAGGATAACGCCGGTTATGTCTGGGTTAGGTCTGGTATTTGCCCTCATTTGGCTCGTACTTTCGCATTTTTCGCATACTTGTTGGCCAGATCCTGGCCTTTCTCTGGTTTGGATCCCGTAGTAATGAGGTTCCACACCGAAACAGTCAATTAAACCTGGTTGCGATTAATATTTCAGAGGATAACGCCGGTTATGTCTCGGTTAGGTCTGGGATTTGCCCTCATCTGACTCGTACTCTCGCATTTTTCCCATACTTCTTGGCCAGATCCTGGCCTTTTTCTAGCTTGGACCACGTAGTGATGTGGTACCACACCGAAACAGTCAATTAAACCTGGTTGTGATTAATATTTTAGAGGATAACGCCGGTTATGTCTGGGTTAGGTCTGGGGTTTGCACCCATCTGGCTCGTACTTTCGCATTTCTCGCATACTTGTTGGCCACATCCTGGCCTCTTTCTGGCGTTGACCACGTAGTAATGTGGTACCACACTGAAACAGTCAATTAAGCCTGGATCCGATTAATATTTTAGAGGATAACGCCGGTTATGTCTGGGTTAGGTCTGGTATTTGCCCTCGTGTGGCTCGTACTTTCGCATTTTTCGCTTACTTGTTGGCCAGATCCTGGCATTTTTTCTGGTTTGGATCACGTAGTAATGCGGTACCATAACCGAAACAGTCAATTAAACCTGGTTGCGATTAATATTTTGGAGGATAACGCCGGTTATGTCTGGGTTAGGTCTGGTATTTGCCCTCATCTGGCTCGTACTTTCGCATTTTTCGCGTACTTGTTGGCCAGATCCTGGCCTTTTTCTGGCTTGGACCACGTAGTAATGTGGTACCACACCGAAACAGTCAATTAAACCTGGTTCCGATTAATATTATAGAGGTTAACGCCGGTTATGTCTGGGTTAGGTCTGATATTTGCCCCACATCTGGCTCGAACTTTCGCAATTTTCGCATACTTGTCGGCCAGTTCCTGGCCTTTTTCTGGTTTGGATCACGTAGTAATGCGGTACCACACTGAAACAGTCAATTAAACCTGGTTCCGATTAATATTTTAGAGGATAACGCCGGTTATGTCTGGGTTAGGTCTGGTATTTGCCCTCATCTGGCTCGTACTTTCGCATTTTTCGCTTACTTGTTGGCCAGATCCTGGCATTTTTTCTGGTTTGGATCACGTAGTAATGCGGTACCATACCCGATACAGTCAATTAAACGTGGTTCGAATTAATATCTTAGAGGATAACGCCGATTATGCCAGGGTTAGGTCTGGTATTTGCCCTCATCTGGCTCGTACTTTCGGCTTTTTTCGCTTACTTGTGGGCCAGATCGTGGCATTTTTTCGCGTTTGGATCACGTAGTAATGCGGTACCACACTGAAACAGTCAATAGAAGCTGGTTCCGAATAGTATTTTAGAGGGTAACGCAGTTTACGTCTGGGTTAGTTCTGATATTCGCAATCATCTGGCTCATACTTTCGCGTTTTTCGCATACGTGTAGGCCAGATGCTGGGTTTTTTCTGGTTTGGATCCCGCAATAATGACGTTCCACACCGAAACGGTCAATTAAACCTTGTTGCGATTAATATTTTAGAGGATAACGCCAGTTATGTCTCGGTTAGGTCTGGGATTTGCCCACATCTGGCTCGTACTTTCGCATTTCTCGCATACTTGTTGGCCAGAACCTGGCCTTTTCCTGGCTTGGACCAGGTAGTAATGTGGTACCACACTGAAACAGTCAACAAAAGCTGGTTGCGATTAATATTTTAGAGGATAGCGCCGGTTATGTCTCGGTCAGGTCTGGGATTTGCCCTCATCTAGCTCGTACTTTCGCTTTTTCCGCATACTTGTTGGCCAGATCCTGGGATTTTTCTGGTTTGGACCACGTAGTACTGCGGTACCACACCGAAACAGTCAATTAAACCAGGTTCCGATTAGTATTTTAGAGGATAACGCAGGTTATGTCTGGGTTAGTTCTGGTATTTGCAATCATCTGGCTCATACTTTCGTGTTTTTCGCATACTTGTTGGCCAGATCCTTGGTTTTTTCTGGTTTGGATCCCGTACTAATTTGGTTCCACTCCGAAACAGTCAATTAAACCTGGTTGCGATTAATATTTTAGAGGATAACGCCGGTTATGTCTGGGTTAGGTCTGAGATTTGCCTTCATCTGGCTCGTAGTTTCGCATTTTTCGCATACTTGTTGGCCAGATCCTGTGTTTTTTCTGGTTTGGATCCCGTAGTAATGTGGTTCCACACCGAAACAGTCAATTAAACCTGGTTCCGATTAATATTTTAGAGGATAACGCCGGTTATGTCTGGGTTAGTTCTGGTATTTGCCCTCATTTGCTCGTACTTTCGTATTTTTCTCATACTTGTTGGGCAGATCCTGGCCTTTTTCTGGTTTGTATCACGTAGTAATGTGGTACCACACTGAAACAGTCAATAGAAGCTTGTTCCGAATAGTATTTTAGAGGATAACGCCGGTTATGTCTGGGTTAGGTCTGGTATTTGCAATCATCTAGCTCGTACTTTCGCTTTTTCCGCATACTTGTTGGCCAGATCCTGGGATTTTTCTGGATTGGATCACGCAGTAATGTGGTACCATACTGAAACAGTCAATAGAAGCTGGTTCCGAATAGTATTTTAGAGGGTAACGCAGTTTACGTCTGGGTTAGTTCTGATATTCGCAATCATCTGGCTCATACTTTCGCGTTTTTCGCATACGTGTAGGCCAGATGCTGGGTTTTTTCTGGTTTGGATCCCGCAATAATGACGTTCCACACCGAAACGGTCAATTAAACCTTGTTGCGATTAATATTTTAGAGGATAACGCCAGTTATGTCTCGGTTAGGTCTGGGATTTGCCCACATCTGGCTCGTACTTTCGCATTTCTCGCATACTTGTTGGCCAGAACCTGGCCTTTTCCTGGCTTGGACCAGGTAGTAATGTGGTACCACACTGAAACAGTCAACAAAAGCTGGTTGCGATTAATATTTTAGAGGATAGCGCCGGTTATGTCTCGGTCAGGTCTGGGATTTGCCCTCATCTAGCTCGTACTTTCGCTTTTTCCGCATACTTGTTGGCCAGATCCTGGGATTTTTCTGGTTTGGATCACGTAGTAATGCGGTACCACACCGAAACAGTCAATTAAACCTGGTTCCGATTAGTATTTTAGAGGATAACGTAGGTTATGTCTGGGTTAGTTCCGGTATTTGCAATCATCTGGCTCATGCTTTCGCGTTTTTCGCATACTTGTTGGCCAGATCCTGGGTTTTTTCTGGTTTGGATCCCGTACTAATTTGGTTCCACTCCGAAACAGTCAATTAAACCTGGTTGCGATTAATATTTTAGAGGATAACGCCGGTTATGTCTGGGTTAGGTCTGGTATTTGCCTTCATCTGGCTCCTACTTTCGCATTTCTCGCATACTTGTTGGCCGGATCCAGGCCTTTTTCTGGCTTGGACCAGGTAGTAATGTGGTTCCACACCGACGCAGTCAATTAAACCTGGTTGCGATTAATACTTTAGAGGATATCGCCGGTAATGTCTTGGTTAGTTCTGGTATTTGCAATCATCTGGCTCATACTTACGGGTTTTTCGCATACTTGATGGCCAGATCCTGGCCTTTTTCTGGCATGGACCACGTTGTAATGTGGTAGCACACTGAAACAGTCAATTAAACCTGGTTCCGATTAATATTTTAGAGGATAACGCCGGTTAGGTCTAGGTTAGGTCTGGAATTTGCCCTTATCTTGCTCGTACTTTCGCATTTTTCGCTTACTTGTTGGGTAGATCCCGGCCCTTTTCTGGCTTTGACCACGTAGTAATGAGGTACCACACAGAAACAGTCAATTAAACCTGGTTCCGAATAATATTATAGAGGATAACGCCGGTTATGTCTGGGTTAGGTCTGGTATTTGCCCTCATCTGGCTCGTACATTCGCATTTTTCGCTTACTTGTTGGCCAGATCCTGGGTTTTTTCTAGTTTGGATCACGTAGTAATGCGGTACCACACCGAAAGAGTCAATCAAACCTGGTTGCGATTAATATTTTAGAGGATAACGCCGGTTATGTCTGGGTTAGGTCTGGTATTTGCCCTCATCTGGCTCGTACTTTCGCATTTTTCGCATACTTGTTGGCCAGATCCTGGCCTTTTTCTGGCTTTGACCACGTAGTAATGTGGTACAACACCGAAACTGTCAATTAAACCTGGTTGCGATTAATATTTTAGAGGATAACGTCGGTTATGTCACGGTTAGGTCTGGGATTTGCCCACATCTGGCTCATACTTTCGCGTTTTTCGCATACTTGTTGGCCAGATCCTGGGTTTTTTCTGGTTTGGAACCCGTAGAAATGTGATTCCACAACGAAACAGTCAATTAAACCTGGTTGCGATTAATACTTTAGAGGATATCGCCGGTAATGTCTTGGTTAGTTCTGGTATTTGCAATCATCTGGCTCATACTTTCGCGTTTTTCGCATACCTGTTGGCCAGATCCTGGGATTTTTTCTGGTTTGGATCACGTAGTAATGCGGTACCACACCGAAACAGTTAACTAAACCTGGTTCCGATTAGTATTTTAGAGGATAACGCAAGTTATGTCTGGGTTAGTTCCGGTATTTGCAATCATCTGGCTCATACTTTCGCGTTTTTCGCATACTTGTTGGCCAGATCCTGGGTTTTTTCTTGTTTGGATCCCGTACTAATGTGGTTCCACTCCGAAACAGTCAATTAAACCTGGTTGCGATTAATATTTTAGAGGATAACGCCGTTTATGTCTCGGTTAGGTCTGGGATTTGCCCCCATCTGGCTCGTACTTTCGCATTTCTCGCATACTAGTTGGCCAGATCCTGGCCTTTTTCTGGCTTTGACCACGTAGTAATGTGGTACAACACCGAAACTGTCAATTAAACCTGGTTGCGATTAGTATTTTAGAGGATAACGCTGGTTATGTCTGGGTTAGGTCTGGTATTTGCAATCATCTGGCTCATACTTTCGCGTTTTTCGCATACCTGTTGGCCAGATCCTGGGATTTTTTCTGGTTTGGATCACGTAGTAATGCGGTACCACACCGAAACAGTTAACTAAACCTGGTTCCGATTAGTATTTTAGAGGATAACGCAAGTTATGTCTGGGTTAGTTCCGGTATTTGCAATCATCTGGCTCATACTTTCGCGTTTTTCGCATACTTGTTGGCCAGATCCTGGGTTTTTTCTTGTTTGGATCCCGTACTAATGTGGTTCCACTCCGAAACAGTCAATTAAACCTGGTTGCGATTAATATTTTAGAGGATAACGCCGGTTATGTCTCGGTTAGGTCTGGGATTTGCCCCCATCTGGCTCGTACTTTCGCATTTCTCGCATACTTGTTGGCCAGATCCTGGCCTTTTTCTGGTTTGGATCACGTAGTAATGTGGTACCACACTGAAACAGTCAATAAAAGCTGGTTCCGATTAGTATTTTAGAGCATAACGTCGGTTATGTCTGGGTTGGGTCTGGTTTTTGCCCTCATCTGGCTCGTACTTTCGCATTTTTCGCATGCTTGTTGGCCAGATGCTGGGTTTTTTCTGGTTTGGATCACGTAGTAATGCGGTACCACACCGAAACAGTCAATTATACCTGGTTGCGACTAATATTTTAGAGGATAACGCCAGTTATGTCTCGTTTAGGTCTGCGATTTGCCCTCATCTGTCTCGTACTTTCGCATTTTTCACATACTTGTTGGCCAGATCCTGGCCTTTTTCTGGCTTTGACCACGTAGTAATGTGGTACAACCCCGAAACTGTCAATTAAACCTGGTTGCGATTAATATTTTAGAGGATAACGTCGGTTATGTCACGGTTAGGTCTGGGATTTGCCCACATCTGGCTCGTACTTTCGCATTTCTCGCATACTTGTTGGCCAGATCCTGGCCTTTTTCTGGTTTGGATCACGTAGTAATGTGGTACCACACTGAAACAGTCAATAAAAGCTGGTTCCGATTAGTATTTTAGAGGATAACGCTGGTTATGTCTGGGTTAGGTCTGGTATTTGCAATCATCTAGCTCGTACTTTCGCTTTTTCCGCATACTTGTTGGCCAGATCCTGGGATTTTTCTGGATTGGATCACGCAGTAATGTGGTACCATACTGAAACAGTCAATAGAAGCTGGTTCCGAATAGTATTTTAGAGGGTAACGCAGTTTACGTCTGGGTTAGTTCTGATATTCGCAATCATCTGGCTCATACTTTCGCGTTTTTCGCATACGTGTAGGCCAGATGCTGGGTTTTTTCTGGTTTGGATCCCGCAATAATGACGTTCCACACCGAAACGGTCAATTAAACCTTGTTGCGATTAATATTTTAGAGGATAACGCCAGTTATGTCTCGGTTAGGTCTGGGATTTGCCCACATCTGGCTCGTACTTTCGCATTTCTCGCATACTTGTTGGCCAGAACCTGGCCTTTTCCTGGCTTGGACCAGGTAGTAATGTGGTACCACACTGAAACAGTCAACAAAAGCTGGTTGCGATTAATATTTTAGAGGATAGCGCCGGTTATGTCTCGGTCAGGTCTGGGATTTGCCCTCATCTAGCTCGTACTTTCGCTTTTTCCGCATACTTGTTGGCCAGATCCTGGGATTTTTCTGGTTTGGATCACGTAGTAATGCGGTACCACACCGAAACAGTCAATTAAACCTGGTTCCGATTAGTATTTTAGAGGATAACGTAGGTTATGTCTGGGTTAGTTCCGGTATTTGCAATCATCTGGCTCATGCTTTCGCGTTTTTCGCATACTTGTTGGCCAGATCCTGGGTTTTTTCTGGTTTGGATCCCGTACTAATTTGGTTCCACTCCGAAACAGTCAATTAAACCTGGTTGCGATTAATATTTTAGAGGATAACGCCGGTTATGTCTGGGTTAGGTCTGGTATTTGCCTTCATCTGGCTCCTACTTTCGCATTTCTCGCATACTTGTTGGCCGGATCCAGGCCTTTTTCTGGCTTGGACCAGGTAGTAATGTGGTTCCACACCGACGCAGTCAATTAAACCTGGTTGCGATTAATACTTTAGAGGATATCGCCGGTAATGTCTTGGTTAGTTCTGGTATTTGCAATCATCTGGCTCATACTTACGGGTTTTTCGCATACTTGATGGCCAGATCCTGGCCTTTTTCTGGCATGGACCACGTTGTAATGTGGTAGCACACTGAAACAGTCAATTAAACCTGGTTCCGATTAATATTTTAGAGGATAACGCCGGTTAGGTCTAGGTTAGGTCTGGAATTTGCCCTTATCTTGCTCGTACTTTCGCATTTTTCGCTTACTTGTTGGGTAGATCCCGGCCCTTTTCTGGCTTTGACCACGTAGTAATGAGGTACCACACAGAAACAGTCAATTAAACCTGGTTCCGAATAATATTATAGAGGATAACGCCGGTTATGTCTGGGTTAGGTCTGGTATTTGCCCTCATCTGGCTCGTACATTCGCATTTTTCGCTTACTTGTTGGCCAGATCCTGGGTTTTTTCTAGTTTGGATCACGTAGTAATGCGGTACCACACCGAAAGAGTCAATCAAACCTGGTTGCGATTAATATTTTAGAGGATAACGCCGGTTATGTCTGGGTTAGGTCTGGTATTTGCCCTCATGTGGCTCGTACTTTCGCATTTCTCGCATACTAGTTGGCCAGATCCTGGCCTTTTTCTGGCTTTGACCACGTAGTAATGTGGTACAACACCGAAACTGTCAATTAAACCTGGTTGCGATTAGTATTTTAGAGGATAACGCTGGTTATGTCTGGGTTAGGTCTGGTATTTGCAATCATCTGGCTCATACTTTCGCGTTTTTCGCATACCTGTTGGCCAGATCCTGGGATTTTTTCTGGTTTGGATCACGTAGTAATGCGGTACCACACCGAAACAGTTAACTAAACCTGGTTCCGATTAGTATTTTAGAGGATAACGCAAGTTATGTCTGGGTTAGTTCCGGTATTTGCAATCATCTGGCTCATACTTTCGCGTTTTTCGCATACTTGTTGGCCAGATCCTGGGTTTTTTCTTGTTTGGATCCCGTACTAATGTGGTTCCACTCCGAAACAGTCAATTAAACCTGGTTGCGATTAATATTTTAGAGGATAACGCCGGTTATGTCTCGGTTAGGTCTGGGATTTGCCCCCATCTGGCTCGTACTTTCGCATTTCTCGCATACTTGTTGGCCAGATCCTGGCCTTTTTCTGGTTTGGATCACGTAGTAATGTGGTACCACACTGAAACAGTCAATAAAAGCTGGTTCCGATTAGTATTTTAGAGCATAACGTCGGTTATGTCTGGGTTGGGTCTGGTTTTTGCCCTCATCTGGCTCGTACTTTCGCATTTTTCGCATGCTTGTTGGCCAGATGCTGGGTTTTTTCTGGTTTGGATCACGTAGTAATGCGGTACCACACCGAAACAGTCAATTATACCTGGTTGCGACTAATATTTTAGAGGATAACGCCAGTTATGTCTCGTTTAGGTCTGCGATTTGCCCTCATCTGTCTCGTACTTTCGCATTTTTCACATACTTGTTGGCCAGATCCTGGCCTTTTTCTGGCTTTGACCACGTAGTAATGTGGTACAACCCCGAAACTGTCAATTAAACCTGGTTGCGATTAATATTTTAGAGGATAACGTCGGTTATGTCACGGTTAGGTCTGGGATTTGCCCACATCTGGCTCGTACTTTCGCATTTCTCGCATACTTGTTGGCCAGATCCTGGCCTTTTTCTGGTTTGGATCACGTAGTAATGTGGTACCACACTGAAACAGTCAATAAAAGCTGGTTCCGATTAGTATTTTAGAGGATAACGCTGGTTATGTCTGGGTTAGGTCTGGTATTTGCAATCATCTGGCTCATACTTTCGCGTTTTTCGCATACCTGTTGGCCAGATCCTGGATTTTTTTCTGGATTGGATCACGCAGTAATGTGGTACCACACTGAAACAGACAATAGAAGCTGGTTCCGATTAGTATTTTAGAGGATAACGCTGGTTATGTCCGGGTTAGTTCTGGTATTTGCAATCATCTGGCTCATACTTTCGCGTTTTTCGCATACCTGTTGGCCAGATCCTGGGTTTTTTCTGGTTTGGAACCCGTACTAATGTGATTCCACACCGAAACAGTCAATTAAACCTGGTTGCGATTAATACTTTAGAGGATATCGCCGGTAATGTCTTGGTTAGTTCTGGTATTTGCAATCATCTGGCTCATACTTACGGGTTTTTCGCATAC
This sequence comes from Colletes latitarsis, assembly GCF_051014445.1. NCBI lineage: Eukaryota > Metazoa > Arthropoda > Insecta > Hymenoptera > Colletidae > Colletes > Colletes latitarsis. Next base: position 21,474,923 of record NW_027488365.1, on the reverse strand, counting down.
TTGATGGCCAGATCCTGGCCTTTTTCTGGCATGGACCACGTTGTAATGTGGTAGCACACTGAAACAGTCAATTAAACCTGGTTCCGATTAATATTTTAGAGGATAACGCCGGTTATGTCACGGTTAGGTCTGGGATTTGCCCCTATCTGGCTCGTACTTTCGCATTTCTCGCATACTTGTTGGCCAGATCCTGGCGTTTTTCTGGCTTTGACCACGTAGTAATGTGGTACAACACCGAAACTGTCAATTAAACCTGGTTGCGATTAGTATTTTAGAGGATAACGCTGGTTATGTCTGGGTTAGTTCTGGTATTTGCAATCATCTGGCTCATACTTTCGCGTATTTCGCATACCTGTTGGCCAGATCCTGGGTTTTTTTCAGGTTTGGATCACGTAGTAATGCGGTACCACACCGAAACAGTTAATTAAACCTGGTTCCGATTAGTATTTTACAGGATAACGCAGGTTATGTCTGGGTTAGTTCCGGTATTTGCAATCATCTGGCTCATACTTTCGCGTTTTTCGCATAGTTGTTGGCCAGATCCTGGGTTTTTTCTGGTTTGGATCCCGTACTAATGTGGTTCCACTCCGAAACAGTCAATTAAACCTGGTTGCGATTAATATTTTAGAGGATAACGCCGGTTATGTCTCGGTTAGGTCTGGGATTTGCCCCCATCTGGCTCGTACTTTCGCATTTCTCGCATACTTGTTGGCCAGATCCTGGCCTTTTTCTGGTTTGGATCACGTAGTAATGTGGTACCACACTGAAACAGTCAATAAAAGCTGGTTCCGATTAGTATTTTAGAGCATAACGTCGGTTATGTCTGGGTTGGGTCTGGTATTTGCCCTCATCTGGCTCGTACTTTCGCATTTTTCGCATACTTGTTGGCCAGATCCTGGCCTTTTTCTGGCTTGGATCACGTAGTAATGTGGTACCACACTGAAACAGTCAATAAAAGCTGGTTCCGATTAGTATTTTAGAGCATAACGTCGGTTATGTCTGGGTTGGGTCTGGTATTTGCCCTCATCTGGCTCGTACATTCGCATTTTTCGCATACTTGTTGGCCAGTTCCTGGCCTTTTTCTGGCCCGGACCATGTACTAATGTGGTACCACACCGAAACAGTCAATTAAACCTGGTTACGATTAGTATTTTAGAGGATAACGCAGGTTATGTCTGGGTTAGTTCCGGTATTTGCAATCATCTGGCTCATACTTTCGCGTTTTTCGCATACTTGTTGGCCAGATCCTGGGTTTTTTCTGGTTTGGATCCCGTACTAATGTGGTTCCACTCCGAAACAGTCAATTAAACCTGGTTGCGATTAATATTTTAGAGGATAACGCCGGTTATGTCTGGGTGAAGTCTGGCATTTGCCCTCATCTGGCTAGTACTTTCGCATTTTTCGCATACGCGTATGCGAGATGCTGGGTTTTTTCTGGTTTGGATCCCGCAATAATGACGTACCACACAGAAACAGTCAATTAAACCTGGTTGCGATTAATATTTTAGAGGACATCGCCGGCTATGTCTCGGTTAGGTCTGGGATTTGCCCTCATCTGGCTCGTACTTTCGCATTTCTCGCATACTTGTTAGCCAGATCCTGGCCTTTTTCTGGTTTGGATCACGTAGTAATGTGGTACCACACTGAAACAGTCAATAAAAGCTGGTTCCGATAAGTATTTTAGAGGATAACGCTGGTTATGTCTGGGTTAGTTCCGGTATTTGCAATCATCTGGCTCATACTTTCGCGTTTTTCGCATACTTGTTGGCCAGATCCTGGGTTTTTTCTGGTTTGGATCCCGTACTAATGTGGTTCCACACCGAAGCAGTCAATTAAACCTGGTTGCGATTAATATTTTAGAGGATAACGCAGGTTATGTCTGGGTTAGGTCTGGTATTTGCCCTCATCTGGCTCGTGCTTTCGCATTTTTCGCATGCTTGTTGGCCAGATGCTGAGTTTTTTCTGGTTTGGATCACGTAGTAATGCGGTAGCACACCGAAACAGTCAATTATACCTGGTTGCGATTAATATTTTAGAGGATAACGCCAGTTATGTCTCGTTTAGGTCTGCGATTTGCCCTCATCTGTCTCGTACTTTCGCATTTTTCGCATGCTTGTTGGCCAGATCCTGGCCTTTTTCTGGCTTGGACCAAGTAGTAATGTGGGACCACACTCAAACAGTCAATTAAACCTGGTTCCAATTAGTATTTTAGAGGATAACGCCGGTTATGTCTGGGTTAGGACTGGTATTTGCCCTCATCTAGCTCGTACCTTCGCATTTTTCGCTTACTTGTTGTCCAGATCCTGGAATTTTTCCTAGTTTGGATCACGTAGTAATGCGGTACCACACCGAAACAGTCAACGAAACCTGGTTGCGATTGATATTTTAGAGGATAACGCCGGTTATGTCTCGGTTAGGTCTGGGATTTGCCCCCATCTGGCTCGTACTTTCGCATTTCTCGCATACTTGTTGGCCAGATCCAGAGCCTTTTTCTGGTTTGGATCACGTAGTAATGTGGTACCACACTGAAACAGTCAATAAAAGCTGGTTCCGATTAGTATTTTAGAGCATAACGTCGGTTATGTCTGGGTTGGGTCTGGTATTTGCCCTCATCTGGCTCGTACTTTCGCATTTTTCGCATACTTGTTGGCCAGATCCTGGCCTTTTTCTGGCTTGGATCACGTAGTAATGTGGTACCACACTGAAACAGTCAATAAAAGCTGGTTCCGATTTGTATTTTAGCGCATAACGTCGGTTATGTCTGGGTTGGATCTGGTATTTGCCCTCATCTGGCTCGTACTTTCGCATTTCTCGCATACTTGTTGGCCAGAACCTGGCCTTTTTCTGGCTTGGACCAGGTAGTAATGTGGTACCACACTGAAACGGTCAACAAAAGCTGGTTCCGATTAGTATTTTAGAGGATAACGCTGGTTATGTCTGGGTTAGTTCTGGTATTTGCAATCATCTGGCTCATACTTTTGCGTTTTTCGCATACCTGTTGGCCAGATCCTCGGTTTTTTCTGGTTTGGATCACGTAGTAATGCGGTACCACACCGAAACAGTCAATTAAACCTGGTTCCGATTAGTATTTTAGAGGATAACGCAGGTTATGTCTGGGTTAGTTCCGGTATTTGCAATCATCTGGCTCATACATTCGCGTTTTTCGCATACTTGTTGGCCAGATCCTGGGTTTTTTCTGGTTTGGATCCCGTACTAATTTGGTTCCACTCCGAAACAGTCAATTAAACCTGGTTGCGATTAATATTTTAGAGGATAACGCCGGTTATGTCTGGGTTAGGTCTGGTATTTGCCTTCATCTGGCTCCTACTTTCGCATTTCTCGCATACTTGTTGGCCGGATCCAGGCCTTTTTCTGGCTTGGACCAGGTAGTAATGTGGTTCCACACCGACGCAGTCAATTAAACCTGGTTGCGATTAATACTTTAGAGGATATCGCCGGTAATGTCATGGTTAGTTCTGGTATTTGCAATCATCTGGCTCATACTTACGGGTTTTTCGCATACTTGATGGCCAGATCCTGGCCTTTTTCTGGCATGGACCACGTTGTAATGTGGTAGCACACTGAAACAGTCAATTAAACCTGGTTCCGATTAATATTTTAGAGGATAACGCCGGTTAGGTCTAGGTTAGGTCTGGTATTTGCAATCATCTGGCTCATACTTTCGCGTATTTCGCATACCTGTTGGCCAGATCCTGGGTTTTTTTCTGGTTTGGATCACGTAGTAATGCGGTACCACACCGAAAGAGTCAATCAAACCTGGTTGCGATTAATATTTTAGAGGATAACGCCGGTTATGTCTGGGTTAGGTCTGGTATTTGCCCTCATCTGGCTCGTACTTTCGCATTTTTCGCATACTTGTTGGCCAGATCCTGGCCTTTTTCTGGCTTTGACCACGTAGTAATGTGGTACAACACCGAAACTGTCAATTAAACCTGGTTGCGATTAATATTTTAGAGGATAACGTCGGTTATGTCACGGTTAGGTCTGGGATTTGCCCACATCTGGCTCGTACTTTCGCATTTCTCGCATACTTGTTGGCCAGATCCTGGCCTTTTTCTGGTTTGGATCACGTAGTAATGTGGTACCACACTGAAACAGTCAATAAAAGCTGGTTCCGATTAGTATTTTAGAGGATAACGCTGGTTATGTCTGGGTTAGGTCTGGTATTTGCAATCATCTGGCTCATACTTTCGCGTTTTTCGCATACCTGTTGGCCAGATCCTGGATTTTTTTCTGGATTGGATCACGCAGTAATGTGGTACCACACTGAAACAGTCAATAAAAGCTGGTTCCGATTAATATTTTAGAGGATAACGCTGGTTATGTCTGGGTTAGGTCTGGGATTTGCCCTCATCAGGCCCGTACTTTCGCATTTTTCGCATTCTTGAATGGCCAGATCCTGTGTTTTTCTATTGTTAGGATCACGTAGTAATGTGGTACCACACTGAAACAGTCAATTAAACCTGGTTGCGATTAAAATTTTAGAGGATAACGCAGGTTATGTCTCGTTTAGGTCTGGGATTTGCCCTCATCTGGCCCGTACTTTCGCATTTTTCGCATACTTGAATGTCCAGATCCTGGGTTTTTCTATTGTTAGGATCACGTAGTAATGTGGTACCACACTGAGACAGTTAATAAAAGTTGGTCCCGATTAGTATTTTAGACGATAACGCTGGTTATGTCTGGGTTAGTTCTGGCATTAGCAATCACCTGGCTCATACTTTCGAGATTTTCGCATATTTGTTGACCAGATCCAGGGCTTTTTCTGGTTTGGATCACGTACTAATGCGGTACCACACCGAAACAGTCAATTAAACCTGGTTGCGATTAATATTTTGGAGGATAACGCTGGTTATGTCTGGGTTAGTTTTGGCATTTGTAATCATCTGGCTCATACTTTCGCGTTTTTCGCATATTTGTTGGCCAGATCCTGGCCTTTTCCTGGTTTCGATCACGTAGTAGTGCGGTACCACACTGAAACAGTCAATTAAATCTGGTTGCGTTTAATATTTTGGAGGATAACGCTGGTTATGTTTGGGTTTGTTCCGGTATTTGCAACCATCGGGCTCATACTTTCGCATTTTTTGCATACTTGTTGGGCAGATCCTGGCCTTTTTCTGGTTGTGTCACGTAGTAATGCGGTACCACACCGAAACAGTCAATTAAACCAGGTTGCGATTAATATTTTAGAGGATAACGCCGGTTATGTCTCGGTTAGGTCTGGGATTTGCCCTCATCTGGCTCGTACTTTCGTATTTCTCGCATACTTGTTGGCCAGATACTGGGCTTCTTCTGGTTTGGATCACGTAGTAATATGGTACCACACTGAAACAGTCAATAGGAGCTGGTTCCGAATAGTATTTTAGAGGATAACGCAGGTTACGTCTGGGTTAGTTCTGGTATTTGCAATCATCTGGCTCATACATTCGCGTTTTTCGTATACTTGTTGGCCAGATCCTGGGTTTTTTCTGGTTTGTATCCCGTAGTAATGAGGTTCCACACCGAAACGGACAATTAAACCTGGTTGCGATTAATATTTTAGAGGGTAACGCCGGATATGTCTCGGTTAGGTCTGGGATTTGCCCTCATCTGGCTCGTACTTTCGCATTTTTCGCATACTTGTTGACCAGATCCAGGGCTTTTTCTGGTTTGGATTACGTACTAGTGCGGTACCACACCGAAACAGTCAATTAAACCTGGTTGCGATTAATATTTTAGAGGATGACGCCGGTTATGTCTGGGTTAGGTCTGGTATTTGCCCTCATCTGGCTCGTACTTTCGCATTTTTCGCTTACTTGTTGGCCAGATCCAGGGCTTTTTCTGGTTTGGATCACGTAGTAATGTGGTACCACTCTGAAACAGTCAATAAAATCTGGTTCCGATTAATATTTTAGAGTAAAGCTCCGGTTATGTCTGGGTTAGTTCTGGCATTAGCAATCACCTGGCCCATACTTTCGCGTTTTTCGCATACTTGTTGACCAGATCCAGGGCTTTTTCCGGTCTGGATCACGTACTATTGCGGTACCACACCGAAACAGTCAATTAAACCTGGTTGCGATTAATATCTTAGAGGATAACGCCGGTTATGTCTCGGTTAGGTCTGGGATTTGCCCTCATCTGGCTCGTACTTTCGCATTTTCGCATACTAGTTGTCCAGATCCTGGGTTTTTTCTGGATTGGATCACGTAGTAATGTTGTACAACACTGAATCTGTCAATTAAACCTGGTTGCGATTAATATTTTAGAGGATGACGCCGGTTACGTCTGGGTTAGGTCTGGTATTTGCCCTCATCTGGCTCGTACTTTCGCATTTTTCGCTTACTTGTTGGCCAGATCCAGGGCTTTTTCCGGCTTGGATCACGTAGTAATGTGGTACCACACCGAAACAGTCAATTAAATCTGGTTGCGATTAATGTTTTAGTGGATAACGCCGGTTATGTCTCGGTTAGGTCTGGGATTTGCCCTCATCTGGCTTGTACTTTCGCATTTCTCGCATACTTGTAGGCCAGATCCTGGCCTTTTCCTGGTTTCGATCACGTAGTAGTGCGGTACCACACTGAAACAGTCAATTAAATCTGGTTGCGTTTAATATTTTGGAGGATAACGCTGGTTATGTTTGGGTTTGTTCCGGTATTTGCAACCATCTGGCTCATACTTTCGCATTTTTTGCATACTTGTTGGGCAGATCCTGGCCTTCTTCTGGTTTGTGTCACATAGTAATGCGGTACCACACCGAAACAGTCAATTAAACCAGGTTGCGATTAATATTTTAGAGGATAACGCCGGTTATGTCTCGGTTAGGTCTGGGATTTGCCCTCATCTGGCTCGTACTTTCGTATTTCTCGCATACTTGTTGGCCAGATACTGGGCTTCTTCTGGTTTGGATCACGTAGTAATATGGTACCACACTGAAACAGTCAATAGGAGCTGGTTCCGAATAGTATTTTAGAGGATAACGCAGGTTACGTCTGGGTTAGTTCTGGTATTTGCAATCATCTGGCTCATACATTCGCGTTTTTCGTATACTTGTTGGCCAGATCCTGGGTTTTTTCTGGTTTGTATCCCGTAGTAATGAGGTTCCACACCGAAACAGTCAATTAAACCAGGTTGCGATTAATATTTTAAAGGATATCGCCGGCTTTGTTTCGGTTAGGTCTGGGATTTGCCCTCATCTGGCTCGTACATTCGAATTTTTCGCATACTTGTTGGCAAGATCCTGGGCTTTTTCACGTTTGGGTCACATAGTAATGCGGTAGCACACCGAAACAGTCAACTAAACCTGGTTGCGATTAATATTTTATGGGATAACGCCGGTTATGTCTCGGTTAGGACTGGGATTTTCCCTCATCTGGCTCGTAATTTCGCATTTTTCTCACACTTGTTGACCAGATCCTGGCCTTTTTCTGGCTTGGACCACGTAGTAATGTGGTTCCACACTGAAACAGTCACTTAAACCTGGTTCCGATTAATATTTTAGAGGATGACGCCGGTTATGTCTGGGTTAGGTCTGGGATTTGCCGTCATATGGCTCGTACTTTCGCATTTCTCGCATACTTGTTGGCCAGATCCTGGACTTTTTCTGGTTTGGATCACGTAGTAATGTGGTACCATACTGCGACAGTCAATAAAAGCTGGTTCCGATTAGTGTTTTAGAGGATAACGCTGGTTATGTCTGGGTTAGTTCTGGTATTTGCAATCATCTTGCTCATACTTTCGCTTTTTTCGCATACTGGATGGCCAGATGCTGGGATTTTTCTGGTTTGGATCCCGTAATAATGACGTTCCACACCGAAACAGTCAATTACGCCTGGTTTCGATTAATATTTTAGAGGATATTGCAGGTTATATCTCGGTTAGGTCTGGGATTTGCCCTCATCTGGCTCGTACTTTCGCATTTTTCGCATACTTGTTTGCCAGATCCTGGGTTTTTTCTGCTTTGGATCCCGTAATAATGACGTTCCACACCGAAACAGTCAATTAAACCTGGTTTCGATTAATATTTCAGAGGATAACACCGGTTATTTCTCGGTTAGGTCTGGGATTTGCCCTCATCTGGCCCGTAGTTTCGCATTTTTGCATACTTGTTGGCCAGATCCTAGGCTTTTTGCTGGTTTGGATCAGGTAGTAATGTTGTACCACACTGAAACAGTCAATAAAAGCTGGACCCGAGTAGTATTTTAGAGGATACCGCTGGCTATGTCTGGGTTAGTTCTGGTATTTGCAATCATCTGGCTCATACTTTCGCTTTTTTCGCATACTTGTTGGCCAGATGCTTGATTTTTTCCGGTTTGGACCACGTAGTAATGAGGTACAACACTGAAACAGTCAATTAAACCTGGTTGCGATTAATATTATAGAGGATAACGCCGGTTATGTCTCGGTTAGGTCACGGATTTGCCCTCATCTGGCTCGTACTTTCGCATTTTTCGCATACTTGTTGGCCAGATCCTGGGCTTCATCTGGTTTGGACCACGTAGTAAAGTGGGACCACACTGAAACAGTCAATTAAACCTGGTTTCGGTTAATATTTTGGAGGATAACTCCGGTTATTTCTCGGTTAGGTCTGGGATTTGCCCTCATCTGTCTCGTACTTCCGCAATTTTCGCATACTTATTGGCAAGATCCTGGCCATTTTCTGGTTTGTATCACGTAGTAATGCGGTACTACACCGAAACAGTCAATTAAACCTGTTTGCGATTAATATTTTAGAGGATAACGCTGGTTATGTCTCGGTTAGGTCTGGGATTTGCCTTCATCTGGCTCAAACTTTCGCGTTTTTCGCATATTTGTTGGCCAGATCCTGGGTTTTTTCTGGTTTGGATCCCATAGTATGTGGTACCACACTGAAACAGTCAATAGAAGCTGGTTCCGAATAGTACTTTAGAGGATAACGCTGGCTATGTCTGGGTTAGTTCTGGTATTTGCAATCATCTGGCTCATACTTTCGCGTTTTTCGCATATTTGTTGGCCAGATCCTGGGTTTTTTCTGGTTAGGATCACGTAGTAACGACGTTCCACACCGAAGCAGTCAATTAAACCTGGTTGCGATTAATATTTTAGAGGATAACGCCGGTTATGTCTCGGTCAGGTCTGGGATTTGCCCCCATCTGGCTCGTACTTTCGCATTTTTCGCATTCTAGTTGGCCAGATCCTGGGCTTTTTCTGGTTTGTATCACGTAGTAATGCGGTACTACACCGAAACAGTCAATTAAACCTGGTTGCGATTAATATTTTAGAGGATAACGCTGGTTATGTCTCGGTTAGGTCTGTTATTTGCCCTCACCTGGCCCGTAGTTTCGCATTTTTGCATACTTGTTGGCCAGATCCTAGGCTTTTTGCTGGTTTGGATCACGTAGTAATGTGGCACCACACTGAAACAGTCAATAAAAGCTGGACCCGAATAGTATTTTAGAGGATAACGCTGGCTATGTCTGGGTTAGTTCTGGTATTTGCAATCATCTGGCTCATACTTTCGCTTTTTTCGCATACTTGATGGCCAGATGCTGGATTTTTTCCGGTTTGGACCACGTAGTAATGAGGTACCACACTGAAACAGTCAATTAAACCTGGTTGCGATTAATATTTTAGAGGATAACGCCGGTTATGTCTCGGTCAGGTCTGGGATTTGCCCCCAACTGGCTCGTACTTTCGCATTTTTCGCATTCTAGTTGGCCAGATCCTGGGCTTCTTCTGGTTTGGATCACGTAGTAATGTGGGACCACACTGAAACAGTCAATTAAACCTGGTTTCGATTAATATTTCAGAGGATAACACCGGTTATTTCTCGGTTAGGTCTGGGATTTGCCCTCATCTGGCCCGTAGTTTCGCATTTTTGCATACTTGTTGGCCAGATCCTAGGCTTTTTGCTGGTTTGGATCACGTAGTAATGTTGTACCACACTGAAACAGTCAATAGAAGCTTGTTCCGAATAGTATTTTAGAGGATAACGCTGGCTATGTCTGGGTTAGTTCTGGTATTTGCAATCATCTGGCTCATACTTTCGCGTTTTTCGCATATTTGTTGGCCAGATCCTGGGTTTTTTCTGGTTTGGTTCCCGTAGTAATGAGGTACCACACCGAAACAGTCAATTAAACCTGGTTTCGATTAATATTTTGGAGGATAACTCCGGTTATTTCTCGGTTAGGTCTGGGATTTGCCCTCATCTATCTCGTACTTCCGCAATTTTCGCATACTTATTGGCAAGATCCTGGCCATTTTCTGGTTTGTATCACGTAGTAATGCGGTACTACACCGAAACAGTCAATTAAACCTGCTTGCGATTAATATTTTAGAGGATAACGCTGGTTATGTCTGGGTTCGTTCTGGTATTTGCAATCATCTGGCTCATACTTTCGCGTTTTTCGCATATTTGTTGGCCAGATCCTGGGTTTTTTCTGGTTTGGATTCCGTAGTAATGAGGTGCCACACCGAAACAGTCAATTAAACCTGGTTGCGATTAATATTTTAGAGGATAGCGCCGGTTATGTCTCGGTTAGGGCTGGGATTTGCCCTCATCTGGCTCGTACTTTCGCATTTCTCGCATACTTGTTGGCCAGATCCTGGGCTTTTTCTGGTTTGGATCACGTAGTAATGTGGTACAACACTGAGACAGTCAATAAAGGTTGGTCCCGATTAGTATTTTAGAGGATAACGCTGGTTACGTCTCGCTTAGGTCTGGGATTTGCCCTCATCTGGCCCGTACTTTCGCATTTTTCGCATACTTGTTGGCCAGATCTTGGGCATTTCTGGTTTCGATCACGTAGTAATGTGGTACCAATCTGAAACAGTCAATAAAAGCTGGTTCCGATTAGTGTTTTAGTGGATAACGCTGGTTATGTCTGGGTTAGTTCTGGTATTTGCAATCATCTTGCTCATACTTTCGCTTTTTTCGCATACTTGTTGGCCAGATGCTGGGTTTTTTCTGGTTTGGACAACGTAGTAATGTGGTACCACACTGAGACAGTCAATAAAAGTTGGTCCCGATTAGTATTTTAGAGGATAACGCTGGTTATGTCTCGGTTAGGTCTGGGATTTGCCCTCATCTGGCTCGTACTTTCGCATTTTTCGCATACTTGTTGGCCACATCCTGGGCTTTTTCTGGTTTGGATCACGTAGTAATGAGGTGCCACACCGAAACAGTCAATTAAACCTGGTTTCGATTAATATTTTGGAGGATAACTCCGGTTATTTCTCGGTTAGGTCTGGGATTTGCCCTCATCTGTCTCGTACTTCCGCAATTTTCGCATACTTATTGGCAAGATCCTGGCCATTTTCTGGTTTGAATCACGTAGTAATGCGGTACCACACTGAAACAGTCAATTAAACCTGGTTGCGATTAATATTTTAGAGGATAACGCCGGTTATGTCTCGGTTATGTCACGGATTTGCCCTCATCTGGCTCGTACTTTCGCATTTTTCGCATACTTGTTGGCCAGATCCTGGGCTTCATCTGGTTTGGATCACGTAGTAATGTGGGACCACACTGAAACAGTCAACTAAACCTGGTTTCGGTTAATATTTTGGAGGATAACTCCGGTTATTTCTCGGTTAGGTCTGGGATTTGCCCTCATCTGTCTCGTACTTCCGCAATTTTCGCATACTTATTGGCAAGGTCCTGGCCATTTTCTGGTTTGTATCACGTAGTAATGCTGTACTACACCGAAACAGTCAATTAAACCTGTTTGCGATTAATATTTTAGAGGATAACGCTGGTTACGTCTCGGTTAGGTCTGGGATTTGCCTTCATCTGGCTCAAACTTTCGCGTTTTTCGCATATTTGTTGGCCAGATCCTGGGTTTTTTCTGGTTTGGATCCCATAGTATGTGGTACCACACTGAAACAGTCAATAGAAGCTGGTTCCGAATAGTATTTTAGAGGATAACGCTGGCTATGTCTGGGTTAGTTCTGGTATTTGCAATCATCTGGCTCATACTTTCGCGTTTTTCGCATATTTGTTGGCCAGATCCTGGGTTTTTTCTGGTTAGGATCACGTAGTAACGACGTTCCACACCGAAACAGTCAATTAAACCTGGTTGCGATTAATATTTTAGAGGGTAACGCTGGTTATGTCTCGGTTAGGTCTGGGATTTGCCCTCATCTGTCTCGTACTTCCGCAATTTTCGCATACTTATTGGCAAGGTCCTGGCCATTTTCTGGTTTGTATCACGTAGTAATGCGGTACTACACCGAAACAGTCAATTAAACCTGGTTGCGATTAATATTTTAGAGGATAACGCTGGTTATGTCTCGGTTAGGTCTGGGATTTGCCCTCACCTGGCCCGTAGTTTCGCATTTTTGCATACTTGTTGGCCAGATCCTAGGCTTTTTGCTGGTTTGGATCACGTAGTAATGTGGCACCACACTGAAACAGTCAATAAAAGCTGGACCCGAATAGTATTTTAGAGGATAACGCTGGCTATGTCTGGGTTAGTTCTGGTATTTGCAATCATCTGGCTCATACTTTCGCTTTTTTCGCATACTTGATGGCCAGATGCTGGATTTTTTCCGGTTTGGACCATGTAGTAATGAGGTACCACACTGAAACAGTCAATTAAACCTGGTTGCGATTAATATTTTAGAGGATAACGCCGGTTATGTCTCGGTCAGGTCTGGGATTTGCCCCCATCTGGCTCGTACTTTCGCATTTTTCGCATTCTAGTTGGCCACATCCTGGGCTTCTTCTGGTTTGGATCACGTAGTAATGTGGGACCACACTGAAACAGTCAATTAAACCTGGTTTCGATTAATATTTCAGAGGATAACACCGGTTATTTCTCGGTTAGGTCTGGGATTTGCCCTCATCTGGCCAGTAGTTTCGCATTTTTGCATACTTGTTGGCCAGATCCTAGGCTTTTTGCTGGTTTGGATCACGTAGTAATGTTGTACCACACTGAAACAGTCAATAGAAGCTTGTTCCGAATAGAATTTTAGAGGATAACGCTGGCTATGTCTGGGTTAGTTCTGGTATTTGCAATCATCTGGCTCATACTTTCGCGTTTTTCGCATATTTGTTGGCCAGATCCTGGGTTTTTTCTGGTTTGGTTCCCGTAGTAATGAGGTGCCACACCGAAACAGTCAATTAAACCTGGTTTCGATTAATATTTTGGAGGATAACTCCGGTTATTTCTCGGTTAGGTCTGGGATTTGCCCTCATCTGTCTCGTACTTCCGCAATTTTCGCATACTTATTGGCAAGATCCTGGCCATTTTCTGGTTTGAATCACGTAGTAATGCGGTACTACACCGAAACAGTCAATTAAACCTGCTTGCGATTAATATTTTAGAGGATAACGCTGGTTATGTCTGGGTTCGTTCTGGTATTTGCAATCATCTGGCTCATACTTTCGCGTTTTTCGCATATTTGTTGGCCAGATCCTGGGTTTTTTCTGGTTTGGATTCCGTAGTAATGAGGTGCCACACCGAAACAGTCAATTAAACCTGGTTGCGATTAATATTTTAGAGGATAGCGCCGGTTATGTCTCGGTTAGGGCTGGGATTTGCCCTCATCTGGCTCGTACTTTCGCATTTCTCGCATACTTGTTGGCCAGATCCTGGGCTTTTTCTGGTTTGGATCACGTAGTAATGTGGTACAACACTGAGACAGTCAATAAAAGTTGGTCCCGACTAGTATTTTAGAGGATAACGCTGGTTACGTCTCGGTTAGGTCTGGGATTTGCCCGCATCTGGCCCATACTTTCGCATTTTTCGCATACTTGTTGGCCAGATCCTGGGCATTTCTGGTTTGGATCACGTAGTAATGTGGTACCAAACTGAAACAGTCAATAAAAGCTGGTTCCGATCAGTGTTTTAGAGGATAACGCTGGTTATGTGTGGGTTAGTTCTGGTATTTTCAATCATCTTGCTCATACTTTCGCTTTTTTCGCATACTTGTTGGCCAGATGCTGGGTTTTTTCTGGTTTGGACAACGTAGTAATGTGGTACCACACTGAGACAGTCAATAAAAGTTGGTCCCGATTAGTATTTTAGAGGATAACGCTGGTTATGTCTCGGTTAGGTCTGGGATTTGCCCTCATCTGGCCCGTACTTTCGCATTTTTCGCATACTTGTTGGCCAGATCCTGGGCATTTCTGGTTTCGATCACGTAGTAATGTGGTACCAAACTGAAACAGTCAATAAAAGCTTGTTCCGATTAGTGTTTTAGTGGATAACGCTGGTTATGTCTGGGTTAGTTCTGGTATTTGCAATCATCTTGCTCATACTTTCGCTTTTTTCGCATACTTGTTGGCCAGATGCTGGGTTTTTTCTGGCTTGGATCCCGTAATAATGACGTTCCACACTGAAACAGTCAATATAAGCTGGTTCCTATTAGTGTTTTAGAGGATAACGCTGGTTATGTCTCGGTTAGGGCTGGGATTTGCCCTCATCTGGCTCGTACTTTCGCATTTCTCGCATACTTGTTGGCCAGATCCAGGGCTTTTTCTGGTTTGGATCACGTAGTAATGTGGCAACACACTGAAACAGTCAATAAAAGCTGGACCCGAATAGTATTTTAGAGGATAACGCTGGCTATGTCTGGGTTAGTTCTGGTATTTGCAATCATCTGGCTCATACTTTCGCGTTTTTCGCATATTTGTTGTCCAGATCCTGGGTTTTTTCTGGTTAGGATCCCGTAGTAACGAGGTTCCACACCGAAACAGTCAATTAAACGTGGTTGCGATTAATATTTTAGAGGATAACGCCGGTTATGTCTCGGTTAGGTCTGGGATTTGCCCTTATCTGGCTCGTACTTTCGCATTTCTCGCATACTTGTTGGCCAGATCCTGGGCTTTCTCTGGTTTGGATCACGTAGTAATGTGGTACCACACTGAAACAGTCAATAGAAGCTTGTTCCGAATAGTATTTTAGAGGATAACGCTGGCTATGTCTGGGTTAGTTCTGGTATTTGCAATCATCTTGCTCATACTTTCGCTTTTTTCGCATACTTGTTGGCCAGATGCCGGATTTTTTCTGGTTTGGACCACGTAGTAATGAGGTACCACACCGAAACAGTCAATTAAACCTGGTTGCGATTAATATTTTAGAGGATAACGCTGGTTATGTCTCGGTTAGGTCTGGGATTTGCCCTCACCTGGCCCGTAGGTTCGCATTTTTGCGTACTTGTTGGCCAGATCCTGGCCTTTTTCTGGTTTGTATCACGTAGTAATGTGGTACCACACTGAAACAGTCAATAGAAGCTGGTTCCGAATAGTATTTTAGAGGACAACGCTGGTTATGTCTGGGCTCGTTCTGCTATTTGCAAACATCTGGCTCAAACTTTCGCGTTTTTCGCATATTTGTTGGCCAGATCCTGGGTTTTTTCTGGTTTGGATCCCGTAGTAATGAGGATCCACACCGAAACAGTCAATTAAACCTGGTTGCAATTAATATTTTAGAGGATAACGCCGGTTATGTCTCGGTTAGGTTTGGGATTTGCCCTCATCTGGCTCGTACTTTCGCATTTTTCGCATACTTGTTGGCGAGATCCTGGGCTTCATCTGGTTTGGATCACG
The DNA here is from genome assembly GCF_051014445.1 of Colletes latitarsis. Classification (NCBI taxonomy): domain Eukaryota; kingdom Metazoa; phylum Arthropoda; class Insecta; order Hymenoptera; family Colletidae; genus Colletes; species Colletes latitarsis. The sequence continues at coordinate 21,459,394 of NW_027488365.1, read as the reverse complement.
TAGTAATGTGGGACCACACTGAAACAGTCAATTAAACCTGGTTTCGATTAATATTTTGGAGGATAACTACGGTTATTTCTCGGTTAGTTCTGGTATTTGCAATCATCTGGCTCATACTTTCGCGTTTCTCGCATACTTGTTCGCAAGATCCTGGGCTTTTTCTGGTTTCTGTCACGTAGTAATGCGGTACTACACCGAAACAGTCAATTGAACCTGCTTGCGATTAATATTTTAGAGGATAACGCTGGTTATGTCTCGGTTAGGTCTGGGATTTACCTTCATCTGGCTCAAACTTTCGGGTTTTTCGCATATTTGTTGGCCAGATCCTGGGTTTTTTCTGGTTTGGATCCCGTAGTAATGTGGTACCACAGTGAAACAGTCAATAGAAGCTGGTTCCGAATAGTATTTTAGAGGATAACGCTGGTTATGTCTGGGATCGTTCTGGTATTTGCAATCATCTGGCTCATACTTTCGCGTTCTTCGCATATTTGTTGGCCAGATCCTGGGTTTTTTCTGGTTTGGATTCCGTAGTAATGAGGTGCCACACCGAAACAGTCAATTAAACCTGGTTGCGATTAATATTTTAGAGGATAACGCCGGTTATGTCTCGGTTAGGGCTGGGATTTGCCCTCATCTGGCTCGTACTTTCGCATTTCTCGCATACTTGGTGGCCAGATCCTGGGCTCTTTCTGGTTTGGATCACGTAGTAATGTGGTACCACACTGTGACAGTCAATAAAAGTTGGTCCCGATTAGTATTTTAGAGGATAACGCTGGTTACGTCTCGGTTAGGTCTGGGATTTGCCCTCATCTGGCCCGTACTTTCGCATTTTTCGCATAATTGTTGGCCAGATCCTGCGCATTTCTGGTTTGGATCACGTAGTAATGTGGTACCAAACTGAAACAGTCAATAAAAGCTGGTTCCGATTAGTGTTTTAGAGGATAACGCTGGTTATGTCTGGGTTAGTTCTGGTATTTGCAATCATCTTGTTCATACTTTCGCTTTTTTCGCATACTTGTTGGCCAGATGCTGGGTTTTTTCTGGTTTGGACAACGTAGTAATGTGGTACCACACTGAGACAGTCAATGAAAGTTGGTCCCGATTAGTATTTTAGAGGATAACGCTGGTTATGTCTCGGTTAGGTCTGGGATTTGCCCTCATCTGGCCCGTACTTTCGCATTTTTCGCATACTTGTTGGCCAGATCCTGGGCATTTCTGGTTTCGATCACGTAGTAATGTGGTACCAAACTGAAACAGTCAATAAAAGCTGGTTCCGATTAGTGTCTTAGTGGATAACGCTGGTTATGTCTGGGTTAGTTCTGGTATTTGCAATCATCTTGCTCATACTTTCGCGTTTTTCGCATATTTGTTGTCCAGATCCTGGGTTTTTTCTGGTTTGGATTCCGTAGTAATGAGGTGCCACACCGAAGCAGTCAATTAAACCTGGTTGCGATTAATATTTTAGAGGATAACGCCGGTTATGTCTCGGTTAGGGCTGGGATTTGCCCTCATCTGGCTCGTACTTTCGCATTTCTCGCATACTTGGTGGCCAGATCCTGGGCTTTTTCTGGTTTGGATCACGTAGTAATGTGGTACCACACTGAGACAGCCAATAAAAGTTGGTCCCTACTAGTATTTTAGAGGATAACGCTGGTTACGTCTCGGTTAGGTCTGGGATTTGCCCTCATCTGGCCCGTACTTTCGCATTTTTCGCATACTTGTTGGCCAGATCCTGGGCATTTCTGGTTTGGATCACGTAGTAATGTGGTACCAAACTGAAACAGTCAATGAAATCTGGTTCCGATTAGTGTTTTAGAGGATAACGCTGGTTATGTCTGGGTTAGTTCTGGTATTTGCAATCATCTTGCTCATACTTTCGCTTTTTTCGCATACTTGTTGGCCAGATGCTGGGTTTTTTCTGGTTTGGACAACGTAGTAATGTGGTACCAAACAGAAACAGTCAATAAAAGCTGGTTCCGATAGAGTTTTAGAGGATAACGCTGGTTATGTCTGGGTTAGATCTGGTATTTGCCTTCATCTGGCTCAAACTATCGGGTTCTTCGCATATTTGTTGGCCAGATCCTGGGTTTTTTCTGGTTTGGATCCCGTAGTAATGCGGTACTACACCGAAACAGTCAATTAAACCTGCATGCGATTAATATTTTAGAGGATAACGCGGGTTATGTCTCGGTTAGGTCTGGGATTTCCCTTCATCTGGCTCAATCTTTCGCGTTTTTCGCATATTTGTTGGCCAGATCCTGGGTTTTTTCTGGTTTGGATCCCGTAGTAATGCGGTGCTACACCGAAACAGTCAATTAAACCTGCTTGCGATTAATATTTTAGAGGATAACGCTGGTTATGTCTCGGTTTGGTCTGGGATTTGCCCTCACCTGGCCCGTAGTTTCGCATTTTTGCATACTTGTTGGCCAGATCCTAGGCTTTTTGCTGGTTTGGATTACGTAGTAATGTGGAACCACACTGAAACAGTCAATAGAAGCTTGTTCCGAATAGTAATTTAGAGGATAACGCTGGCTAAGTCTGGGTTAGTTCTGGTATTTGCAAACATCTGGCTCATACTTTCGCGTTTTTCGCATATTTGTTGGCCAGATCCTGGGTTTTTTCTGGTTAGGATACCGTAGTAACGAGGTTCCACACCGAAACAGTCAATTAAACCTGGTTGCGATTAATATTTTAGAGGATAACGCCGGTTATGTCTCGGTTAGGTCTGGGATTTGCCCTCATCTGGTCCGTACTTTCGCATTTTTCGCATACTTGTTGGCCAGATCCTGGGCATTTCTGGTTTCGATCACGTAGTAATGTGGTGCTACACCGAAACAGTCAATTAAACCTGCTTGCGATTAATATTTTAGAGGATAACGCGGGTTATGTCTCGGTTAGGTCTGGGATTTCCCTTCATCTGGCTCAAACTTTCGCGTTTTTCGCATATTTGTTGGCCAGATCCTGGGTTTTTTCTGGTTTGGATCCCGTAGTAATGCGGTACTACACCGAAACAGTCAATTAAACCTGCTTGCGATTAATATTTTAGAGGATAACGCTGGTTATGTCTCTGTTAGGTCTGGGATTTGCCCTCACCTGGCCCGTAGTTTCGCATTTTTGCATACTTGTTGGCCAGTTCCTAGGATTTTTGCTGGTTTGGATCACGTAGTAATGTGGTACCACACTGAAACAGTCAATAGAAGCTTGTTCCGAATAGTATTTTAGAGGATAACGCTGGCTATGCCTGGGTTAGTTCTGGTATTTGCAATCATCTGGCTCATACTTTCGCGTTTTTCGCATATTTGTTGGCCAGATCCTGGGTTTTTCCTGGTTTAGATCCCGTAGTAATGAGGTTCCACACCTGAACAGTCAATTAAACCTGCTTGCGATTAATATTTTAGAGGATAACGCCGGTTATGTCTCGGTTAGGTCTGGGATTTGCCCTCATCTGGCTCGTACTTTCGCATTTCTCGCATACTTGTTGGCCAGATCCTGGCTTTTTTCTGGTTTGTAACACGTAGTAATGTGGGACCACACTGAAACAGTCAATTAAACCTGGTTTCGATTAATATTTTGGAGGATAACTACGGTTATTTCTCGGTTAGTTCTGGTATTTGCAATCATCTGGCTCATACTTTCGCGTTTCTCGCATACTTGTTCGCAAGATCCTGGCCTTTTTCTGGTTTGTGTCACGTAGTAATGCGGTACTACACCGAAACAGTCAATTAAACCTGCTTGCGATTAATATTATAGAGGATAACGCTGGTTATGTCTCGGTTAGGTCTGGGATTTGCCTTCATCTGGCTCAAACTTTCGCGTTTTTCGCATATTTGTTGGCCAGATCCTGGGTTTTTTCTGGTTTGGATCCCGTAGTAATGTGGTACCACACTGAAACAGTCAATAGGTGCTGGTTCCGAATAGTATTTTAGAGGATGACGCTGGTTATGTCTGGGATCGTTCTGGTATTTGCAATCATCTGGCTCATACTTTCGCGTTTTTCGCATATTTGTTGGCCAGATCCTGGGTTTTTTCTGGTTTGGATTCCGTAGTAATGAGGTGCCACACCGAAGCAGTCAATTAAACCTAGTTGCGATTAATATTTTAGAGGATAACGCCGGTTATGTCTCGGTTAGGTCTGGGATTTCCCTTCATCTGGCTCAATCTTTCGCGTTTTTCGCATATTTGTTGGCCAGATCCTGGGTTTTTTCTGGTTTGGATCCCGTAGTAATGCGGTGCTACACCGAAACAGTCAATTAAACCTGCTTGCGATTAATATTTTAGAGGATAACGCTGGTTATGTCTCGGTTTGGTCTGGGATTTGCCCTCACCTGGCCCGTAGTTTCGCATTTTTGCATACTTGTTGGCCAGATCCTAGGCTTTTTGCTGGTTTGGATTACGTAGTAATGTGGAACCACACTGAAACAGTCAATAGAAGCTTGTTCCGAATAGTAATTTAGAGGATAACGCTGGCTAAGTCTGGGTTAGTTCTGGTATTTGCAAACATCTGGCTCATACTTTCGCGTTTTTCGCATATTTGTTGGCCAGATCCTGGGTTTTTTCTGGTTAGGATCCCGTAGTAACGAGGTTCCACACCGAAACAGTCAATTAAACCTGGTTGCGATTAATATTTTAGAGGATAACGCCGGTTATGTCTCGGTTAGGTCTGGGATTTGCCCTCATCTGGTCCGTACTTTCGCATTTTTCGCATACTTGTTGGCCAGATCCTGGGCATTTCTGGTTTCGATCACGTAGTAATGTGGTGCTACACCGAAACAGTCAATTAAACCTGCTTGCGATTAATATTTTAGAGGATAACGCGGGTTATGTCTCGGTTAGGTCTGGGATTTCCCTTCATCTGGCTCAAACTTTCGCGTTTTTCGCATATTTGTTGGCCAGATCCTGGGTTTTTTCTGGTTTGGATCCCGTAGTAATGCGGTACTACACCGAAACAGTCAATTAAACCTGCTTGCGATTAATATTTTAGAGGATAACGCTGGTTATGTCTCTGTTAGGTCTGGGATTTGCCCTCACCTGGCCCGTAGTTTCGCATTTTTGCATACTTGTTGGCCAGTTCCTAGGATTTTTGCTGGTTTGGATCACGTAGTAATGTGGTACCACACTGAAACAGTCAATAGAAGCTTGTTCCGAATAGTATTTTAGAGGATAACGCTGGCTATGCCTGGGTTAGTTCTGGTATTTGCAATCATCTGGCTCATACTTTCGCGTTTTTCGCATATTTGTTGGCCAGATCCTGGGTTTTTCCTGGTTTAGATCCCGTAGTAATGAGGTTCCACACCTGAACAGTCAATTAAACCTGCTTGCGATTAATATTTTAGAGGATAACGCCGGTTATGCCTCGGTTAGGTCTGGGATTTGCCCTCATCTGGCTCGTACTTTCGCATTTCTCGCATACTTGTTGGCCAGATCCTGGCTTTTTTCTGGTTTGTAACACGTAGTAATGTGGGACCACACTGAAACAGTCAATTAAACCTGGTTTCGATTAATATTTTGGAGGATAACTACGGTTATTTCTCGGTTAGTTCTGGTATTTGCAATCATCTGGCTCATACTTTCGCGTTTCTCGCATACTTGTTCGCAAGATCCTGGCCTTTTTCTGGTTTGTGTCACGTAGTAATGCGGTACTACACCGAAACAGTCAATTAAACCTGCTTGCGATTAATATTATAGAGGATAACGCTGGTTATGTCTCGGTTAGGTCTGGGATTTGCCTTCATCTGGCTCAAACTTTCGCGTTTTTCGCATATTTGTTGGCCAGATCCTGGGTTTTTTCTGGTTTGGATCCCGTAGTAATGTGGTACCACACTGAAACAGTCAATAGGTGCTGGTTCCGAATAGTATTTTAGAGGATGACGCTGGTTATGTCTGGGATCGTTCTGGTATTTGCAATCATCTGGCTCATACTTTCGCGTTTTTCGCATATTTGTTGGCCAGATCCTGGGTTTTTTCTGGTTTGGATTCCGTAGTAATGAGGTGCCACACCGAAGCAGTCAATTACACCTAGTTGCGATTAATATTTTAGAGGATAACGCCGGTTATGTCTCGGTTAGGTCTGGGATTTGCCCTCATCTGGCTCGTACTTTCGCATTTCTCGCATACTTGGTGGCCAGCTCCTGGGCTTTTTCTGGTTTGGATCACGTAGTAATGTGGTACCACACTGAGACAGTCAATAAAAGCTGGTTCCGATTAGTGTTTTAGAGGATTACGCTGGTTATGTCTGGGTTAGTTCTGGTATTTGCAATCATTTTGCTCATACTTTCGCTTTTTTCGCATACTTGTTGGCCAGATGCTGGGTTTTTTCTGGTTTGGACAACGTAGTAATGTGATACCACACTGAGACTGTCAATGAAAGTTGGTCCCGATTAGTATTTTAGAGGATAACGCTTGTTATGTCTCGGTTAGGTCTGGGATTTGCCCTCATCTGGCCCGTACTTTCGCATTTTTCGCATACTTGTTGGCCAGATCCTGGGCATTTCTGGTTTCGATCACGTAGTAATGTGGTACCAAACTGAAACAGTCAATAAAAGCTGGTTCCGATTAGTGTTTTAGTGGATAACGCTGGTTATGTCTGGGTTAGTTCTGTTATTTGCAGTCATCTTGCTCATACTTTCGCTTTTTTCGCATACTGGTTGGCCAGATCCTAGGCTTTTTGCTGGTTTGGATCACGTAGTAATGTGGTACCACACTGAAACAGTCAATAGAAGCTTGTTCCGAATAGTATTTTAGAGGATAACGGTGGCTATGTCTGTGTTAGTTCTGGGATTTGCCCTCATCTGGCCCGTACTTTCGCATTTTTCGCATACTTGTTGGCCAGATCCTGGGCATTTCTGGTTTCGATCACGTAGTAATGTGGTACCAAACTGAAACAGTCAATAAAAGCTTGTTCCGATTAGTGTTTTAGTGGATAACGCTGGTTATGTCTGGGTTAGTTCTGGTATTTGCAATCATCTTGCTCATACTTTCGCTTTTTTCGCATACTTGTTGGCCAGATGCTGGGTTTTTTCTGGCTTGGATCCCGTAATAATGACGTTCCACACTGAAACAGTCAATAAAAGCTGGTTCCTATTAGTGTTTTAGAGGATAACGCTGGTTATGTCTCGGTTAGGTCTGGGATTTGCCCTCATCTGGCTCGTACTTTCGCATTTCTCGCATACTTGTTGGCCAGATCCTGGGCTTTTTCTGGTTTGTATCACGTAGTAATGTGGCACCAAACTGAAACAGTCAATAAAAGCTGGACCCGAATAGTATTTTAGAGGATAACGCTGGCTATGTCTGGGTTAGTTCTGGTATTTGCAATCATCTGGCTCATACTTTCGCGTTTTTCGCATATTTGTTGGCCAGATCCTGGGTTTTTTCTGGTTAGGATCCCGTAGTAACGAGGTTCCACACCGAAACAGTCAATTAAACGTGGTTGCGATTAATATTTTAGAGGATAACGCCGGTTATGTCTCGGTTAGGTCTGGGATTTGCCCTCATCTGGCTCGTACTTTCGCAGTTCTCGCATACTTGTTGGCCAGATCCTGGGCTTTTTCTGGTTTGTATCACGTAGTAATGTGGTACCACACTGAAACAGTCAATAAATGCTGGTTCCGATTAGTGTTTTAGTGGATAACGCTGGTTATGTCTGGGTTAGTTCTGGTATTTGCAATCATCTTGCTCATACTTTCGCTTTTTTCGCATACTTGTTGGCCATATGCTGGGTTTTTTCTGGTTTGGACAACGTAGTAATGTGGTACCACACTGAGACAGTCAATGAAAGTTGGTCCCGATTAGTATTTTAGAGGATAACGCTTGTTATGTCTCGGTTAGGTCTGGGAGTTGCCCTCATCTGGCCCGTACTTTCGCGTTTTTCGCATACTTGTTGGCCACATCCTGGGCTTTTTCTGGTTTGGATCACGTAGTAATGAGGTGCCACACCGAAACAGTCAATTAAACCTGGTTTCGATTAATATTTTGGAGGATAACTCCGGTTATTTCTCGGTTAGGTCTGGGATTTGCCCTCATCTGTCTCGTACTTCCGCAATTTTCGCATACTTATTGGCAAGATCCTGGCCATTTTCTGGTTTGAATCACGTAGTAATGCGGTACCACACTGAAACAGTCAATTAAACCTGGTTGCGATTAATATTTTAGAGGATAACGCCGGTTATGTCTCGGTTATGTCACGGATTTGCCCTCATCTGGCTCGTACTTTCGCATTTTTCGCATACTTGTTGGCCAGATCCTGGGCTTCATCTGGTTTGGATCACGTAGTAATGTGGGACCACACTGAAACAGTCAACTAAACCTGGTTTCGGTTAATATTTTGGAGGATAACTCCGGTTATTTCTCGGTTAGGTCTGGGATTTGCCCTCATCTGTCTCGTACTTCCGCAATTTTCGCATACTTATTGGCAAGGTCCTGGCCATTTTCTGGTTTGTATCACGTAGTAATGCTGTACTACACCGAAACAGTCAATTAAACCTGTTTGCGATTAATATTTTAGAGGATAACGCTGGTTACGTCTCGGTTAGGTCTGGGATTTGCCTTCATCTGGCTCAAACTTTCGCGTTTTTCGCATATTTGTTGGCCAGATCCTGGGTTTTTTCTGGTTTGGATCCCATAGTATGTGGTACCACACTGAAACAGTCAATAGAAGCTGGTTCCGAATAGTATTTTAGAGGATAACGCTGGCTATGTCTGGGTTAGTTCTGGTATTTGCAATCATCTGGCTCATACTTTCGCGTTTTTCGCATATTTGTTGGCCAGATCCTGGGTTTTTTCTGGTTAGGATCACGTAGTAACGACGTTCCACACCGAAACAGTCAATTAAACCTGGTTGCGATTAATATTTTAGAGGGTAACGCTGGTTATGTCTCGGTTAGGTCTGGGATTTGCCCTCATCTGTCTCGTACTTCCGCAATTTTCGCATACTTATTGGCAAGGTCCTGGCCATTTTCTGGTTTGTATCACGTAGTAATGCGGTACTACACCGAAACAGTCAATTAAACCTGGTTGCGATTAATATTTTAGAGGATAACGCTGGTTATGTCTCGGTTAGGTCTGGGATTTGCCCTCACCTGGCCCGTAGTTTCGCATTTTTGCATACTTGTTGGCCAGATCCTAGGCTTTTTGCTGGTTTGGATCACGTAGTAATGTGGCACCACACTGAAACAGTCAATAAAAGCTGGACCCGAATAGTATTTTAGAGGATAACGCTGGCTATGTCTGGGTTAGTTCTGGTATTTGCAATCATCTGGCTCATACTTTCGCTTTTTTCGCATACTTGATGGCCAGATGCTGGATTTTTTCCGGTTTGGACCATGTAGTAATGAGGTACCACACTGAAACAGTCAATTAAACCTGGTTGCGATTAATATTTTAGAGGATAACGCCGGTTATGTCTCGGTCAGGTCTGGGATTTGCCCCCATCTGGCTCGTACTTTCGCATTTTTCGCATTCTAGTTGGCCACATCCTGGGCTTCTTCTGGTTTGGATCACGTAGTAATGTGGGACCACACTGAAACAGTCAATTAAACCTGGTTTCGATTAATATTTCAGAGGATAACACCGGTTATTTCTCGGTTAGGTCTGGGATTTGCCCTCATCTGGCCCGTAGTTTCGCATTTTTGCATACTTGTTGGCCAGATCCTAGGCTTTTTGCTGGTTTGGATCACGTAGTAATGTTGTACCACACTGAAACAGTCAATAGAAGCTTGTTCCGAATAGAATTTTAGAGGATAACGCTGGCTATGTCTGGGTTAGTTCTGGTATTTGCAATCATCTGGCTCATACTTTCGCGTTTTTCGCATATTTGTTGGCCAGATCCTGGGTTTTTTCTGGTTTGGTTCCCGTAGTAATGAGGTGCCACACCGAAACAGTCAATTAAACCTGGTTTCGATTAATATTTTGGAGGATAACTCCGGTTATTTCTCGGTTAGGTCTGGGATTTGCCCTCATCTGTCTCGTACTTCCGCAATTTTCGCATACTTATTGGCAAGATCCTGGCCATTTTCTGGTTTGAATCACGTAGTAATGCGGTACTACACCGAAACAGTCAATTAAACCTGCTTGCGATTAATATTTTAGAGGATAACGCTGGTTATGTCTGGGTTCGTTCTGGTATTTGCAATCATCTGGCTCATACTTTCGCGTTTTTCGCATATTTGTTGGCCAGATCCTGGGTTTTTTCTGGTTTGGATTCCGTAGTAATGAGGTGCCACACCGAAACAGTCAATTAAACCTGGTTGCGATTAATATTTTAGAGGATAGCGCCGGTTATGTCTCGGTTAGGGCTGGGATTTGCCCTCATCTGGCTCGTACTTTCGCATTTCTCGCATACTTGTTGGCCAGATCCTGGGCTTTTTCTGGTTTGGATCACGTAGTAATGTGGTACAACACTGAGACAGTCAATAAAAGTTGGTCCCGACTAGTATTTTAGAGGATAACGCTGGTTACGTCTCGGTTAGGTCTGGGATTTGCCCGCATCTGGCCCATACTTTCGCATTTTTCGCATACTTGTTGGCCAGATCCTGGGCATTTCTGGTTTGGATCACGTAGTAATGTGGTACCAAACTGAAACAGTCAATAAAAGCTGGTTCCGATCAGTGTTTTAGAGGATAACGCTGGTTATGTGTGGGTTAGTTCTGGTATTTTCAATCATCTTGCTCATACTTTCGCTTTTTTCGCATACTTGTTGGCCAGATGCTGGGTTTTTTCTGGTTTGGACAACGTAGTAATGTGGTACCACACTGAGACAGTCAATAAAAGTTGGTCCCGATTAGTATTTTAGAGGATAACGCTGGTTATGTCTCGGTTAGGTCTGGGATTTGCCCTCATCTGGCCCGTACTTTCGCATTTTTCGCATACTTGTTGGCCAGATCCTGGGCATTTCTGGTTTCGATCACGTAGTAATGTGGTACCAAACTGAAACAGTCAATAAAAGCTTGTTCCGATTAGTGTTTTAGTGGATAACGCTGGTTATGTCTGGGTTAGTTCTGGTATTTGCAATCATCTTGCTCATACTTTCGCTTTTTTCGCATACTTGTTGGCCAGATGCTGGGTTTTTTCTGGCTTGGATCCCGTAATAATGACGTTCCACACTGAAACAGTCAATATAAGCTGGTTCCTATTAGTGTTTTAGAGGATAACGCTGGTTATGTCTCGGTTAGGGCTGGGATTTGCCCTCATCTGGCTCGTACTTTCGCATTTCTCGCATACTTGTTGGCCAGATCCAGGGCTTTTTCTGGTTTGGATCACGTAGTAATGTGGCAACACACTGAAACAGTCAATAAAAGCTGGACCCGAATAGTATTTTAGAGGATAACGCTGGCTATGTCTGGGTTAGTTCTGGTATTTGCAATCATCTGGCTCATACTTTCGCGTTTTTCGCATATTTGTTGTCCAGATCCTGGGTTTTTTCTGGTTAGGATCCCGTAGTAACGAGGTTCCACACCGAAACAGTCAATTAAACGTGGTTGCGATTAATATTTTAGAGGATAACGCCGGTTATGTCTCGGTTAGGTCTGGGATTTGCCCTTATCTGGCTCGTACTTTCGCATTTCTCGCATACTTGTTGGCCAGATCCTGGGCTTTCTCTGGTTTGGATCACGTAGTAATGTGGTACCACACTGAAACAGTCAATAGAAGCTTGTTCCGAATAGTATTTTAGAGGATAACGCTGGCTATGTCTGGGTTAGTTCTGGTATTTGCAATCATCTTGCTCATACTTTCGCTTTTTTCGCATACTTGTTGGCCAGATGCCGGATTTTTTCTGGTTTGGACCACGTAGTAATGAGGTACCACACCGAAACAGTCAATTAAACCTGGTTGCGATTAATATTTTAGAGGATAACGCTGGTTATGTCTCGGTTAGGTCTGGGATTTGCCCTCACCTGGCCCGTAGGTTCGCATTTTTGCGTACTTGTTGGCCAGATCCTGGCCTTTTTCTGGTTTGTATCACGTAGTAATGTGGTACCACACTGAAACAGTCAATAGAAGCTGGTTCCGAATAGTATTTTAGAGGACAACGCTGGTTATGTCTGGGCTCGTTCTGCTATTTGCAAACATCTGGCTCAAACTTTCGCGTTTTTCGCATATTTGTTGGCCAGATCCTGGGTTTTTTCTGGTTTGGATCCCGTAGTAATGAGGATCCACACCGAAACAGTCAATTAAACCTGGTTGCAATTAATATTTTAGAGGATAACGCCGGTTATGTCTCGGTTAGGTTTGGGATTTGCCCTCATCTGGCTCGTACTTTCGCATTTTTCGCATACTTGTTGGCGAGATCCTGGGCTTCATCTGGTTTGGATCACGTAGTAATGTGGGACCACACTGAAACAGTCAATTAAACCTGGTTTCGATTAATATTTTGGAGGATAACTACGGTTATTTCTCGGTTAGTTCTGGTATTTGCAATCATCTGGCTCATACTTTCGCGTTTCTCGCATACTTGTTCGCAAGATCCTGGGCTTTTTCTGGTTTCTGTCACGTAGTAATGCGGTACTACACCGAAACAGTCAATTGAACCTGCTTGCGATTAATATTTTAGAGGATAACGCTGGTTATGTCTCGGTTAGGTCTGGGATTTACCTTCATCTGGCTCAAACTTTCGGGTTTTTCGCATATTTGTTGGCCAGATCCTGGGTTTTTTCTGGTTTGGATCCCGTAGTAATGTGGTACCACACTGAAACAGTCAATAGAAGCTGGTTCCGAATAGTATTTTAGAGGATAACGCTGGTTATGTCTGGGATCGTTCTGGTATTTGCAATCATCTGGCTCATACTTTCGCGTTCTTCGCATATTTGTTGGCCAGATCCTGGGTTTTTTCTGGTTTGGATTCCGTAGTAATGAGGTGCCACACCGAAACAGTCAATTAAACCTGGTTGCGATTAATATTTTAGAGGATAACGCCGGTTATGTCTCGGTTAGGGCTGGGATTTGCCCTCATCTGGCTCGTACTTTCGCATTTCTCGCATACTTGGTGGCCAGATCCTGGGCTCTTTCTGGTTTGGATCACGTAGTAATGTGGTACCACACTGTGACAGTCAATAAAAGTTGGTCCCGATTAGTATTTTAGAGGATAACGCTGGTTACGTCTCGGTTAGGTCTGGGATTTGCCCTCATCTGGCCCGTACTTTCGCATTTTTCGCATAATTGTTGGCCAGATCCTGCGCATTTCTGGTTTGGATCACGTAGTAATGTGGTACCAAACTGAAACAGTCAATAAAAGCTGGTTCCGATTAGTGTTTTAGAGGATAACGCTGGTTATGTCTGGGTTAGTTCTGGTATTTGCAATCATCTTGTTCATACTTTCGCTTTTTTCGCATACTTGTTGGCCAGATGCTGGGTTTTTTCTGGTTTGGACAACGTAGTAATGTGGTACCACACTGAGACAGTCAATGAAAGTTGGTCCCGATTAGTATTTTAGAGGATAACGCTGGTTATGTCTCGGTTAGGTCTGGGATTTGCCCTCATCTGGCCCGTACTTTCGCATTTTTCGCATACTTGTTGGCCAGATCCTGGGCATTTCTGGTTTCGATCACGTAGTAATGTGGTACCAAACTGAAACAGTCAATAAAAGCTGGTTCCGATTAGTGTCTTAGTGGATAACGCTGGTTATGTCTGGGTTAGTTCTGGTATTTGCAATCATCTTGCTCATACTTTCGCGTTTTTCGCATATTTGTTGTCCAGATCCTGGGTTTTTTCTGGTTTGGATTCCGTAGTAATGAGGTGCCACACCGAAGCAGTCAATTAAACCTGGTTGCGATTAATATTTTAGAGGATAACGCCGGTTATGTCTCGGTTAGGGCTGGGATTTGCCCTCATCTGGCTCGTACTTTCGCATTTCTCGCATACTTGGTGGCCAGATCCTGGGCTTTTTCTGGTTTGGATCACGTAGTAATGTGGTACCACACTGAGACAGCCAATAAAAGTTGGTCCCTACTAGTATTTTAGAGGATAACGCTGGTTACGTCTCGGTTAGGTCTGGGATTTGCCCTCATCTGGCCCGTACTTTCGCATTTTTCGCATACTTGTTGGCCAGATCCTGGGCATTTCTGGTTTGGATCACGTAGTAATGTGGTACCAAACTGAAACAGTCAATGAAATCTGGTTCCGATTAGTGTTTTAGAGGATAACGCTGGTTATGTCTGGGTTAGTTCTGGTATTTGCAATCATCTTGCTCATACTTTCGCTTTTTTCGCATACTTGTTGGCCAGATGCTGGGTTTTTTCTGGTTTGGACAACGTAGTAATGTGGTACCAAACAGAAACAGTCAATAAAAGCTGGTTCCGATAGAGTTTTAGAGGATAACGCTGGTTATGTCTGGGTTAGATCTGGTATTTGCCTTCATCTGGCTCAAACTATCGGGTTCTTCGCATATTTGTTGGCCAGATCCTGGGTTTTTTCTGGTTTGGATCCCGTAGTAATGCGGTACTACACCGAAACAGTCAATTAAACCTGCATGCGATTAATATTTTAGAGGATAACGCGGGTTATGTCTCGGTTAGGTCTGGGATTTCCCTTCATCTGGCTCAATCTTTCGCGTTTTTCGCATATTTGTTGGCCAGATCCTGGGTTTTTTCTGGTTTGGATCCCGTAGTAATGCGGTGCTACACCGAAACAGTCAATTAAACCTGCTTGCGATTAATATTTTAGAGGATAACGCTGGTTATGTCTCGGTTTGGTCTGGGATTTGCCCTCACCTGGCCCGTAGTTTCGCATTTTTGCATACTTGTTGGCCAGATCCTAGGCTTTTTGCTGGTTTGGATTACGTAGTAATGTGGAACCACACTGAAACAGTCAATAGAAGCTTGTTCCGAATAGTAATTTAGAGGATAACGCTGGCTAAGTCTGGGTTAGTTCTGGTATTTGCAAACATCTGGCTCATACTTTCGCGTTTTTCGCATATTTGTTGGCCAGATCCTGGGTTTTTTCTGGTTAGGATACCGTAGTAACGAGGTTCCACACCGAAACAGTCAATTAAACCTGGTTGCGATTAATATTTTAGAGGATAACGCCGGTTATGTCTCGGTTAGGTCTGGGATTTGCCCTCATCTGGTCCGTACTTTCGCATTTTTCGCATACTTGTTGGCCAGATCCTGGGCATTTCTGGTTTCGATCACGTAGTAATGTGGTGCTACACCGAAACAGTCAATTAAACCTGCTTGCGATTAATATTTTAGAGGATAACGCGGGTTATGTCTCGGTTAGGTCTGGGATTTCCCTTCATCTGGCTCAAACTTTCGCGTTTTTCGCATATTTGTTGGCCAGATCCTGGGTTTTTTCTGGTTTGGATCCCGTAGTAATGCGGTACTACACCGAAACAGTCAATTAAACCTGCTTGCGATTAATATTTTAGAGGATAACGCTGGTTATGTCTCTGTTAGGTCTGGGATTTGCCCTCACCTGGCCCGTAGTTTCGCATTTTTGCATACTTGTTGGCCAGTTCCTAGGATTTTTGCTGGTTTGGATCACGTAGTAATGTGGTACCACACTGAAACAGTCAATAGAAGCTTGTTCCGAATAGTATTTTAGAGGATAACGCTGGCTATGCCTGGGTTAGTTCTGGTATTTGCAATCATCTGGCTCATACTTTCGCGTTTTTCGCATATTTGTTGGCCAGATCCTGGGTTTTTCCTGGTTTAGATCCCGTAGTAATGAGGTTCCACACCTGAACAGTCAATTAAACCTGCTTGCGATTAATATTTTAGAGGATAACGCCGGTTATGTCTCGGTTAGGTCTGGGATTTGCCCTCATCTGGCTCGTACTTTCGCATTTCTCGCATACTTGTTGGCCAGATCCTGGCTTTTTTCTGGTTTGTAACACGTAGTAATGTGGGACCACACTGAAACAGTCAATTAAACCTGGTTTCGATTAATATTTTGGAGGATAACTACGGTTATTTCTCGGTTAGTTCTGGTATTTGCAATCATCTGGCTCATACTTTCGCGTTTCTCGCATACTTGTTCGCAAGATCCTGGCCTTTTTCTGGTTTGTGTCACGTAGTAATGCGGTACTACACCGAAACAGTCAATTAAACCTGCTTGCGATTAATATTATAGAGGATAACGCTGGTTATGTCTCGGTTAGGTCTGGGATTTGCCTTCATCTGGCTCAAACTTTCGCGTTTTTCGCATATTTGTTGGCCAGATCCTGGGTTTTTTCTGGTTTGGATCCCGTAGTAATGTGGTACCACACTGAAACAGTCAATAGGTGCTGGTTCCGAATAGTATTTTAGAGGATGACGCTGGTTATGTCTGGGATCGTTCTGGTATTTGCAATCATCTGGCTCATACTTTCGCGTTTTTCGCATATTTGTTGGCCAGATCCTGGGTTTTTTCTGGTTTGGATTCCGTAGTAATGAGGTGCCACACCGAAGCAGTCAATTAAACCTAGTTGCGATTAATATTTTAGAGGATAACGCCGGTTATGTCTCGGTTAGGTCTGGGATTTCCCTTCATCTGGCTCAATCTTTCGCGTTTTTCGCATATTTGTTGGCCAGATCCTGGGTTTTTTCTGGTTTGGATCCCGTAGTAATGCGGTGCTACACCGAAACAGTCAATTAAACCTGCTTGCGATTAATATTTTAGAGGATAACGCTGGTTATGTCTCGGTTTGGTCTGGGATTTGCCCTCACCTGGCCCGTAGTTTCGCATTTTTGCATACTTGTTGGCCAGATCCTAGGCTTTTTGCTGGTTTGGATTACGTAGTAATGTGGAACCACACTGAAACAGTCAATAGAAGCTTGTTCCGAATAGTAATTTAGAGGATAACGCTGGCTAAGTCTGGGTTAGTTCTGGTATTTGCAAACATCTGGCTCATACTTTCGCGTTTTTCGCATATTTGTTGGCCAGATCCTGGGTTTTTTCTGGTTAGGATCCCGTAGTAACGAGGTTCCACACCGAAACAGTCAATTAAACCTGGTTGCGATTAATATTTTAGAGGATAACGCCGGTTATGTCTCGGTTAGGTCTGGGATTTGCCCTCATCTGGTCCGTACTTTCGCATTTTTCGCATACTTGTTGGCCAGATCCTGGGCATTTCTGGTTTCGATCACGTAGTAATGTGGTGCTACACCGAAACAGTCAATTAAACCTGCTTGCGATTAATATTTTAGAGGATAACGCGGGTTATGTCTCGGTTAGGTCTGGGATTTCCCTTCATCTGGCTCAAACTTTCGCGTTTTTCGCATATTTGTTGGCCAGATCCTGGGTTTTTTCTGGTTTGGATCCCGTAGTAATGCGGTACTACACCGAAACAGTCAATTAAACCTGCTTGCGATTAATATTTTAGAGGATAACGCTGGTTATGTCTCTGTTAGGTCTGGGATTTGCCCTCACCTGGCCCGTAGTTTCGCATTTTTGCATACTTGTTGGCCAGTTCCTAGGATTTTTGCTGGTTTGGATCACGTAGTAATGTGGTACCACACTGAAACAGTCAATAGAAGCTTGTTCCGAATAGTATTTTAGAGGATAACGCTGGCTATGCCTGGGTTAGTTCTGGTATTTGCAATCATCTGGCTCATACTTTCGCGTTTTTCGCATATTTGTTGGCCAGATCCTGGGTTTTTCCTGGTTTAGATCCCGTAGTAATGAGGTTCCACACCTGAACAGTCAATTAAACCTGCTTGCGATTAATATTTTAGAGGATAACGCCGGTTATGTCTCGGTTAGGTCTGGGATTTGCCCTCATCTGGCTCGTACTTTCGCATTTCTCGCATACTTGTTGGCCAGATCCTGGCTTTTTTCTGGTTTGTAACACGTAGTAATGTGGGACCACACTGAAACAGTCAATTAAACCTGGTTTCGATTAATATTTTGGAGGATAACTACGGTTATTTCTCGGTTAGTTCTGGTATTTGCAATCATCTGGCTCATACTTTCGCGTTTCTCGCATACTTGTTCGCAAGATCCTGGCCTTTTTCTGGTTTGTGTCACGTAGTAATGCGGTACTACACCGAAACAGTCAATTAAACCTGCTTGCGAT
The DNA here is from genome assembly GCF_051014445.1 of Colletes latitarsis. Taxonomy (NCBI): domain Eukaryota; kingdom Metazoa; phylum Arthropoda; class Insecta; order Hymenoptera; family Colletidae; genus Colletes; species Colletes latitarsis. The sequence goes on along the minus strand of NW_027488365.1, from coordinate 21,441,411 downwards.
TAATATTATAGAGGATAACGCTGGTTATGTCTCGGTTAGGTCTGGGATTTGCCTTCATCTGGCTCAAACTTTCGCGTTTTTCGCATATTTGTTGGCCAGATCCTGGGTTTTTTCTGGTTTGGATCCCGTAGTAATGTGGTACCACACTGAAACAGTCAATAGGTGCTGGTTCCGAATAGTATTTTAGAGGATGACGCTGGTTATGTCTGGGATCGTTCTGGTATTTGCAATCATCTGGCTCATACTTTCGCGTTTTTCGCATATTTGTTGGCCAGATCCTGGGTTTTTTCTGGTTTGGATTCCGTAGTAATGAGGTGCCACACCGAAGCAGTCAATTACACCTAGTTGCGATTAATATTTTAGAGGATAACGCCGGTTATGTCTCGGTTAGGTCTGGGATTTGCCCTCATCTGGCTCGTACTTTCGCATTTCTCGCATACTTGGTGGCCAGCTCCTGGGCTTTTTCTGGTTTGGATCACGTAGTAATGTGGTACCACACTGAGACAGTCAATAAAAGCTGGTTCCGATTAGTGTTTTAGAGGATTACGCTGGTTATGTCTGGGTTAGTTCTGGTATTTGCAATCATTTTGCTCATACTTTCGCTTTTTTCGCATACTTGTTGGCCAGATGCTGGGTTTTTTCTGGTTTGGACAACGTAGTAATGTGATACCACACTGAGACTGTCAATGAAAGTTGGTCCCGATTAGTATTTTAGAGGATAACGCTTGTTATGTCTCGGTTAGGTCTGGGATTTGCCCTCATCTGGCCCGTACTTTCGCATTTTTCGCATACTTGTTGGCCAGATCCTGGGCATTTCTGGTTTCGATCACGTAGTAATGTGGTACCAAACTGAAACAGTCAATAAAAGCTGGTTCCGATTAGTGTTTTAGTGGATAACGCTGGTTATGTCTGGGTTAGTTCTGTTATTTGCAGTCATCTTGCTCATACTTTCGCTTTTTTCGCATACTGGTTGGCCAGATCCTAGGCTTTTTGCTGGTTTGGATCACGTAGTAATGTGGTACCACACTGAAACAGTCAATAGAAGCTTGTTCCGAATAGTATTTTAGAGGATAACGGTGGCTATGTCTGTGTTAGTTCTGGGATTTGCCCTCATCTGGCCCGTACTTTCGCATTTTTCGCATACTTGTTGGCCAGATCCTGGGCATTTCTGGTTTCGATCACGTAGTAATGTGGTACCAAACTGAAACAGTCAATAAAAGCTTGTTCCGATTAGTGTTTTAGTGGATAACGCTGGTTATGTCTGGGTTAGTTCTGGTATTTGCAATCATCTTGCTCATACTTTCGCTTTTTTCGCATACTTGTTGGCCAGATGCTGGGTTTTTTCTGGCTTGGATCCCGTAATAATGACGTTCCACACTGAAACAGTCAATAAAAGCTGGTTCCTATTAGTGTTTTAGAGGATAACGCTGGTTATGTCTCGGTTAGGTCTGGGATTTGCCCTCATCTGGCTCGTACTTTCGCATTTCTCGCATACTTGTTGGCCAGATCCTGGGCTTTTTCTGGTTTGTATCACGTAGTAATGTGGCACCAAACTGAAACAGTCAATAAAAGCTGGACCCGAATAGTATTTTAGAGGATAACGCTGGCTATGTCTGGGTTAGTTCTGGTATTTGCAATCATCTGGCTCATACTTTCGCGTTTTTCGCATATTTGTTGGCCAGATCCTGGGTTTTTTCTGGTTAGGATCCCGTAGTAACGAGGTTCCACACCGAAACAGTCAATTAAACGTGGTTGCGATTAATATTTTAGAGGATAACGCCGGTTATGTCTCGGTTAGGTCTGGGATTTGCCCTCATCTGGCTCGTACTTTCGCAGTTCTCGCATACTTGTTGGCCAGATCCTGGGCTTTTTCTGGTTTGTATCACGTAGTAATGTGGTACCACACTGAAACAGTCAATAAATGCTGGTTCCGATTAGTGTTTTAGTGGATAACGCTGGTTATGTCTGGGTTAGTTCTGGTATTTGCAATCATCTTGCTCATACTTTCGCTTTTTTCGCATACTTGTTGGCCAGATGCTAGATTTTTTCTGGTTTGGACCACGTAGTAATGAGGTACCACACCGAAACAGTCAATTAAACCTGGTTGCGATTAATATTTTAGAGGATAACGCCGGTTATGTCTCGGTTAGGTCTGGGGTTTGCCCCCATCTGGCTCGTACTTTCGCATTTCTCGCATACTTGTTGGCCAGATCCTGGCCTTTTTCTGGTTTGTATCACGTAGTAATGTGGGACCACACTGAAACAGTCAATAGAAGCTGGTTCCGAATAGTATTTTAGAGGATAACGCTGGTTATGTCTGGGATCGTTCTGGTATTTGCAATCATCTGGCTCATACTTTCGCGTTTTTCGCATATTTGTTGGCCAGATCCTGGGTTTTTTCTGGTTTGGATTCCGTAGTAATGAGGTGCCACACCGAAGCAGTCAATTAAACCTGGATGCGATTAATATTTTAGAGGATAACGCCGGTTATGTCTGGGATAGGGCTGGGATTTGCCCTCATCTGGCTCGTACTTTCGCATTTCTCGCATACTTGGTGGCCAGATCCTGGGCTTTTTCTGGTTTGGATCACGTAGTAATGTGGTACCACACTGAGGCAGTCAATAGAAGTTGGTCCCGATTAGTATTTTAGAGGATAACGCTGGTTACGTCTCGGTTAGGTCTGGGATTTGCCCTCATCTAGCCCGTACTTTCGCATTTTTCGCATACTTGTTGGCCAGATCCTGGGCATTTCTGGTTTGGATCACGTAGTAATGTGGTACCAAACTGAAACAGTCAATAAAAGCTGGTTCCGATTAGTGTTTTAGAGGATAACGCTGGTTATGTCTGGGTTAGTTCTGGTATTTGCAATCATCTTGCTCATACTTTCGCTTTTTTCGCATACTTGTTGGCCATATGCTGGGTTTTTTCTGGTTTGGACAACGTAGTAATGTGGTACCACACTGAGACAGTCAATGAAAGTTGGTCCCGATTAGTATTTTAGAGGATAACGCTTGTTATGTCTCGGTTAGGTCTGGGAGTTGCCCTCATCTGGCCCGTACTTTCGCATTTTTCGCATACTTGTTGGCCAGATCCTGGGCATTTCTGGTTTGGATCACGTAGTAATATGGTACCAAACTGAAACAGTCAATAGAAGCTTGTTCCGAATAGTATTTTAGAGGATAACGCTGGCTATGTCTGGGTTAGTTCTGGTATTTGCAATCATCTGGCTCATACTTTCGCTTTTTTCGCATACTTGTTGGCCATATGCTGGGTTTTTTCTGGCTTGGATCACGTAGTAATGTGGTACCAAACTGAAACAGTCAATAAAAGCTGGTTCCGATTAGTGTTTTAGTGGATAACGCTGGTTATGTCTGGGTTAGTTCTGGTATTTGCAGTCATCTTGCTCATACTTTCGCTTTTTTCGCATACTGGTTGGCCAGATCCTAGGCTTTTTGCTGGTTTGGATCACGTAGTAATGTGGTACCACACTGAAACAGTCAATAGAAGCTTGTTCCGAATAGTATTTTAGAGGATAACGCTGGCTATGTCTGGGTTAGTTCTGGTATTTGCAATCATCTGGCTTATACTTTCGCGTTTTTCGCATATTTGTTGGCCAGATCCTGGGTTTTTTCTGGTTTGGATCCCGTAGTAATGAGGTTCCACACCGAAACAGTCAATTAAACCTGGTTGCGATTAATATTTTAGAGGATAACGCCGGTTATGTCTCGGTTAGGTCTGGGATTTGCCCCCATCTGGCTCGTACTTTCGCATTTTTCGCATACTTGTTGGCCAGATCCTGGGCTTCATCTGGTTTGGATCACGTAGTAATGTGGGACCACACTGAAACAGTCAATTAAACCTTGTTTCGATTAATATTTTGGAGGATAACTCCGGCCATTTCTCGGTTAGGTCTCGGATTTGCCCTCATCTGTCTCGTACTTCCGGAATTTTCGCATACTTATTTGCAAGATCCTGGCCATTTTCTGGTTTGTATCACGTAGTAATGCGGTACTACACCGAAACAGTCAATTAAACCTGCTTGCGATTAATATTTTAGAGGATAACGCCGGTTATGTCTCGGTTAGGTCTGGGATTTGCCCTCATCTGGCTCGTACTTTCGCATTTTTCGCATACTAGTTGGCCAGATCCTGGGTATATCCTGGTTTGTATCCCGTAATAATGACATTCCTCACCGAAACAGTCAATTAAACCCGGTTTCGAGTAATATTTTAGAGGATATTGCTGGTTATATCTCGGTTAGGTCTGGGATTTGCCCTCATCTGGCTCGTACTTTCGCATTTTTCGCATACTTCTTGGCCAGATCCTGGGTATATCCTGGTTTGTATCCCGTAATAATGACATTCCTCACCGAAACAGTCAATTAAACCCGGTTTCGATTAATATTTTAGAGGATATTGTTGGTTATATCTCGGTTAGGTCTGGGATTTGCCCTCATCTGGCTCGAACTTTCGCATTTCTCGCATACTTGTTGGCCAGTTCCTGGCCTTTTTCTTGTTTGTATCACGTAGTAATGTGGTACCACACTGAAACAGTCAATAGAAGCTGGTTCCGAATAGTATTTTAGAAGATAACGCTGGCTATGTCTGGGATAGTTCTGGTATTTGCAATCATCTGGCTCATACTTTCGCGTTTTTCGCATACTTGTTGGCCAGATCCTGGGCTTCTTCTGGTTTGGATCACGTAGTAATGTGGGACCACACTGAAACAGTCAATTAAACCTGGTTTCGATTAATATTTTAGAGGATAACTCCAGTTATTTCTCGGTTAGGTCTGGGATTTGCACTCATCTGTCTCGTACTTCCGCAATTTTCGCATACTTATTGGCAAGAGCCTGGCATATTTCTGGTTTGTATCACGTAGTAATGCGGTACTACACCGAAGCAGTCAATTAAACCTGGTTGCGATTAATATTTTAGAGGATAACGCTGGTTATGTCTCGGGTAGGTCTAGGATTTGCCCTCATCTGGCTCGTACTTTCGCATTTTTCGCATACTTGTTGGCCAGATCCTAGGCTTTTTGCTGGTTTGGATCACGTAGTAATGTGGTACCATACTGAAACGGTCAATAGAAGCATGTTCCGAATAGTATTTTAGAGGATAACGCTGGCTATGTCTGGGTTAGTTCTGGTATTTGCAATCATCTGGCTCAAACTTTCGCGTTTTTCGCATATTTGTTGGCCAGATCCTGGGTTTTTTCTGGTTTGGATCCCGTAGTAATGAGGTTCCACACCTGAACAGTCAATTAAACCTGGTTGCGATTAATATTTTAGAGGATAACGCCGGTTATGTCTCGGTTAGGTCTGGGATTTGCCCTCATCTGGCTCGTACTTTCGCGTTTTTCGCATACTTGTTGGCCAGATCCTGGGCTTCTTCTGGTTTGGATCACGTAGTAATGTGGGACCACACTGAAACAGTCAATTAAACCTGGTTTCGATTAATATTTTGGAGGATAACTACGGTTATTTCTCGGTTAGTTCTGGTATTTGCAATCATCTGGCTCATACTTTCGCGTTTCTCGCATACTTGTTCGCAAGATCCTGGGCTTTTTCTGGTCTGTGTCACGTAGTAATGCGGTACTAACCCGAAACAGTCAGTTAAACCTGCTTGCGATTAATATTTTAGAGGATAACGCCGGTTATGTCTTGGTTAGGTTTGGGATTTGCCCTCATCTGGCTCGTACTTTCGCATTTCTCGCATACTTGGTGGCCAGATCCTGGGCTTTTTCTGGTTTGGATCACGTAGTAATGTGGTACCACACTGACGCAGTCAATAAAAGTTGGTCCCGATTAGTATTTTAGAGGATAACGCTGGTTACGTCTCGGTTAGGTCTGGGATTTGCCCTCATCTGGCCCGTACTTTCGCATTTTTCGCATACTTGTCGGCCAGATCCTGGGCATTTCTGGTTTCGATCACGTAGTAATGTGGTACCAAACTGAAACAGTCAATAAAAGCTGGTTTCGATTAGTGTTTTAGTGGATAACGCTGGTTATGTCTGGGTTAGTTCTGGTATTTGCAATCATCTTGCTCATACTTTCGCTTTTTTCGCATACTTGTTAGCCAGATCCTAGGCTTTTTGCTGGTTTGGATCACGTAGTAATGTGGTACCACACTGAAATAGTCAATAGAAGCTGGTTCCGAAAAGTATTTTAGAGGACAACGCTGGTTATGTCTGGGTTCGTTCTGCTATTTGCAATCATCTGGCTCAAACTTTCGCGTTTCTCGCATATTTGTTGGCCATATCCTGGGTTTTTTCTGGTTTGGATCCCGTAGTACTGAGGCTCCACACCGAAACAGTCAATTAAACCTGGTTGCGATTAATATTTTACAGGATAACGCCGGTTATGTCACGGCTAGGTCTGGGATTTGCCCTCATCTGGCTCGTACTTTCGCATTTTTCGCATACTTGTTGGCCTGATCCTGGGCTTCATCTGGTTTGGATCACGTAGTAATGTGGGACCACACTGAAACAGTCAATTAAACCTTGTTTCGATTAATATTTTGGAGGATAACTCCGGTCATTTCTCGGTTAGGTCTGGGATTTGCCCTCATCTGTCTCGTACTTTCGCATTTTTCGCATACTTGTTGGCCAGATCCTGGGTATATCCTGGTTTGTATCCCGTAATAATGACATTCCTCACCGAAACAGTCAATTAAACCCGGTCTCGATTAATATTTTAGAGGATATTGCTGGTTATATCTCGGCTAGGTCTGGGATTTGCCCTCATCTGGCCCGTACTTTCGCATTTTTCGCATACTTGAATTGCCAGATCCTGTGTTTTTCTATTGTTAGGATCACGTAGTAATGTGGTACCACACTGAAACAGTCAATTAAACCTGGTTGCAACTAATATTTTAGAGGATAACGCAGGTTATGTCTCGGTTAGTTCTGGTATTTGCAATCATCTGGCTCATACTTTCGCGTTTCTCGCATACTTGTTCGCAAGATCCTGGGCTTTTTCTGGTTTGTGTCATTTAGTAATGCGGTACCACACCGAAACAGTCAATTAAACCTTGGTTGCGATTAATATTTTAGAGGATAATGCCGGTTATGTCTCGGTTATGTCTGGGTTTTGCCTTCATCTGGCTCGTACTTTCGCATTTTTCGCATACTTGTTGGCCAGATCCTGGGCTTTTTCTGGTTTGTATCACGTAGTAATGTGGTACCACACTGAAACAGTCAATAGAAGCTGGTTCCGAATAGTATTTTAGAGGATAACGCTGGCTATGTCTGGGTTAGTTCTGGTATTTGCAATCATCTCGCTCATACTTTCGCGTTTTTCGCATACTTGTTGGCCTGATCCTGGGCCTCTTCTGGTTTGGATCACGTAGTAATGTGGGACCACACTGAAACAGTCAATTAAACCTGGTTTCGATTAATATTTTAGAGGATAACTCCGGTTATTTTTCTGTTAGGTCTGGGATTTGCCCTCATCTGTCTCGTACTTCCGCAATTTTCGCATACTTATTGGCAGGATCCTGGCCTTTTTCTGGTTTGTATCACGTAGTAATGCGGTACTACACCGAAACAGTCAATTAAACCTGGTTGCGATTAATATTTTAGAGGATAACGCTGGTTATGTCTCGGTTAGGTCTGGGATTTGCCCTCACCTGGCCCGTAGTTTCGCATTTTTGCATACTTGTTGGCCAGATCCTAGGCTTCTTGCTGGTTTGGATCACGTAGTAATGTGGTACCACACTGAAACAGTCAATAGAAGCTTGTTCCGAATAGTATTTTAGAGGATAACGCTGGCTATGTCTGGGTTAGTTCTGGTATTTGCAATCATCTGGCTCATACTTTCGCGTTTTTCGCATATTTGTTGGCCAGATCCGGGGTTTTTTCTGGCTTGGACCAAGTAGTAATGTGGGACCACACTGAAACAGTCAATTAAACCTGGTTTCGATTAATATTTTAGAGGATAACTCCGGTTATTTTTCTGTTAGGTCTGGGATTTGCCCTCATCTGTCTCGTACTTCCGCAATTTTCGCATACTTATTGGCAGGATCCTGGCCTTTTTCTGGTTTGTATCACGTAGTAATGCGGTACTACACCGAAACAGTCAATTAAACCTGGTTGCGATTAATATTTTAGAGGATAACGCTGGTTATGTCTCGGTTAGGTCTGGGATTTGCCCTCACCTGGCCCGTAGTTTCGCATTTTTGCATACTTGTTGGCCAGATCCTAGGCTTCTTGCTGGTTTGGATCACGTAGTAATGTGGTACCACACTGAAACAGTCAATAGAAGCTTGTTCCGAATAGTATTTTAGAGGATAACGCTGGCTATGTCTGGGTTAGTTCTGGTATTTGCAATCATCTGGCTCATACTTTCGCGTTTTTCGCATATTTGTTGGCCAGATCCTGGGTTTTTTCTGGCTTGGACCAAGTAGTAATGTGGGACCACACTGAAACAGTCAATTAAACCTGGTTGCGATTAATATTTTAGAGGATAACGCCGGTTATGTCTCGGTTAGGTCTGGGATTTGCCCTCATCTGATCCGTACTTTCGCAATTTTCGCATACTTGTTGGCCAGATGCTGGGTGTTTTCTGGTTTGGACCACGTAGTAATGAGGTACCTCACTGAAACAGTCAATAAAAGCTGGTTCCGATTAGTGTTTTAGAGGATAACGCCGGTTATATCTCGGTTAGGTCTGGGATTTGCACTCATCTGGTTCGTACCTTCGCATTTTTCGCATACTTGTTGGCCAGATCCTGGCCTTTTTCTGGATTGTATCACGTATTAATGTGGTACCACACTGAAACAGTCAATAGAAGCTGGTTCCGAATAGTATTTTAGAGGATAACGCTGGCTATGTCTGGGTTAGTTCTGGTATTTGCAATCATCTGGCTCCTACTTTCGCGTTTTTCGCATATTTGTTGGCCAGATCCTGGGTTTTTTATGGTTTGGATCCCGTAGTAATGAGGTTCCACACCTGAACAGCCAATTAAACCCGGTTTCGATTAATATTTTAGAGGATATTGCCGGTTATATCTCGGTTAGGTCTGGGATTTGCACTCATCTGGCCCGTACTTTCGCATTTTTCGCATACTTGAATGGCCAGATCCTGTGTTTTTCTATTGTTAGGATCACGTAGTAATGTGGTACCACACTGAAAAAGTCAATTAAACCTGGTTGCGACTAAAATGTTAGAGGATAACGCAGGTTATGTCTCGGTTAGTTCTGGTATTCGCAATCATCTGGCTCATACTTTCGCGTTTCTCGCATACTTGTTCGCAAGATCCTGGGCTTTTTCTGGTTTGTGTCACGTAGTAATGTGGTAGCACACCGAAACAGTCAATTAAACCTTGGTTCCGATTAATATTTTAGAGGATAACGCCGGTTATGTCTCGGTTAGGTCTGGGTTTTGCCCTCATTTGGCTCGTACTTTCGCATTTTTCGCATACTTGTTGGCCAGATCCTGGGCTTTTTCTGCTTTGTATCACGGAGTAATGTGGTACCACACTGAAACAGTCAATAGAAGCTGGTTCCGAATAGTATTTTAGAGGATAACGCAGGCTATGTCTGGGTTAGTTCTGGTATTTGCCCTCATCTGTCTCGTACTTCCGCAATTTTCGCATATTTGTTGGCCAGATCCTGGGTTTTTTCTGGTTTGGATCCCGTAGTAATGAGGTCCCACAACGAAACAGTCAATTAAACCTGGTTGCGATTAATATTTTAGAGGGTAACGCCGGTTATGTCGAGGTTAGGTCTGGGATTTGCCCTCATCTGGCTCGTACTTTCGCTTTTTTCGCATACTTGTTGGCCAGATGCTGGGTTTTTTCTGGTTTGGACCACGTAGTAATGAGGTACCTCACTGAAACAGTCAATAAAAGCTGGCTCCGATTAGTGTTTTAGAGGATAACGCCGGTTATATCTCGGTTAGGTCTGGGATTTGCACTCATCTGGTTCGTACCTTCGCATTTTTCGCATACTTGTTGGCCAGATCCTGGCCTTTTTCTGGTTTGTATCACGTAGTAATGTGGTACCGCACTGAAACAGTCAATAGAAGCTGGTTCCGAATAGTATTTTAGAGGATAACGCAGGCTATGTCTGGGTTAGTTCTGGTATTTGCCCTCATCTGTCTCGTACTTCCGCAATTTTCGCATACTTATTGGCCAGATCCTGGCCTTTTTCTGGTTTGTATCACGTAGTAATGTGGTACCACACTGAAACAGTCAATAATAGCTGGTTCCAATTAGTGTTTTAGTGGATAACGCAGGTTATGTCTCGGTTAGGTCTGGGATTTGCCCTCATCTTGCTCATACTTTCGCTTTTTTCGCATACTTGTTGGCCAGATGCTGGGTTTTTTCTGGTTTGGATCCCGTAATAATGACGTTCCACACCGAAACAGTCAACTAAACCTGGTTTCGATTAATACTTTAGAGGATATTGCCGGTTATATCTCGGTTAGGTCTGGGATTTGCCCTCATCTGGCTCGTACCTTCGCATTTTTCGCATACTTGTTGGCCATATCCTGGCCTTTTTCTGGCTTGGACCAAGTAGTAATGTGGGACCACACTGAAACAGTCAATTAAACCTGGTTGCGATTAATATTTTAGAGGATAACGCAGGTTATGTCTCGGTTAGGTCTGGGATTTGCCCTCATCTGGCTCGTACTTTCGCATTTTTCGCATACTTGTTGGCCAGATCCTGGGTTTTTCCTGGTTTGTATCCCGTAATAATGACATTCCACACCGAAACAGTCAATTAAACCCGGGTTCAATGAATATTTTAGAGGATATTGCCGGTTATATCTCGGTTAGGTCTGGGATTTGCCCTCATCTGGCCCGTACTTTCGCATTTTTCGCATACTTGAATGGCCAGATCCTGTGTTTTTCTATTGTTAGGATCACGTAGTAATGTGCTACCACACTGAAACAGTTAATTAAACCTGGTTGCGACTAAAATTCTAGAGGATAACGCAGGTTATGTCTCGGTTAGTTCTGGTATTTGCAATCATTTGGCTCATACTTTCGCGTTTCTCGCATACTTGTTCGCAAGATCCTGGGCTTTTTCTGGTTTGTGTCACGTAGTAATGCGGTAACACACCGAAACAGTCAATTAAACCTTGGTTGCTATTAATATTTTAGAGGATAACGCCGGTTATGTCTCGGTTAGGTCTGGGATTTGCCCTCATCTGGCTCGTACTATCGCATTTTTCTCATACTTGCTGGCCAGATCCTGGGCTTTTTCTGGTTTGTATCACGTAGTAATGTGGTACCACACTGGAACAGTCAATAGAAGCTGGTTCGGAATAGTATTTTAGAGGATAACGCTGGCTATGTCTGGGTTAGTTCTGGTATTTGCAATCATCTGGCTCCTACTTTCGCGTTTTTCGCATATTTGTTGGCCAGATGCTGGGTTTTTTCTGGTTTGGATCCCGCAATAATGACGTTCCAAACCGACGCAGTCAATTAAACCTGGTTTCGATTAATACTTTAGAGGATATTGCCGGTTATATCTCGGTTAGGTCTGGGATTTGCCTTCATCTGGCTCGTACTTTCGCATTTTTCGCATACTTGTTGGCCAGATCCTGGGCTTTTTCTGGTTTGTATCACGTAGTAATGTGGTACCACACTTAAACAGTCAATAGAAGCTGGTTCCGAATAGTATTTTAGAGGATAACGCTGGCTATGTCTGGGTTAGTTCTGGTATTTGCAACCATCTTGCTCATACTTTCGCTTTTTTCGCATACTTGTTGACCAGATGCTGGGTTTTTTCTGGTTTGGACCACGTAGTAATGTGGGACCACACTGAAACAGTCAATTAAACCTGGTTGCGATTAATATTTTGGAGGATAACGCAGGTTATGTCTCGGTTAGTTCTGGTATTTGCAATCATTTGGCTCATACTTTCGCGTTTCTCGCATACTTGTTCGCAAGATCCTGGGCTTTTTCTGGTTTGTGTCACGTAGTAATGCGGTGACACACCGAAACAGTCAATTAAACCTTGGTTGCTATTAATATTTTAGAGGATAACGCCGGTTATGTCTCGGTTAGGTCTGGGATTTGCCCTCATCTGGCTCGTACTATCGCATTTTTCTCATACTTGCTGGCCAGATCCTGGGCTTTTTCTGGTTTGTATCCCGTAGTAATGTGGTACCACACTGAAACAGTCAATAGAAGCTGGTTCCGAATAGTATTTTAGAGGATAACGCTGGTTATGTCTCGGTTAGGTCTGGGATTTGCTCTCATCTGGCCCGTACTTTCGCATTTTTCGCATACTTGTTGGCCAGATCCTGGGCTTTTTCTGGTTTGGATCACGTAGTAATGTGGTACCACACTGAAACAGTCAATAAATCTGGTTCCGATTAGTGTTTTAGAGGATAACGCTGGTTATGTCTGGGTTAGTTCTGGTACTTGCAATCATCTTGCGCATACATTCGCTTTTTTCGCATACTTGTTGGCCAGATGCTGGGTTTTTTCTTGTTTGGACCACGTACTAATGGGGTACCTCACTGAAACAGTCAATTAAACCTGGTTGCGATTAATATTTTAGAGGGCAACGCCGGTTATGTCTCGGTTAGGTCTGGGATTTGCCCTCATCTGGCTCGTACTTTCGCATTTTTCGCATACTTGTTGGCCAGATCCTGGGTTTTTCCTGGTTTGGATCCCGTAATTATGACATTCCACACCGAAACAGTCAATTAAACCTGGTATCGATTAATATTTTAGAGGATATTGCCGGTTATATCTCGGTTAGGTCTGGGATTTGCCCTCATCTGGCTCGTACTTTCGCATTTTTCGCATACTTGTTGGCCAGATCCTGGGTTTTTCCTGGTTTGGATCCCGTAATTATGACATTCCACACCGAAACAGTCAATTAAACCTGGTATCGATTAATATTTTAGAGGATATTGCCGGTTATATCTCGGTTAGGTCTGGGATTTGCCCTCATCTGGCTCGTACCTTCGCATTTCTCGCATACTTGTTGGCCAGATCCTGGCCTTTTTCTGGCTTGGACCAAGTAGTAATGTGGGACCACACTGAAACAGTCAATTAAACCTGGTTACGATTAATATTTTAGAGGATAACGCCGGTTATGTCTTGGTTAGGTCTGGGATTTGCCCTCATCTGGCTCGTGCCTTCGCATTTTTCGCATACTTGTTGGCCAGATCCTGGGTTTTCTCTGGTTAGGATCCCGTAGTAACGATGTTCCACACCGAAACAGACAATTAAACGTGGTTGCGATTAATATTCTAGAGGATAACGCCGGTTATGTCACGGTTAGGTCTGGGATTTGCCCTCATCGGGCTCGTACTTTCGCATTTTTCGCATACTTGTTGGCTAGATCCTGGGCTTCTTCTTGTTTGCATCACGTAGTAATGTGGGACCACACCTGAACAGTCAATTAAACCTGGTTGCGATTAGTATTTTAGAGGATAACGCTGGTTATGTCTGGGTTCGTTCTGGGATTTGCCCTCATCTGGCTCAAACTTTCGCGTTTTTCGCATACTTGTTGGCCAGATCCTGGCCTTTTTCTGGCTTGGACCAAGTAGTAACGACGTTCCACACCGAAACAGTCAATTAAACCTGGTTTCGATTAATATTTTAGAGGATATTGCCGGTTATATCTCGGTTAGGTCTGGGATTTGCCCTCATCTGGCTCGTACCTTCGCATTTCTCGCATACTTGTTGGCCAGATCCTGGCCTTTTTCTGGCTTGGACCAAGTACTAATGTGGGACCACACTGAAACAGTGAATTAAACCTGGTTGCGATTAATATTTTAGAGGATAACGCCGGTTATGTCTCGGTTAGGTCTGGGATTTGCCCTCATCTGTCTCGTACTTCTGCAATTTTCGTATACTTATTGGCAAGATCCTGGCCTTTTTCTGGTTTGTATCACGTAGTAATGCGGTACTACACCGAAACCGTCAATTAAACCTGGTTGCGATTAATATTTTAGAGAATAACGCTGGTTATGTCTCGGTTTGGTCTGGGATTTGCCCTCATCTGGCCCGTACTTTCGCATTTCTGCATACTTGTTGGCCAGATCCTAGGCTTTTTGCTGGTTTGGATCACGTAGTAATGTGGTACCACACTGAAACAGTCAATAAAAGCTGGTTCCGATTAGTGTTTTAGAGGATAACGCTGGTTATGTCTGGGTTAGTTCTGGTATTTGCAATCATCTGGCTCATACTTTCGCTTTTGTCGCATACTTGATGTCCAGATCCTGGGTTTTTTCTGGTTTGGATGCCGTAGTAATGAGGTGCCACACCGAAACAGTCAATTAAACCTGGTTGCGATTAATATTTTAGAGGATAGCGCCGGTTATGTCTCGGTTAGGGCTGAGATGTGCCCTCATCTGGCTCATACTTTCGCATTTCTCGCATACTTGTTGGCCAGATCCTGGCCTTTTTCTGGCTTGGACCAAGTAATAATGTGGGACCACACTGAAACAGACAATTAAACCTGGTTGCAATTAATACTTTAGAGGATATTGCCGGTTATATCTAGGTTAGGTCTGGGATTTGCCCTCATCTGGCTCGTACCTTCGCATTTCTCGCATACTTGTTGGCCAGATCCTGGGCTTTTTCTGGCTTGTATCACGTAGTAATGCGGTACTACACCGAAACAGTCAATTAAACCTGGTTGCGATTAATATTTTAGAGGATAACGCTGGTTATATCTCGGTTAGATCCGGGATTTGCCCTCATCTGGCTCGTACCTTCGCATTTTTCGCATACTTGTTGGCCAGATCCTGGCCTTTTTCTGGTTTGTATCACGTAGTAATGTGGTACCACACTGAAACAGTCAATAGAAGCTTGTTCCGAATAGTATTTTAGAGGATGACGCTGGCTATGTCTGTGTTAGTTCTGGTATTTGCAATCATCTGGCTCATACTTTCGCGTTTTTCGCATATTTGTTGGCCAGATCCTGGGTTTTTTCTGGTTTGGATCCCGTAGTAATGAGGTTCCACACCGAAACACTCAATTAAACTTGGTTGCAATTAATATTTTAGAGGATAACGCCGGTTATGTCTCGGTTAGGTCTGGGATTTGCCCTCATCTGGCTCGTACATTCGCATTTTTCACATACTTGTTGGCCAGATCCTGGGCTTTTTCTGGCTTGGACCAAGTAGTAATGACGTTCCACACCGAAACAGTCAATTAAACCTGGTTTCGATTAATATTTTAGAGGATATTGCTGGTTATATCTCGGTTAGGTCTGGGATTTGCCCTCATCTGGCTCGTACCTTCGTATTTCTCGCATACTTGTTGGCCAGATCCTGGCCTTTTTCTGGCTTGGACCAAGTACTAATGTGGGACCACACTGAAACAGTCAATTAAACCTGGTTGCGATTAATATTTTAGAGGATAACGCCGGTTATGTCTCGGTTAGGTCTGGGATTTGCCCTCATCTGGCTCGTACATTCGCATTTTTCACATACTTGTTGGCCAGATCCTGGGCTTTTTCTGGCTTGGACCAAGTAGTAATGACGTTCCACACCGAAACAGTCAATTAAACCTGGTTTCGATTAATATTTTAGAGGATATTGCTGGTTATATCTCGGTTAGGTCTGGGATTTGCCCTCATCTGGCTCGTACCTTCGTATTTCTCGCATACTTGTTGGCCAGATCCTGGCCTTTTTCTGGCTTGGACCAAGTACTAATGTGGGACCACACTGAAACAGTCAATTAAACCTGGTTGCGATTAATATATTAGAGGATAACGCCGGTTATGTCTCGGTTAGGTCTGGGATTTGCCCTCATCTGGCTCGTACCTTCGCATTTTTCGCATACTTGTTGGCCAGATGCTGGGTTTTTTCTCGTTTGGATCCCGTAATAATGACGTTCCACACCGAAACAGTCAATAAAAGCTGGACCCGAATAGTATTTTAGGGGATAACGCTGGCTATGTCTGGGTTAGTTCTGGTATTTGCAATCATCTGGATCATACTTTCGCGTTTTTCGCATATTTGTTGGCCAGATCCTGGGTTTTTTCTGGTTAGGATCCCGTAGTAACGATGTTCCACTCCGAAACAGACAATTAAACGTGGTTGCGATTAATATTTTAGAGGATAACGCCGGTTATGTCTCGGTTAGGTCTGGGATTTGCCCTCATCTGGCTCGTACTTTCGCATTTCTCGCATACTTGTTAGCCAGATCCTGGGCTTCTTCTTGTTTGGATCACGTAGTAATGTGGGACCACACCTGAACAGTCAATTAAACCTGGTTGCGATTAGTATTTTAGAGGATAACGCTGGTTATGTCTGGGTTCGTTCTGGGATTTGCCCTCATCTGGCTCAAACTTTCGCGTTTTTCGCATACTTGTTGGCCAGATCCTGGCCTTTTTCTGGCATGGACCAAGTAGTAATGACGTTCCACACCGAAACAGTCAATTGAACCTGGTTTCGATTAATATTTTAGAGGATATTGCCGGTTATATCTCGGTTAGGTCTGGGATTTGCCCTCATCTGGCTCGTACCTTCGCATTTCTCGCATACTTGTTGGCCAGATCCTGGCCTTTTTCTGGCTTGCACCAAGTACTAATGTGGAACCACACTGAAACAGCGAATTAAACCTGGTTGCGATTAATATTTTAGAGGATAACGCCGGTTATGTCTCGGTTAGGTCTGGGATTTGCCCTCATCTGTCTCGTACTTCTGCAATTTTCGTATACTTATTGGCAAGATCCTGGCCTTTTTCTGGTTTGTATCACGTAGTAATGCGGTACTACACCGAAACCGTCAATTAAACCTGGTTGCGATTAATATTTTAGAGAATAACGCTGGTTATGTCTCGGTTTGGTCTGGGATTTGCCCCCATCTGGCCCGTACTTTCGCATTTTTGCATACTTGTTGGCCAGATCCTAGGCTTTCTGCTGGTTTGGATCACGTAGTAATGTGGTACCACACTGAAACAGTCAATAAAAGCTGGTTCCGATTAGTGTTTTAGAGGATAACGCTGGTTATGTCTGGGTTAGTTCTGGTATTTGCAATCGTCTGGCTCATACTTTCGCTTTTTTCGCATACTTGATGGCCAGATCCTGGGTTTTTTCTGGTTTGGATTCCGTAGTAATGAGGTGCCACACCGAAACAGTCAATTAAACCTGGTTGCGATTAATATTTTAGAGGATAGCGCCGGTTATCTCTCGGTTAGGGCTGAGATGTGCCCTCATCTGGCTCATAGTTTCGCATTTCTCGCATACTTGTTGGCCAGATCCTGGCCTTTTTCTGGCTTGGACCAAGTAATAATGTGGGACCACACTGAAACAGACAATTAAACCTGGTTGCGATTAATATTTTAGAGGATAACGCCGGTTATGTCTCGGTTAGGTCTGGGATTTGCCCTCATCTGGCTCGTACTTTCGCATTTTTCGCATACTTGTTGGCCAGATCCTGGGTTTTTCCAGGTTTGGATCCCGTAATAATGACATTCCACACCGAAACAGTCAACTAAACCTGGTTTCGATTAATATTTTAGAGAATATTGCCAGTTATATCTCGGTTAGGTCTGGGATTTGCCCTCATCTGGCCCGTACTTTCGCAATTTTTGCATACTTGAATGGCCAGATCCTGTGTTTTTCTATTGTTAGGATCACGTAGTAATGTGGTACCACACTGAAACAGTCAATTAAACCTGGTTGCGATTAAAATTTTAGAGTATAACGCAGGTTATGACTCGGTTAGTTCTGGTATTTGCAATCATCTGGCTCATACTTTCGCGTTTCTCGCATACTTGTTGGCAAGATCCTGGGCTTTTTCTGGTTTGTGTCACGTAGTAATGCGGTACCACACCGAAACAGTCAATTAAACCTGGTTGCGATTAATATGTTAGAGGATAACGCCGGTTATGTCTCGGTTAGGTCTGGGTTTTGCCCTCATCTGGCTCGTACTTTCGCATTTTTCGCATACCTGTTGGCCAGATCCTGGGCTTTTACTGGTTTGTATCACGTACTAATGCGGTACCACACCGAAACAGTCAATTAAACCTGGTTGCGATTAACATTTTGGAGGATAACGCTGGTTATGTCTGGGTTAGTTCTGGCATTTGCAATCATCTGGCTCATACTTTCGCGTTTTTCTCATACTTGTTGGCCAGATCCTGGGTTTTTTCTAAGTTTGGATCTCGTAGTAATGAGGTTCCACACCGCAACAGTCAATTAAACCTGGTTGCGATTAATATTTTAGAGGATAACGCTGGTTATGTCTGGGTTAGTTCTGGCAATTGCAATCATCTGGCACATACTTTCGCGTTTTTCGCATACCTGTTGGCCAGATCCTGGGCTTTTCTGGTTTGGATCACGTAGTAATGTGGTACCACACTGAATCTGTCAATTAAACCTGGTTGCGATTAATATTTTAGAGGATGACGCCGGTTATGTCTGGTATTTGCCCTCATCTGGCTCGTACTTTCGCATTTTTCGCTTACTTGTTGGCCAGATCCTGGCCTTTTTCTGGTTTGGATCACGTAGTAATGCGGTACCACACCGAAACAGTCAATTAAACCAGGTTGCGATTAATAGTTTAGAGGATAACGCCGGTTATGTCTCGGTTAGGTCTGGGATTTGCCATCATCTGGCGCGTACTTTCGCATTTCTCGCATACTTGTTGGCCAGATCCTGGGCTTTTCCTGGTTTGGATCACGTAGTAATGTGGTAACACACTGAGACAGTCAATAAAATCTGGTTCCGATTAATATTTTAGAGGATAACGCCGGTTATGTTGGGGTTACGTCTGGTATTTGCCCTCATCTGGCTCGTACCTTCGCATTTTTCAATTACTTGTTGGCCAGATCCTGGCATTTTTTCTGGTTTGGATCACGTTGTAATGCGGTACCACACCGAAACTGTCAACTAAACTTGGTTGCGATCAATATTTTAGAGGATAACGCCGGTTATGTCTCGGTTAGGTCTGGGATTTGCCCTCATCTGGCTCGTACTTTCGCATTTTTCGCATACTTGTTGGCCAGATCCTGGGCTTCTTCTGGTTTGGATCACGTAGTAATGTGGGACCACACTGAGACAGTCAATTAGACCTGGTTTCGATTAATATTTTACAGGATAACTCCGGTTATTTCTCGGTTAGGTCTGGGATTTGCCCTCATCTGTCTCGTACTTCCGCAATTTTCGCATACTTATTGGCAAGATCCTGGCCTTTTTCTGGTTTGTATCACGTAGTAATGCGGTACTACACCGAAACAGTCAATTAAACCTGCTTGCGATTAATATTTTAGAGGATAACGTTGGTTATGTCTCGGTTAGGTCTGGCATTTGCCCTCATCTGGCTCAAACTTTCGCGTTTTTCGCATATTTGTTGGCCAGATCCTGGGTTTTTTCTGGTTTGGATCCCGTAGTAATGTGGTACCACACTGAAACAGTCAATAGAAGCTGGTTCCGAATAGTATTTTAGAGGATAACGCTGGCTATGTCTGGGTTCGTTCTGGTATTTGCAATCATCTGGCTCATACTTTCGCGTTTTTCGCATATTTGTTGGCCAGATCCTGGGTTTTTTCTGGTTTGGATCCCGTAGTAATGTGGTACCACACTGAAACAGTCAATAGAAGCTGGTTCCGAATAGTATTTTAGAGGATAACGCTGGCTATGTCTGGGTTCGTTCTGGTATTTGCAATCATCTGGCTCATACTTTCGCGTTTCTCGCATACTTGTTGGCAAGATCCTGGGCTTTTTCTGGTTTGTGTCACGTAGTAATGCGGTACCACACCGAAACAGTCAATTAAACCTGGTTGCGATTAATATGTTAGAGGATAACGCCGGTTATGTCTCGGTTAGGTCTGGGTTTTGCCCTCATCTGGCTCCTACTTTCGCATTTTTCGCATACCTGTTGGCCAGATCCTGGGCTTTTACTGGTTTGTATCACGTACTAATGCGGTACCACACCGAAACAGTCAATTAAACCTGGTTGCGATTAACATTTTGGAGGATAACGCTGGTTATGTCTGGGTTAGTTCTGGCAATTGCAATCATCTGGCACATACTTTCGCGTTTTTCGCATACCTGTTGGCCAGATCCTGGGTTTTTTCTGGTTTGGATCACGTAGTAATGTGGTACCACACTGAATCTGTCAATTAAACCTGGTTGCGATTAATATTTTAGAGGATGACGCCGGTTATGTCTGGTATTTGCCCTCATCTGGCTCGTACTTTCGCATTTTTCGCTTACTTGTTGGCCAGATCCTGGCCTTTTTCTGGTTTGGATCACGTAGTAATGCGGTACCACACCGAAACAGTCAATTAAACCAGGTTGCGATTAATATTTTAGAGGATAACGCTGGTTTTGTCTGGGTTCGTTCTGGTATTTGCAATCATCTGGCTCATACTTTCGCGTTTTTCGCATATTTGTTGGCCAGATCCTGGGTTTTTTCTGGTTTGGATCCCGTAGTAATGTGGTACCACACTGAAACAGTCAATAGAAGCTGGTTCCGAATAGTATTTTAGAGGATAACGCTGGCTATGTCTGGGTTAGTTCTGGTATTTGCAATCATCTGGCTCATACTTTCGCTTTTGTCGCATACTTGATGGCCAGATCCTGGGTTTTTTCTGGTTTGGATTCCGTAGTAATGAGGTGCCACACCGAAACAGTCAATTAAACCTGGTTGCGATTAATATTTTAGAGGATAGCGCCGGTTATGTCTCGGTTAGGGCTGAGATGTGCCCTCATCTGGCTCATACTTTCGCATTTCTCGCATACTTGTTGGCCAGATCCTGGCCTTTTTCTGGCTTGGACCAAGTAATAATGTGGGACCACACTGAAACAGACAATTAAACCTGGTTTCGATTAATATTTTAGAGGATATTGCCGGTTATATCTCGGTTAGGTCTGGGATTTGCCCTCATCTGGCTCGTACCTTCGTATTTCTAGCATACTTGTTGGCCAGATCCTGGCCTTTTTCTGGCTTGGACCAAGTACTAATGTGGGACCACACTGAAACTGTCAATTAAACCTGGTTGCGATTAATATTTTAGAGGATAACGGCGGTTATGTCTCGGTTAGGTCTGGGATTTGCCCTCATCTGGCTCGTACTTTCGCATTTTTCGCATACTTGTTGGCCAGATCCTGTGTTTTTCCTGGTTTGGATCCCGTAATTATGACATTCCACACCGAAACAGTCAATTAAACCTGGTATCGATTAATATTTTAGAGGATATAGCCGGTTATATCTCGGTTAGGTCTGGGATTTGCCCTCATCTGGCTCGTACCTTCGCATTTCTCGCATACTTGTTGGCCAGATCCTGGCCTTTTTCTGGCTTGGACCAAGTAGTAATGTGGGACCACACTGAAACAGTCAATTAAACCTGGTTACGATTAATATTTTAGAGGATAACGCCGGTTATGTCTCGGTTAGGTCTGGGATTTGCCCTCATCTGGCTCGTACCTTCGCATTTTTCGCATACTTGTTGGCCAGATGCTGGGTTTTTTCTCGTTTGGATCCCGTAATAATGACGTTCCACACCGAAACAGTCAATAAAAGCTGGACCCGAATAGTATTTTAGAGGATAACGCTGGCTATGTCTGGGTTAGTTCTGGTATTTGCAATCATCTGGCACATACTTCCGCGTTTTTCGCATATTTGTTGGCCAGATCCTGGGTTTTTTCTGGTTTGGATCCCGTAGTAATGTGGTACCACACTGAAACAGTCAATAGAAGCTGGTTCCGAATAGTATTTTAGAGGATAACGCTGGCTATGTCTGGGTTAGTTCTGGTATTTGCAATCATCTGGCTCATACTTTCGCTTTTGTCGCATACTTGATGGCCAGATCCTGGGTTTTTTCTGGTTTGGATTCCGTAGTAATGAGGTGCCACACCGAAACAGTCAATTAAACCTGGTTGCGATTAATATTTTAGAGGATAGCGCCGGTTATGTCTCGGTTAGGGCTGAGATGTGCCCTCATCTGGCTCATACTTTCGCATTTCTCGCATACTTGTTGGCCAGATCCTGGCCTTTTTCTGGCTTGGACCAAGTAATAATGTGGGACCACACTGAAACAGACAATTAAACCTGGTTTCGATTAATATTTTAGAGGATATTGCCGGTTATATCTCGGTTAGGTCTGGGATTTGCCCTCATCTGGCTCGTACCTTCGTATTTCTAGCATACTTGTTGGCCAGATCCTGGCCTTTTTCTGGCTTGGACCAAGTACTAATGTGGGACCACACTGAAACAGTCAATTAAACCTGGTTGCGATTAATATTTTAGAGGATAACGGCGGTTATGTCTCGGTTAGGTCTGGGATTTGCCCTCATCTGGCTCGTACTTTCGCATTTTTCGCATACTTGTTGGCCAGATCCTGTGTTTTTCCTGGTTTGGATCCCGTAATTATGACATTCCACACCGAAACAGTCAATTAAACCTGGTATCGATTAATATTTTAGAGGATATAGCCGGTTATATCTCGGTTAGGTCTGGGATTTGCCCTCATCTGGCTCGTACCTTCGCATTTCTCGCATACTTGTTGGCCAGATCCTGGCCTTTTTCTGGCTTGGACCAAGTAGTAATGTGGGACCACACTGAAACAGTCAATTAAACCTGGTTACGATTAATATTTTAGAGGATAACGCCGGTTATGTCTCGGTTAGGTCTGGGATTTGCCCTCATCTGGCTCGTACCTTCGCATTTTTCGCATACTTGTTGGCCAGATGCTGGGTTTTTTCTCGTTTGGATCCCGTAATAATGACGTTCCACACCGAAACAGTCAATAAAAGCTGGACCCGAATAGTATTTTAGAGGATAACGCTGGCTATGTCTGGGTTAGTTCTGGTATTTGCAATCATCTGGATCATACTTTCGCGTTTTTCGCATATTTGTTGGCCAGATCCTGGGTTTTTTCTGGTTAGGATCCCGTAGTAACGTTGTTCCACACCGAAACAGACAATTAAACGTGGTTGCGATTAATATTTTAGAGGATAACGCTGGTTATGTCTCGGTTAGGTCTGGGATTTGCCCTCATCTGGCTCGTACTTTCGCATTTTTCGCATACTTGTTAGCCAGATCCTGGGCTTCTTCTTGTTTGGATCACGTAGTAATGTGGGACCACACCTGAACAGTCAATTAAACCTGGTTGCGATTAGTATTTTCGAGGATAACGCCGGTTATGTCTCGGTTAGGTCTGGGATTTGCCCTCATCTGTCTCGTACTTCTGCAATTTTCGTATACTTATTGGCAAGATCCTGGCCTTTTTCTGGTTTGTATCACGTAGTAATGCGGTACTACACCGAAACCGTCAATTAAACCTGGTTCCGATTAATATTTTAGAGGATAACGCCGGTTATGTTGGGGTTACGTCTGGTATTTGCCCTCATCTGGCTCGTACCTTCGCAATTTTCAATTACTTGTTGGCCAGATCCTGGCATTTTTTCTGGTTTGGATCACGTTGTAATGCGGTACCACACCGAAACTGTCAACTAAACCTGGTTGCGATCAATATTTTAGAGGATAACGCAGGTTATGTCTCGGTTAGGTCTGGGTTTTGCCCTGATCTGGCTCGTACTTTCGCATTTTTCGCATACCTGTTGGCCAGATCCTGGGCTTTTTCTGGTTTGTATCACGTAGTAATGTGGTACCTCGCTGAAACAGTCAATAGAAGCTGGTTCCGATTAGTATTTTAGACGACAACGCTGGTTATGTCTCGGTTAGGTCTGGGATATGCAATCATCTGGCTCATACTTTCGCGTTTTTCTCATACTTATTGGCCAGATCCTGGGTTTTTTCTAGTTTGGATCCCGTAGTAATGAGGTTCCACACCGAAACAGTCAATTAAACCTGGTTGCGATTAATATTTTAGAGGATAACGCTGGTTATGTCTGGGTTAGTTCTGGCAATTGCAATCATCTGGCACATACTTTCGCGTTTTTCGCATACCTGTTGGCCAGATCCTGGGTTTTTTCTGGTTTGGATCACGTAGTAATGTGGTACCACACTGAATCTGTCAATTAAACCTGGTTGCGATTAATATTTTAGAGGATAACGCTGGTTATATCTCGGTTAGATCCGGGATTTGCCCTCATCTGGCTCGTACCTTCGCATTTTTCGCTTACTTGTTGGCCAGATCCTGGCCTTTTTCTGGTTTGTATCACGTAGTAATGTGGTACCACACTGAAACAGTCAATAGAAGCTTGTTCCGAATAGTATTTTAGAAGATGACGCTGGCTATGTCTGTGTTAGTTCTGGTATTTGCAATCATCTGGCTCATACTTTCGCGTTTTTCGCATATTCGTTGGCCAGATCCTGGATTTTTTCTGGTTTGGATCCCGTAGTAATGAGGTCCCACACCGAAACAGTCAATTAAACCTGGTTGCGATTAATATTTTAGAGGGTACCGCCGGTTATGTCTCGGTTAGGTCTGGGATTTGCCCTCATCTGGTTCGTACTTTCGCATTTTTCGCATACTTGTTGGCCAGATCCTGGGCTTTTTCTGGTTTGTATCACGTAGTAATGTGGTACCACACTGAAACAGTCAATAGAAGCTGGTTCCGAACAGTATTTTAGAGGATAACGCTGGTTATGTCTGCGTTATTTCTGGTATTTGCAATCATCTTGCTCATACTTTCGCTTTTTTCGCATACCTGTTGGCCAGATGCTGGGTTTTTTCTGGTTTGGACCACGTAGTAATGAGGTACCTCACTGAAACAGTCAATAAAAGCTGGCTGCGATTAGTGTTTTAGAGGATAACGCCGGTTATATCTCGGTTAGGTCTGGGATTTGCACTCATCTGGTTCGTACCTTCGCATTTTTCGCATACTTGTTGGCCAGATCCTGGCCTTTTTCGGGTTTGTATCACGTAGTAATGTGGTGCCACACTGAAACAGTCAATAGAATCTGGTTCCGAATAGTATTTTAGAGGACAACGGTGGTTATGTCTGGGTTCGTTCTGCTATTTGCAATCATCTGGCTCAAACTATCGCGTTTTTCGCATATTTGTTGGCCAGATCCTGGGTTTTTTCTGGTTTGGATCCCGTAGTAATGAGGTTCCACACCGAAACAGTCAATTAAACCTGGTTGCAATTAATATTTTAGAGGATAACGCCGGTTATGTCTCGGTTAGGTCTGGGATTTGCCCTCATCTGGCTCGTACTTTCGCATTTTTCACATACTTGTTGGCCAGATCCTGGGCTTTTTCTGGCTTGGACCAAGTAGTAATGACGTTCCACACCGACACAGTCAATTAAACCTGGTTTCGATTAATATTTTAGAGGATATTGCCGGTTATATCTCGGTTAGGTCTGGGATTTGCCCTCATCTGGCTCGTACCTTCGTATTTCTCGCATACTTGTTGGCCAGATCCTGGCCTTTTTCTGGCTTGGACCAAGTACTAATGTGGGACCACACTGAAACGGTCAATTAAACCTGGTTGCGATTAATATTTTAGAGGATAACGCCGGTTATGTCTCGGTTAGGTCTGGGATTTGCCCTCATCTGGCTCGTACTTTCGCATTTTTCGCATACTTGTTGGCCAGATCCTGTGTTTTTCCTGGTTTGGATCCCGTAATTATGACATTCCACACCGAAACAGTCAATTAAACCTGGTATCGATTAATATTTTAGAGGATATAGCCGGTTATATCTCGGTTAGGTCTGGGATTTGCCCTCATCTGGCTCGTACCTTCGCATTTCTCGCATACTTGTTGGCCAGATCCTGGCCTTTTTCTGGCTTGGTCCAAGTAGTAATGTGGGACCACACTGAAACAGTCAATTAAACCTGGTTACGATTAATATTTTAGAGGATAACGCCGGTTATGTCTCGGTTAGGTCTGGGATTTGCCCTCATCTGGCTCGTACCTTCGCATTTTTCGCATACTTGTTGGCCTGATGCTGGGTTTTTTCTGGTTTGGATCCCGTAATAATGACGTTCCACACCGAAACAGTCAAAAAATGCAGGACCCGAATAGTATTTTAGAGGATAACGCTGGCTATGCCTGGGTTAGTTCTGGTATTTGCAATCATCTGGATCATACTTTCACGTTTTTCGCATATTTGTTGGCCAGATCCTGGGTTTTTTTCTGGTTAGGATCCCGTAGTAACGATGTTCCACACCGAAACAGACAATTAAACGTGGTTGCGATTAATATTTTAGAGGATAACGCCGGTTATGTCTCGGTTAGGTCTGGGATTTGCCCTCATCTGGCTCGTACTTTCGCATTTTTCACATACTTGTTGGCCAGATCCTGGGCTTTTTCTGGCTTGGACCAAGTAGTAATGACGTTCCACACCGAAACAGTCAATTAAACCTGGTTTCGATTAATATTTTAGAGGATATTGCCGGTTATATCTCGGTTAGGTCTGGGTTTTGCCCTGATCTGGCTCGTACTTTCGCATTTTTCGCATACCTGTTGGCCAGATCCTGGGCTTTTTCTGGTTTGTATCACGTAGTAATGTGGTACCTCGCTGAAACAGTCAATAGAAGCTGGTTCCGATTAATATTTTAGAGGATAACGCCGGTTATGTTGGGGTTACGTCTGGTATTTGCCCTCATCTGGCTCGTACCTTCGCAATTTTCAATTACTTGTTGGCCAGATCCTGGCATTTTTTCTGGTTTGGATCACGTTGTAATGCGGTACCACACCGAAACTGTCAACTAAACCTGGTTGCGATCAATATTTTAGAGGATAACGCAGGTTATGTCTCGGTTAGGTCTGGGTTTTGCCCTGATCTGGCTCGTACTTTCGCATTTTTCGCATACCTGTTGGCCAGATCCTGGGCTTTTTCTGGTTTGTATCACGTAGTAATGTGGTACCTCGCTGAAACAGTCAATAGAAGCTGGTTCCGATTAGTATTTTAGACGACAACGCTGGTTATGTCTCGGTTAGGTCTGGGATATGCAATCATCTGGCTCATACTTTCGCGTTTTTCTCATACTTATTGGCCAGATCCTGGGTTTTTTCTAGTTTGGATCCCGTAGTAATGAGGTTCCACTCCGAAACAGTCAATTAAACCTGGTTGCGATTAATATTTTAGAGGATAACGCTGGTTATGTCTGGGTTAGTTCTGGCAATTGCAATCATCTGGCACATACTTTCGCGTTTTTCGCATACCTGTTGGCCAGATCCTGGGTTTTTTCTGGTTTGGATCACGTAGTAATGTGGTACCACACTGAATCTGTCAATTAAACCTGGTTGCGATTAATATTTTAGAGGATGACGCCGGTTATGTCTGGTATTTGCCCTCATCTGGCTCGTACTTTCGCATTTTTCGCTTACTTGTTGGCCAGATCCTGGCCTTTTTCTGGTTTGCATCACGTAGTAATGCGGTGCCACACCGAAACAGTCAATTAAACCAGGTTGCGATTAATAGTTTAGAGGATAACGCCGGTTATGTCTCGGTTAGGTCTGGGATTTGCCATCATCTGGCGCGTACTTTCGCATTTCTCGCACACTTGTTGGCCAGATCCTGGGCTTTTCCTGGTTTGGATCACGTAGTAATGTGGTAACACACTGAAACAGTCAATAAAATCTGGTTCCGATTAATATTTTAGAGGATAACGCCGGTTATGTTGGGGTTAGGTCTGGTATTTGCCCTCATCTGGCTCGTACCTTCGCATTTTTCAATTACTTGTTGGCCAGATCCTGGCATTTTTTCTGGTTTGGATCACGTAGTAATGCGGTACCACACCGAAACAGTCAACTAAACCTGGTTGCGATCAATATTTTAGAGGATAACGCCGGTTATGTCTCGGTTAGGTCTGGGACTTACCCTCATCTGGCGCGTACTTTCGCATTTCTCGCATACTTGTTGGCCAGATCCTGGGCTTTTCCTGGTTTGGATCACGTAGTAATGTGGTACCACACTGAAACAGTCAATAAAAGCTGGTTCCGATTAGTGTTTTAGAGGATAACGCTGGTTATGTCTGGGTTAGTTCTGGTATTTGCAATCATCTGGCTCATACTTTCGCTTTTTTCGCATACTTGATGGCCAGATCCTGGGTTTTTTCTGGTTTGGATTCCGTAGTAATGAGGTGCCACACCGAAACAGTCAATTAAACCTGGTTGCGATTAATATTTTAGAGGATAGCGCCGGTTATGTCTCGGTTAGTGCTGAGATGTGCCCTCATCTGGCTCATACTTTCGCATTTCTCGCATACTTGTTGGCCAGATCCTGGCCTTTTTCTGGCTTGGACCAAGTAATAATGTGGGACCACACTGAAACAGACAATTAAACCTGGTTGCGATTAATATTTTAGAGGATAACGCCGGTTATGTCTCGGTTAGGTCTGGGATTTGCCCTCATCTGGCTCGTACCTTCGCATTTCTCGCATACTTGTTGGCCAGATCCTGGGCTTTTTCTGGTTTGTATCACGTAGTAATGCGGTACTACACCGAAACAGTCAATTAAACCTGGTTGCGATTAATATTTTAGAGGATAACGCTGGTTATATCTCGGTTAGATCCGGGATTTGCCCTCATCTGGCTCGTACCTTCGCATTTTTCGCTTACTTGTTGGCCAGATCCTGGCCTTTTTCTGGTTTGTATCACGTAGTAATGTGGTACCACACTGAAACAGTCAATAGAAGCTTGTTCCGAATAGTATTTTAGAAGATGACGCTGGCTATGTCTGTGTTAGTTCTGGTATTTGCAATCATCTGGCTCATACTTTCGCGTTTTTCGCATACCTGTTGGCCAGATGCTGGGTTTTTTCTGGTTTGGACCACGTAGTAATGAGGTACCTCACTGAAACAGTCAATAAAAGCTGGCTGCGATTAGTGTTTTAGAGGATAACGCCGGTTATATCTCGGTTAGGTCTGGGATTTGCACTCATCTGGTTCGTACCTTCGCATTTTTCGCATACTTGTTGGCCAGATCCTGGCCTTTTTCGGGTTTGTATCACGTAGTAATGTGGTGCCACACTGAAACAGTCAATAGAATCTGGTTCCGAATAGTATTTTAGAGGACAACGGTGGTTATGTCTGGGTTCGTTCTGCTATTTGCAATCATCTGGCTCAAACTATCGCGTTTTTCGCATATTTGTTGGCCAGATCCTGGGTTTTTTCTGGTTTGGATCCCGTAGTAATGAGGTTCCACACCGAAACAGTCAATTAAACCTGGTTGCAATTAATATTTTAGAGGATAACGCCGGTTATGTCTCGGTTAGGTCTGGGATTTGCCCTCATCTGGCTCGTACTTTCGCATTTTTCACATACTTGTTGGCCAGATCCTGGGCTTTTTCTGGCTTGGACCAAGTAGTAATGACGTTCCACAGCAACACAGTCAATTAAACCTGGTTTCGATTAATATTTTAGAGGATATTGCCGGTTATATCTCGGTTAGGTCTGGGATTTGCCCTCATCTGGCTCGTACCTTCGTATTTCTCGCATACTTGTTGGCCAGATCCTGGCCTTTTTCTGGCTTGGACCAAGTACTAATGTGGGACCACACTGAAACGGTCAATTAAACCTGGTTGCGATTAATATTTTAGAGGATAACGCCGGTTATGTCTCGGTTAGGTCTGGGATTTGCCCTCATCTGTCTCGTACTTTCGCATTTTTCGCATACTTGTTGGCCAGATCCTGTGTTTTTCCTGGTTTGGATCCCGTAATTATGACATTCCACACCGAAACAGTCAATTAAACCTGGTATCGATTAATATTTTAGAGGATATAGCCGGTTATATCTCGGTTAGGTCTGGGATTTGCCCTCATCTGGCTCGTACCTTCGCATTTCTCGCATACTTGTTGGCCAGATCCTGGCCTTTTTCTGGCTTGGACCAAGTAGTAATGTGGGACCACACTGAAACAGTCAATTAAACCTGGTTACGATTAATATTTTAGAGGATAACGCCGGTTATGTCTCGGTTAGGTCTGGGATTTGCCCTCATCTGGCTCGTACCTTCGCATTTTTCGCATACTTGTTGGCCAGATGCTGGGTTTTTTCTCGTTTGGATCCCGTAATAATGACGTTCCACACCGAAACAGTCAATAAAAGCTGGACCCGAATAGTATTTTAGAGGATAACGATGGCTATGTCTGGGTTAGTTCTGGTATTTGCAATCATCTGGATCATACTTTCGCGTTTTTCGCATATTTGTTGGCCAGATCCTGGGTTTTTTCTGGTTAGGATCCCGTAGTAACGTTGTTCCACACCGAAACAGACAATTAAACGTGGTTGCGATTAATATTTTAGAGGATAACGCTGGTTATGTCTCGGTTAGGTCTGGGACTTACCCTCATCTGGCGCGTACTTTCGCATTTCTCGCATACTTGTTGGCCAGATCCTGGGCTTTTCCTGGTTTGGATCACGTAGTAATGTGGTACCACACTGAAACAGTCAATAAAAGCTGGTTCCGATTAGTGTTTTAGAGGATAACGCTGGTTATGTCTGGGTTAGTTCTGGTATTTGCAATCATCTGGCTCATACTTTCGCTTTTTTCGCATACTTGATGGCCAGATCCTGGGTTTTTTCTGGTTTGGATTCCGTAGTAATGAGGTGCCACACCGAAACAGTCAATTAAACCTGGTTGCGATTAATATTTTAGAGGATAGCGCCGGTTATGTCTCGGTTAGTGCTGAGATGTGCCCTCATCTGGCTCATACTTTCGCATTTCTCGCATACTTGTTGGCCAGATCCTGGCCTTTTTCTGGCTTGGACCAAGTAATAATGTGGGACCACACTGAAACAGACAATTAAACCTGGTTGCGATTACTATTTTAGAGGATAACGCCGGTTATGTCTCGGTTAGGTCTGGGATTTGCCCTCATCTGGCTCGTACCTTCGCATTTCTCGCATACTTGTTGGCCAGATCCTGGGCTTTTTCTGGTTTGTATCACGTAGTAATGCGGTACTACACCGAAACAGTCAATTAAACCTGGTTGCGATTAATATTTTAGAGGATAACGCTGGTTATATCTCGGTTAGATCCGGGATTTGCCCTCATCTGGCTCGTACCTTCGCATTTTTCGCTTACTTGTTGGCCAGATCCTGGCCTTTTTCTGGTTTGTATCACGTAGTAATGTGGTACCACACTGAAACAGTCAATAGAAGCTTGTTCCGAATAGTATTTTAGAAGATGACGCTGGCTATGTCTGTGTTAGTTCTGGTATTTGCAATCATCTGGCTCATACTTTCGCGTTTTTCGCATATTCGTTGGCCAGATCCTGGGTTTTTTCTGGTTTGGATCCCGTAGTAATGAGGTCCCACACCGAAACAGTCAATTAAACCTGGTTGCGATTAATATTTTAGAGGGTACCGCCGGTTATGTCTCGGTTAGGTCTGGGATTTGCCCTCATCTGGTTCGTACTTTCGCATTTTTCGCATACTTGTTGGCCAGATCCTGGGCTTTTTCTGGTTTGTATCACGTAGTAATGTGGTACCACACTGAAACAGTCAATAGAAGCTGGTTCCGAACAGTATTTTAGAGGATAACGCTGGTTATGTCTCGGTTAGGTCTGGGATTTGCCCTCATCTGGCTCGTACTTTCGCATTTTTCACATACTTGTTGGCCAGATCCTGGGCTTTTTCTGGCTTGGACCAAGTAGTAATGACGTTCCACACCGAAACAGTCAATTAAACCTGGTTTCGATTAATATTTTAGAGGATATTGCCGGTTATATCTCGGTTAGGTCTGGGTTTTGCC
Organism: Colletes latitarsis; assembly: GCF_051014445.1. Lineage (NCBI taxonomy): Eukaryota > Metazoa > Arthropoda > Insecta > Hymenoptera > Colletidae > Colletes > Colletes latitarsis. The sequence goes on along the minus strand of NW_027488365.1, from coordinate 21,409,872 downwards.
CTGATCTGGCTCGTACTTTCGCATTTTTCGCATACCTGTTGGCCAGATCCTGGGCTTTTTCTGGTTTGTATCACGTAGTAATGTGGTACCTCGCTGAAACAGTCAATAGAAGCTGGTTCCGATTAATATTTTAGAGGATAACGCCGGTTATGTTGGGGTTACGTCTGGTATTTGCCCTCATCTGGCTCGTACCTTCGCAATTTTCAATTACTTGTTGGCCAGATCCTGGCATTTTTTCTGGTTTGGATCACGTTGTAATGCGGTACCACACCGAAACTGTCAACTAAACCTGGTTGCGATCAATATTTTAGAGGATAACGCAGGTTATGTCTCGGTTAGGTCTGGGTTTTGCCCTGATCTGGCTCGTACTTTCGCATTTTTCGCATACCTGTTGGCCAGATCCTGGGCTTTTTCTGGTTTGTATCACGTAGTAATGTGGTACCTCGCTGAAACAGTCAATAGAAGCTGGTTCCGATTAGTATTTTAGACGACAACGCTGGTTATGTCTCGGTTAGGTCTGGGATATGCAATCATCTGGCTCATACTTTCGCGTTTTTCTCATACTTATTGGCCAGATCCTGGGTTTTTTCTAGTTTGGATCCCGTAGTAATGAGGTTCCACACCGAAACAGTCAATTAAACCTGGTTGCGATTAATATTTTAGAGGATAACGCTGGTTATGTCTGGGTTAGTTCTGGCAATTGCAATCATCTGGCACATACTTTCGCGTTTTTCGCATACCTGTTGGCCAGATCCTGGGTTTTTTCTGGTTTGGATCACGTCGTAATGTGGTACCACACTGAATCTGTCAATTAAACCTGGTTGCGATTAATATTTTAGAGGATGACGCCGGTTATGTCTGGTATTTGCCCTCATCTGGCTCGTACTTTCGCATTTTTCGCTTACTTGTTGGCCAGATCCTGGCCTTTTTCTGGTTTGCATCACGTAGTAATGCGGTACCACACCGAAACAGTCAATTAAACCTGGTTGCGATCAATATTTTAGAGGATAACGCCGGTTACGTCTCGGTTAGGTCTGGGACTTACCCTCATCTGGCGCGTACTTTCGCATTTCTCGCATACTTGTTGGCCAGATCCTGGGCTTTTCCTGGTTTGGATCACGTAGTAATGTGGTACCACACTGAAACAGTCAATAAAAGCTGGTTCCGATTAGTGTTTTAGAGGATAACGCTGGTTATGTCTGGGTTAGTTCTGGTATTTGCAATCATCTGGCTCATACTTTCGCTTTTTTCGCATACTTGATGGCCAGATCCTGGGTTTTTTCTGGTTTGGATTCCGTAGTAATGAGGTGCCACACCGAAACAGTCAATTAAACCTGGTTGCGATTAATATTTTAGAGGATAGCGCCGGTTATGTCTCGGTTAGTGCTGAGATGTGCCCTCATCTGGCTCATACTTTCGCATTTCTCGCATACTTGTTGGCCAGATCCTGGCCTTTTTCTGGCTTGGACCAAGTAATAATGTGGGACCACACTGAAACAGACAATTAAACCTGGTTGCGATTAATATTTTAGAGGATAACGCCGGTTATGTCTCGGTTAGGTCTGGGATTTGCCCTCATCTGGCTCGTACCTTCGCATTTCTCGCATACTTGTTGGCCAGATCCTGGGCTTTTTCTGGTTTGTATCACGTAGTAATGCGGTACTACACCGAAACAGTCAATTAAACCTGGTTGCGATTAATATTTTAGAGGATAACGCTGGTTATATCTCGGTTAGATCCGGGATTTGCCCTCATCTGGCTCGTACCTTCGCATTTTTCGCTTACTTGTTGGCCAGATCCTGGCCTTTTTCTGGTTTGTATCACGTAGTAATGTGGTACCACACTGAAACAGTCAATAGAAGCTTGTTCCGAATAGTATTTTAGAAGATGACGCTGGCTATGTCTGTGTTAGTTCTGGTATTTGCAATCATCTGGCTCATACTTTCGCGTTTTTCGCATATTCGTTGGCCAGATCCTGGGTTTTTTCTGGTTTGGATCCCGTAGTAATGAGGTCCCACACCGAAACAGTCAATTAAACCTGGTTGCGATTAATATTTTAGAGGGTACCGCCGGTTATGTCTCGGTTAGGTCTGAAATTTGCCCTCATCTGGTTCGTACTTTCGCATTTTTCGCATACTTGTTGGCCAGATCCTGGGCTTTTTCTGGTTTGTATCACGTAGTAATGTGGTACCACACTGAAACAGTCAATAGAAGCTGGTTCCGAACAGTATTTTAGAGGATAACGCTGGTTATGTCTGCGTTATTTCTGGTATTTGCAATCATCTTGCTCATACTTTCGCTTTTTTCGCATACCTGTTGGCCAGATGCTGGGTTTTTTCTGGTTTGGACCACGTAGTAATGAGGTACCTCACTGAAACAGTCAATAAAAGCTGGCTGCGATTAGTGTTTTAGAGGATAACGCCGGTTATATCTCGGTTAGGTCTGGGATTTGCACTCATCTGGTTCGTACCTTCGCATTTTTCGCATACTTGTTGGCCAGATCCTGGCCTTTTTCGGGTTTGTATCACGTAGTAATGTGGTGCCACACTGAAACAGTCAATAGAAGCTGGTTCCGATTAATATTTTAGAGGATAACGCCGGTTATGTTGGGGTTACGTCTGGTATTTGCCCTCATCTGGCTCGTACCTTCGCAATTTTCAATTACTTGTTGGCCAGATCCTGGCATTTTTTCTGGTTTGGATCACGTTGTAATGCGGTACCACACCGAAACTGTCAACTAAACCTGGTTGCGATCAATATTTTAGAGGATAACGCAGGTTATGTCTCGGTTAGGTCTGGGTTTTGCCCTGATCTGGCTCGTACTTTCGCATTTTTCGCATACCTGTTGGCCAGATCCTGGGCTTTTTCTGGTTTGTATCACGTAGTAATGTGGTACCTCGCTGAAACAGTCAATAGAAGCTGGTTCCGATTAGTATTTTAGACGACAACGCTGGTTATGTCTCGGTTAGGTCTGGGATATGCAATCATCTGGCTCATACTTTCGCGTTTTTCTCATACTTATTGGCCAGATCCTGGGTTTTTTCTAGTTTGGATCCCGTAGTAATGAGGTTCCACACCGAAACAGTCAATTAAACCTGGTTGCGATTAATATTTTAGAGGATAACGCTGGTTATGTCTGGGTTAGTTCTGGCAATTGCAATCATCTGGCACATACTTTCGCGTTTTTCGCATACCTGTTGGCCAGATCCTGGGTTTTTTCTGGTTTGGATCACGTCGTAATGTGGTACCACACTGAATCTGTCAATTAAACCTGGTTGCGATTAATATTTTAGAGGATGACGCCGGTTATGTCTGGTATTTGCCCTCATCTGGCTCGTACTTTCGCATTTTTCGCTTACTTGTTGGCCAGATCCTGGCCTTTTTCTGGTTTGCATCACGTAGTAATGCGGTACCACACCGAAACAGTCAATTAAACCTGGTTGCGATCAATATTTTAGAGGATAACGCCGGTTACGTCTCGGTTAGGTCTGGGACTTACCCTCATCTGGCGCGTACTTTCGCATTTCTCGCATACTTGTTGGCCAGATCCTGGGCTTTTCCTGGTTTGGATCACGTAGTAATGTGGTACCACACTGAAACAGTCAATAAAAGCTGGTTCCGATTAGTGTTTTAGAGGATAACGCTGGTTATGTCTGGGTTAGTTCTGGTATTTGCAATCATCTGGCTCATACTTTCGCTTTTTTCGCATACCTGATGGCCAGATCCTGGGTTTTTTCTGGTTTGGATTCTGTAGTAATGAGGTGCCACACCGAAACAGTCAATTAAACCTGGTTGCGATTAATATTTTAGAGGATAGCGCCGGTTATGTCTCGGTTAGTGCTGAGATGTGCCCTCATCTGGCTCATACTTTCGCATTTCTCGCATACTTGTTGGCCAGATCCTGGCCTTTTTCTGGCTTGGACCAAGTAATAATGTGGGACCACACTGAAACAGACAATTAAACCTGGTTGCGATTAATATTTTAGAGGATAACGCCGGTTATGTCTCGGTTAGGTCTGGGATTTGCCCTCATCTGGCTCGTACCTTCGCATTTCTCGCATACTTGTTGGCCAGATCCTGGGCTTTTTCTGGTTTGTATCACGTAGTAATGCGGTACTACACCGAAACAGTCAATTAAACCTGGTTGCGATTAATATTTTAGAGGATAACGCTGGTTATATCTCGGTTAGATCCGGGATTTGCCCTCATCTGGCTCGTACCTTCGCATTTTTCGCTTACTTGTTGGCCAGATCCTGGCCTTTTTCTGGTTTGTATCACGTAGTAATGTGGTACCACACTGAAACAGTCAATAGAAGCTTGTTCCGAATAGTATTTTAGAAGATGACGCTGGCTATGTCTGTGTTAGTTCTGGTATTTGCAATCATCTGGCTCATACTTTCGCGTTTTTCGCATATTCGTTGGCCAGATCCTGGGTTTTTTCTGGTTTGGATCCCGTAGTAATGAGGTCCCACACCGAAACAGTCAATTAAACCTGGTTGCGATTAATATTTTAGAGGGTACCGCCGGTTATGTCTCGGTTAGGTCTGAAATTTGCCCTCATCTGGTTCGTACTTTCGCATTTTTCGCATACTTGTTGGCCAGATCCTGGGCTTTTTCTGGTTTGTATCACGTAGTAATGTGGTACCACACTGAAACAGTCAATAGAAGCTGGTTCCGAACAGTATTTTAGAGGATAACGCTGGTTATGTCTGCGTTATTTCTGGTATTTGCAATCATCTTGCTCATACTTTCGCTTTTTTCGCATACCTGTTGGCCAGATGCTGGGTTTTTTCTGGTTTGGACCACGTAGTAATGAGGTACCTCACTGAAACAGTCAATAAAAGCAGGCTGCGATTAGTGTTTTAGAGGATAACGCCGGTTATATCTCGGTTAGGTCTGGGATTTGCACTCATCTGGTTCGTACCTTCGCATTTTTCGCATACTTGTTGGCCAGATCCTGGCCTTTTTCGGGTTTGTATCACGTAGTAATGTGGTGCCACACTGAAACAGTCAATAGAATCTGGTTCCGAATAGTATTTTAGAGGACAACGGTGGTTATGTCTGGGTTCGTTCTGCTATTTGCAATCATCTGGCTCAAACTATCGCGTTTTTCGCATATTTGTTGGCCAGATCCTGGGTTTTTTCTGGTTTGGATCCCGTAGTAATGAGGTTCCACACCGAAACAGTCAATTAAACCTGGTTGCAATTAATATTTTAGAGGATAACGCCGGTTATGTCTCGGTTAGGTCTGGGATTTGCCCTCATCTGGCTCGTACTTTCGCATTTTTCACATACTTGTTGGCCAGATCCTGGGCTTTTTCTGGCTTGGACCAAGTAGTAATGACGTTCCACACCGACACAGTCAATTAAACCTGGTTTCGATTAATATTTTAGAGGATATTGCCGGTTATATCTCGGTTAGGTCTGGGATTTGCCCTCATCTGGCTCGTACCTTCGTATTTCTCGCATACTTGTTGGCCAGATCCTGGCCTTTTTCTGGCTTGGACCAAGTACTAATGTGGGACCACACTGAAACGGTCAATTAAACCTGGTTGCGATTAATATTTTAGAGGACAACGCCGGTTATGTCTCGGTTAGGTCTGGGATTTGCCCTCATCTGGCTCGTACTTTCGCATTTTTCGCATACTTGTTGGCCAGATCCTGTGTTTTTCCTGGTTTGGATCCCGTAATTATGACATTCCACACCGAAACAGTCAATTAAACCTGGTATCGATTAATATTTTAGAGGATATAGCCGGTTATATCTCGGTTAGGTCTGGGATTTGCCCTCATCTGGCTCGTACCTTCGCATTTCTCGCATACTTGTTGGCCAGATCCTGGCCTTTTTCTGGCTTGGACCAAGTAGTAATGACGTTCCACACCGAAACAGTCAATTAAACCTGGTTTCGATTAATATTTTAGAGGATATTGCCGGTTATATCTCGGTTAGGTCTGGGTTTTGCCCTGATCTGGCTCGTACTTTCGCATTTTTCGCATACCTGTTGGCCAGATCCTGGGCTTTTTCTGGTTTGTATCACGTAGTAATGTGGTACCTCGCTGAAACAGTCAATAGAAGCTGGTTCCGATTAATATTTTAGAGGATAACGCCGGTTATGTTGGGGTTACGTCTGGTATTTGCCCTCATCTGGCTCGTACCTTCGCAATTTTCAATTACTTGTTGGCCAGATCCTGGCATTTTTTCTGGTTCGGATCACGTTGTAATGCGGTACCACACCGAAACTGTCAACTAAACCTGGTTGCGATCAATATTTTAGAGGATAACGCAGGTTATGTCTCGGTTAGGTCTGGGTTTTGCCCTGATCTGGCTCGTACTTTCGCATTTTTCGCATACCTGTTGGCCAGATCCTGGGCTTTTTCTGGTTTGTATCACGTAGTAATGTGGTACCTCGCTGAAACAGTCAATAGAAGCTGGTTCCGATTAGTATTTTAGACGACAACGCTGGTTATGTCTCGGTTAGGTCTGGGATATGCAATCATCTGGCTCATACTTTCGCGTTTTTCTCATACTTATTGGCCAGATCCTGGGTTTTTTCTAGTTTGGATCCCGTAGTAATGAGGTTCCACACCGAAACAGTCAATTAAACCTGGTTGCGATTAATATTTTAGAGGATAACGCTGGTTATGTCTGGGTTAGTTCTGGCAATTGCAATCATCTGGCACATACTTTCGCGTTTTTCGCATACCTGTTGGCCAGATCCTGGGTTTTTTCTGGTTTGGATCACGTCGTAATGTGGTACCACACTGAATCTGTCAATTAAACCTGGTTGCGATTAATATTTTAGAGGATGACGCCGGTTATGTCTGGTATTTGCCCTCATCTGGCTCGTACTTTCGCATTTTTCGCTTACTTGTTGGCCAGATCCTGGCCTTTTTCTGGTTTGCATCACGTAGTAATGCGGTACCACACCGAAACAGTCAATTAAACCAGGTTGCGATTAATAGTTTAGAGGATAACGCCGGTTATGTCTCGGTTAGGTCTGGGATTTGCCATCATCTGGCGCGTACTTTCGCATTTCTCGCACACTTGTTGGCCAGATCCTGGGCTTTTCCTGGTTTGGATCACGTAGTAATGTGGTAACACACTGAAACAGTCAATAAAATCTGGTTCCGATTAATATTTTAGAGGATAACGCCGGTTATGTTGGGGTTAGGTCTGGTATTTGCCCTCATCTGGCTCGTACCTTCGCATTTTTCAATTACTTGTTGGCCAGATCCTGGCATTTTTTCTGGTTTGGATCACGTTGTAATGCGGTACCACACCGAAACTGTCAACTAAACCTGGTTGCGATCAATATTTTAGAGGATAACGCCGGTTACGTCTCGGTTAGGTCTGGGACTTACCCTCATCTGGCGCGTACTTTCGCATTTCTCGCATACTTGTTGGCCAGATCCTGGCCTTTTTCTGGCTTGGACCAAGTACTAATGTGGGACCACACTGAAACAGTGAATTAAACCTGGTTGCGATTAATATTTTAGAGGATAACGCCGGTTATGACTCGGTTAGGTCTGGGATTTGCCCTCATCTGTCTCGTACTTCTGCAATTTTCGTATACTTATTGGCAAGATCCTGGCCTTTTTCTGGTTTGTATCACGTAGTAATGCGGTACTACACCGAAACCGTCAATTAAACCTGGTTGCGATTAATATTTTAGAGAATAACGCTGGTTATGTCTCGGTTTGGTCTGGGATTTGCCCTCATCTGGCTCGTACCTTCGCATTTTTCGCTTACTTGTTGGCCAGATCCTGGCCTTTTTCTGGTTTGTATCACGTAGTAATGTGGTACCACACTGAAACAGTCAATAGAAGCTTGTTCCGAATAGTATTTTAGAAGATGACGCTGGCTATGTCTGTGTTAGTTCTGGTATTTGCAATCATCTGGCTCATACTTTCGCGTTTTTCGCATATTCGTTGGCCAGATCCTGGGTTTTTTCTGGTTTGGATCCCGTAGTAATGAGGTCCCACACCGAAACAGTCAATTAAACCTGGTTGCGATTAATATTTTAGAGGGTACCGCCGGTTATGTCTCGGTTAGGTCTGGGATTTGCCCTCATCTGGTTCGTACTTTCGCATTTTTCGCATACTTGTTGGCCAGATCCTGGGCTTTTTCTGGTTTGTATCACGTAGTAATGTGGTACCACACTGAAACAGTCAATAGAAGCTGGTTCCGAAGAGTATTTTAGAGGATAACGCTGGTTATGTCTGCGTTATTTCTGGTATTTGCAATCATCTTGCTCATAGTTTCGCTTTTTTCGCATACCTGTTGGCCAGATGCTGGGTTTTTTCTGGTTTGGACCACGTAGTAATGACGTTCCACACCGAAACAGTCAAAAAATTCAGGACCCGAATAGTATTTTAGAGGATAACGCTGGTTATGTCTGCGTTATTTCTGGTATTTGCAATCATCTTGCTCATACTTTCGCATTTCTCGCATACTTGTTGGCCAGATCCTGGCCTTTTTCTGGCTTGGACCAAGTAATAATGTGGGACCACACTGAAACAGACAATTAAACCTGGTTGCGATTTATATTTTAGAGGATAACGCTGGTTATATCTCGGTTAGATCCGGGATTTGCCCTCATCTGGCTCATACTTTCGCGTTTTTCGCATATTCGTTGGCCAGATCCTGGGTTTTTTCTGATTTGGATCCCGTAGTAATGAGGTCCCACACCGAAACAGTCAATTAAACCTGGTTGCGATTAATATTTTAGAGGGTACCGCCGGTTATGTCTCGGTTAGGTCTGGGACTTACCCTCATCTGGCGCGTACTTTCGCATTTTTCGCATACTTGTTGGCCAGATCCTGGGCTTTTTCTGGCTTGGACCAAGTAGTAATGACGTTCCACACCGACACAGTCAATTAAACCTGGTTTCGATTAATATTTTAGAGGATATTGCCGGTTATTTCTCGGTTAGGTCTGGGATTTGCCCTCATCTGGCTCGTACCTTCGTATTTCTCGCATACTTGTTGGCCAGATCCTGGCCTTTTTCTGGCTTGGACCAAGTACTAATGTGGGACCACACTGAAACGGTCAATTAAACCTGGTTGCGATTAATATTTTAGAGGATAACGCCGGTTATGTCTCGGTTAGGTCTGGGATTTGCCCTCATCTGGCTCGTACCTTCGCATTTTTCGCATACTTGTTGGCCAGATGCTGGGTTTTTTCTGGTTTGGATCTCGTAATAATGACGTTCCACACCGAAACAGTCAAAAAATGCAGGACCCGAATAGTATTTTAGAGGATAACGCTGGCTATGCCTGGGTTAGTTCTGGTATTTGCAATCATCTGGATCATACTTTCACGTTTTTCGCATATTTGTTGGCCAGATCCTGGGTTTTTTTCTGGTTAGGATCCCGTAGTAACGATGTTCCACACCGAAACAGACAATTAAACGTGGTTGCGATTAATATTTTAGAGGATAACGCCGGTTATGTCTCGGTTAGGTCTGGGATTTGCCCTCATCTGGCTCGTACTTTCGCATTTTTCACATACTTGTTGGCCAGATCCTGGGCTTTTTCTGGCTTGGACCAAGTAGTAATGACGTTCCACACCGAAACAGTCAATTAAACCTGGTTTCGATTAATATTTTAGAGGATATTGCCGGTTATATCTCGGTTAGGTCTGGGATTTGCCCTCATCTGGCTCGTACCTTCGTATTTCTCGCATACTTGTTGGCCAGATCCTGGCCTTTTTCTGGCTTGGACCAAGTACTAATGTGGGACCACACTGAAACAGTCAATTAAACCTGGTTGCGATTAATATTTTAGAGGATAACGCCGGTTATGTCTCGGTTAGGTCTGGGATTTGCCCTCATCTGGCTCGTACATTCGCATTTTTCGCATACTTGTTGGCCAGATCCTGGGTTTTTCCTGGTTTGGATCCCGTAATTATGACATTCCACACCGAAACAGTCAATTAAACCTGGTATCGATTAATATTTTAGAGGATATTGCCGGTTATATCTCGGTTAGGTCTGGGATTTGCCCTCATCTGGCTCGTACCTTCGCATTTCTCGCATACTTGTTGGCCAGATCCTGGCCTTTTTCTGGCTTGGACCAAGTAATAATGTGGGACCACACTGAAACAGACAATTAAACCTGGTTGCGATTAATATTTTAGAGGATAACGCCGGTTATGTCTCGGTTAGGTCTGGGATTTGCCCTCATCTGGCTCGTACCTTCGCATTTCTCGCATACTTGTTGGCCAGATCCTGGGCTTTTTCTGGTTTGTATCACGTAGTAATGACGTTCCACACCGAAACAGTCAATAAAAGCTGGACCCGAATAGTATTTTAGAGGATAACGCTGGCTATGCCTGGGTTAGTTCTGGTATTTGCAATCATCTGGATCATACTTTCGCGTTTTTCGCATATTTGTTGGCCAGATCCTGGGTTTTCTCTGGTTAGGATCCCGTAGTAACGATGTTCCACACCGAAACAGACAATTAAACGTGGTTGCGATTAATATTCTAGAGGATAACGCCGGTTATGTCACGGTTAGGTCTGGGATTTGCCCTCATCTGGCTCGTACTTTCGCATTTTTCGCATACTTGTTGGCTAGATCCTGGGCTTCTTCTTGTTTGGATCACGTAGTAATGTGGGACCACACCTGAACAGTCAATTAAACCTGGTTGCGATTAGTATTTTAGAGGATAACGCTGGTTATGTCTGGGTTCGTTCTGGGATTTGCCCTCATCTGGCTCAAACTTTCGCGTTTTTCGCATACTTGTTGGCCAGATCCTGGCCTTTTTCTGGCTTGGACCAAGTACTAATGTGGGACCACACTGAAACAGTGAATTAAACCTGGTTGCGATTAATATTTTAGAGGATAACGCCGGTTATGACTCGGTTAGGTCTGGGATTTGCCCTCATCTGTCTCGTACTTCTGCAATTTTCGTATACTTATTGGCAAGATCCTGGCCTTTTTCTGGTTTGTATCACGTAGTAATGCGGTACTACACCGAAACCGTCAATTAAACCTGGTTGCGATTAATATTTTAGAGAATAACGCTGGTTATGTCTCGGTTTGGTCTGGGATTTGCCCTCATCTGGCCCGTACTTTCGCATTTCTGCATACTTGTTGGCCAGATCCTAGGCTTTTTGCTGGTTTGGATCACGTAGTAATGTGGTACCACACTGAAACAGTCAATGAAAGCTGGTTCCGATTAGTGTTTTAGAGGATAACGCTGGCTATGTCTGGGTTAGTTCTGGTATTTGCAATCACCTGGCTCATACTTTCGCTTTTGTCGCATACTTGATGGCCAGATCCTGGGTTTTTTCTGGTTTGGATTCCGTAGTAATGAGGTGCCACACCGAAACAGTCAATTAAACCTGGTTGCGATTAATATTTTAGAGGATAGCGCCGGTTATGTCTCGGTTAGGGCTGAGATGTGCCCTCATCTGGCTCATACTTTCGCATTTCTCGCACACTTGTTGGCCAGATCCTGGGCTTTTCCTGGTTTGGATCACGTAGTAATGTGGTAACACACTGAAACAGTCAATAAAATCTGGTTCCGATTAATATTTTAGAGGATAACGCCGGTTATGTTGGGGTTAGGTCTGGTATTTGCCCTCATCTGGCTCGTACCTTCGCATTTTTCAATTACTTGTTGGCCAGATCCTGGCATTTTTTCTGGTTTGGATCACGTTGTAATGCGGTACCACACCGAAACTGTCAACTAAACCTGGTTGCGATCAATATTTTAGAGGATAACGCCGGTTATGTCTCGGTTAGGTCTGGGACTTACCCTCATCTGGCGCGTACTTTCGCATTTCTCGCATACTTGTTGGCCAGATCCTGGGCTTTTCCTGGTTTGGATCACGTAGTAATGTGGTACCACACTGAAACAGTCAATAAAAGCTGGTTCCGATTAGTGTTTTAGAGGATAACGCTGGTTATGTCTGGGATAGTTCTGGTATTTGCAATCATCTGGCTCATACTTTCGCTTTTTTCGCATACTTGATGGCCAGATCCTGGGTTTTTTCTGGTTTGGATTCCGTAGTAATGAGGTGCCACACCGAAACAGTCAATTAAACCTGGTTGCGATTAATATTTTAGAGGATAGCGCCGGTTATGTCTCGGTTAGTGCTGAGATGTGCCCTCATCTGGCTCATACTTTCGCATTTCTCGCATACTTGATGGCCAGATCCTGGCCTTTTTCTGGCTTGGACCATGTAATAATGTGGGACCACACTGAAACAGACAATTAAACCTGGTTGCGATTAATATTTTAGAGGATAACGCCGGTTATGTCTCGGTTAGGTCTGGGATTTGCCCTCATCTGGCTCGTACCTTCGCATTTTTCGCTTACTTGTTGGCCAGATCCTGGCCTTTTTCTGGTTTGTATCACGTAGTAATGTGGTACCACACTGAAACAGTCAATAGAAGCTTGTTCCGAATAGTATTTTAGAAGATGACGCTGGCTATGTCTGTGTTAGTTCTGGTATTTGCAATCATCTGGCTCATACTTTCGCGTTTTTCGCATATTCGTTGGCCAGATCCTGGGTTTTTTCTGGTTTGGATCCCGTAGTAATGAGGTCCCACACCGAAACAGTCAAATAAACCTGGTTGCGATTAATATTTTAGAGGGTAACGCCGGTTATGTCTCGGTTAGGTCTGGGATTTGCCCTCATCTGGTTCGTACTTTCGCATTTTTCGCATACTTGTTGGCCAGATCCTGGGCTTTTTCTGGTTTGTATCACGTAGTAATGTGGTACCACACTGAAACAGTCAATAGAAGCTGGTTCCGAATAGTATTTTAGAGGATAACGCTGGTTATGTCTGCGTTATTTCTGGTATTTGCAATCATCTTGCTCATACTTTCGCTTTTTTCGCATACCTGTTGGCCAGATGCTGGGTTTTTTCTGGTTTGGACCACGTAGTAATGAGATACCTCACTGAAACAGTCAATAAAAGCTGGCTGCGATTAGTGTTTTAGAGGATAACGCCGGTTATATCTCGGTTAGGTCTGGGATTTGCACTCATCTGGTTCGTACCTTCGCATTTTTCGCATACTTGTTGGCCAGATCCTGGCCTTTTTCGGGTTTGTATCACGTAGTAATGTGGTACCACACTGAAACAGTCAATAGAATCTGGTTCCGAATAGTATTTTAGAGGACAACGGTGGTTATGTCTGGGTTCGTTCTGCTATTTGCAATCATCTGGCTCAAACTATCGCGTTTTTCGCATATTTGTTGGCCAGATCCTGGGTTTTTTCTGGTTTGGATCCCGTAGTAATGAGGTTCCACACCGAAACAGTCAATTAAACCTGGTTGCAATTAATATTTTAGAGGATAACGCCGGTTATGTCTCGGTTAGGTCTGGGATTTGCCCTCATCTGGCTCGTACTTTCGCATTGTTCACATACTTGTTGGCCAGATCCTGGGCTTTTTCTGGCTTGGACCAAGTAGTAATGACGTTCCACACCGACACAGTCAATTAAACCTGGTTTCGATTAATATTTTAGAGGATATTGCCGGTTATATCTCGGTTAGGTCTGGGATTTGCCCTCATCTGGCTCGTACCTTCGTATTTCTCGCATACTTGTTGGCCAGATCCTGGCCTTTTTCTGGCTTGGACCAAGTACTAATGTGGGACCACACTGAAACGGTCAATTAAACCTGGTTGCGATTAATATTTTAGAGGATAACGCCGGTTATGTCTCGGTTAGGTCTGGGATTTGCCCTCATCTGGCTCGTACTTTCGCATTTTTCGCATACTTGTTGGCCAGATCCTGTGTTTTTCCTGGTTTGGATCCCGTAATTATGACATTCCACACCGAAACAGCCAATTAAACCTGGTATCGATTAATATTTTAGAGGATATAGCCGGTTATATCTCGGTTAGGTCTGGGATTTGCCCTCATCTGGCTCGTACCTTCGCATTTCTCGCATACTTGTTGGCCAGATCCTGGCCTTTTTCTGGCTTGGACCAAGTAGTAATGTGGGACCACACTGAAACAGTCAATTAAACCTGGTTACGATTAATATTTTAGAGGATAACGCCGGTTATGTCTCGGTTAGGTCTGGGATTTGCCCTCATCTGGCTCGTACCTTCGCATTTTTCGCATACTTGTTGGCCAGATGCTGGGTTTTTTCTGGTTTGGATCCCGTAATAATGACGTTCCACACCGAAACAGTCAAAAAATGCAGGACCCGAATAGTATTTTAGAGGATAACGCTGGCTATGCCTGGGTTAGTTCTGGTATTTGCAATCATCTGGATCATACTTTCACGTTTTTCGCATATTTGTTGGCCAGATCCTGGGTTTTTTTCTGGTTAGGATCCCGTAGTAACGATGTTCCACACCGAAACAGACAATTAAACGTGGTTGCGATTAATATTTTAGAGGATAACGCCGGTTATGTCTTGGTTAGGTCTGGGATTTGCCCTCATCTGGCTCGTACTTTCGCATTTTTCACATACTTGTTGGCCAGATCCTGGGCTTTTTCTGGCTTGGACCAAGTAGTAATGACGTTCCACACCGAAACAGTCAATTAAACCTGGTTTCGATTAATATTTTAGAGGATATTGCCGGTTATATCTCGGTTAGGTCTGGGATTTGCCCTCATCTGGCTCGTACCTTCGTATTTCTCGCATACTTGTTGGCCAGATCCTGGCCTTTTTCTGGCTTGGACCAAGTACTAATGTGTGACCACACTGAAACAGTCAATTAAACCTGGTTGCGATTAATATTTTAGAGGATAACGCCGGTTATGTCTCGGTTAGGTCTGGGATTTGCCCTCATCTGGCTCGTACTTTCGCATTTTTCGCATACTTGTTGGCCAGATCCTGGGTTTTTCCTGGTTTGGATCCCGTAATTATGACATTCCACACCGAAACAGTCAATTAAACCTGGTATCGATTAATATTTTAGAGGATATTGCCGGTTATATCTCGGTTAGGTCTGGGATTTGCCCTCATCTGGCTCGTACCTTCGCATTTCTCGCATACTTGTTGGCCAGATCCTGGCCTTTTTCTGGCTTGGACCAAGTAATAATGTGGGACCACACTGAAACAGACAATTAAACCTGGTTGCGATTAATATTTTAGAGGATAACGCCGGTTATGTCTCGGTTAGGTCTGGGATTTGCCCTCATCTGGCTCGTACCTTCGCATTTCTCGCATACTTGTTGGCCAGATCCTGGGCTTTTTCTGGTTTGTATCACGTAGTAATGACGTTCCACACCGAAACAGTGAATAAAAGCTGGACCCGAATAGTATTTTAGAGGATAACGCTGACTATGTCTGGGTTAGTTCTGGTATTTGCAATCATCTGGATCATACTTTCGCGTTTTTCGCATATTTGTTGGCCAGATCCTGGCCTTTTTCTGGCTTGGACCAAGTAGTAATGACGTTCCACACCGAAACAGTCAATTAAACCTGGTTTCGATTAATATTCTAGAGGATAACGCCGGTTATGTCTCGGTTAGGTCTGGGATTTGCCCTCATCTGGCTCGTACCTTCGCATTTCTCGCATACTTGTTGGCCAGATCCTGGGTTTTTTTCTGGTTAGGATCCCGTAGTAACGATGTTCCACACCGAAACAGACAATTAAACGTGGTTGCGATTAATATTCTAGAGGATAACGCCGGTTATGTCAGGGTTAGGTCTGGGATTTGCCCTCATCTGGCTCGTACTTTCGCATTTTTCGCATACTTGTTGGCTAGATCCTGGGCTTCTTCTTGTTTGGATCACGTAGTAATGTGGGACTACACCTGAACAGTCAATTAAACCTGGTTGCGATTAGTATTTTAGAGGATAACGCTGGTTATGTCTGGGTTCGTTCTGGGATTTGCCCTCATCTGGCTCAAACTTTCGCGTTTTTCGCATACTTGTTGGCCAGATCCTGGCCTTTTTCTGGCTTGGACCAAGTAGTAATGACGTTCCACACCGAAACAGTCAATTAAACCTGGTTTCGATTAATATTTTAGAGGATATTGCCGGTTATATCTCGGTTAGGTCTGGGATTTGCCCTCATCTGGCTCGTACCTTCGCATTTCTCGCATACTTGTTGGCCAGATCCTGGCCTTTTTCTGGCTTGGTCCAAGTACTAATGTGGGACCACACTGAAACAGTGAATTAAACCTGGTTGCGATTAATATTTTAGAGGATAACGCCGGTTATGTCTCGGTTAGGTCTGGGATTTGCCCTCATCTGTCTCGTACTTCTGCAATTTTCGTATACTTATTGGCAAGATCCTGGCCTTTTTCTGGTTTGTATCACGTAGTAATGCGGTACTACACCGAAACCGTCAATTAAACCTGGTTGCGATTAATATTTTAGAGAATAACGCTGGTTATGTCTCGGTTTGGTCTGGGATTTGCCCTCATCTGGCCCGTACTTTCGCATTTCTGCATACTTGTTGGCCAGATCCTAGGCTTTTTGCTGGTTTGGATCACGTAGTAATGTGGTACCACACTGAAACAGTCAATAAAAGCTGGTTCCGATTAGTGTTTTAGAGGATAACGCTGGTTATGTCTGGGTTAGTTCTGGTATTTGCAATCACCTGGCTCATACTTTCGCTTTTGTCGCATACTTGATGGCCAGATCCTGGGTTTTTTCTGGTTTGGATTCCGTAGTAATGAGGTGCCACACCGAAACAGTCAATTAAACCTGGTTGCGATTAATATTTTAGAGGATAGCGCCGGTTATGTCTCGGTTAGGGCTGAGATGTGCCCTCATCTGGCTCATACTTTCGCATTTCTCGCATACTTGTTGGCCAGATCCTGGCCTTTTTCTGGCTTGGACCAAGTAATAATGTGGGACCACACTGAAACAGACAATTAAACCTGGTTGCAATTAATACTTTAGAGGATATTGCCGGTTATATCTAGGTTAGGTCTGGGATTTGCCCTCATCTGGCTCGTACCTTCGCATTTCTCGCCTACTTGTTGGCCAGATCCTGGGCTTTTTCTGGTTTGTATCACGTAGTAATGTGGTACCACACTGAAACAGTCAATAGAAGCTTGTTCCGAATAGTATTTTAGAGGATGACGCTGGCTATGTCTGTGTTAGTTCTGGTATTTGCAATCATCTGGCTCATACTTTCGCGTTTTTCGCATATTTGTTGGCCAGATCCTGGGTTTTTTCTGGTTTGGATCCCGTAGAAATGAGGTTCCACACCGAAACACTCAATTAAACTTGGTTGCAATTAATATTTTAGAGGATAACGCCGGTTATGTCTCGGTTAGGTCTGGGATTTGCCCTCATCTGGCTCGTACTTTCGCATTTTTCGCATACTTGTTGGCCAGATCCTGGGTTTTTCCTGGTTTGGATCCCGTAATTATGACATTCCACACCGAAACAGTCAATTAAACCTGGTATCGATTAATATTTTAGAGGATATTGCCGGTTATATCTCGGTTAGGTCTGGGATTTGCCCTCATCTGGCTCGTACCTTCGCATTTCTCGCATACTTGTTGGCCAGATCCTGGCCTTTTTCTGGTTTGTATCACGTAGTAATGTGGTACCACACTGAAACAGTCAATTAAACCTGGTTACGATTAATATTTTAGAGGATAACGCCGGTTATGTCTCGGTTAGGTCTGGGATTTGCCCTCATCTGGCTCGTACCTTCGCATTTTTCGCATACTTGTTGGCCAGATTCTGGGTTTTTTCTGGTTTGGATCCCGTAATAATGACGTTCCACACCGAAACAGTCAAAAAATGCAGGACCCGAATAGTATTTTAGAGGATAACGCTGGCTATGTCTGGGTTAGTTCTGGTATTTGCAATCATCTGGATCATACTTTCGCGTTTTTCGCATATTTGTTGGCCAGATCCTGGGTTTTTTCTGGTTAGGATCCCGTAGTAACGATGTTCCACACCGAAACAGACAATTAAACGTGGTTGCGATTAATATTTTAGAGGATAACGCCGGTTATGTCTCGGTTAGGTCTGGGATTTGCCCTCATCTGGCTCGTACTTTCGCATTTTTCGCATACTTGTTAGCCAGATCCTGGGCTTCTTCTTGTTTGGATCACGTAGTAATGTGGGACCACACCTGAACAGTCAATTAAACCTGGTTGCGATTAGTATTTTAGAGGATAACGCTGGTTATGTCTGGGTTCGTTCTGGGATTTGCCCTCATCTGGCTCAAACTTTCGCGTTTTTCGCATACTTGTTGGCCAGATCCTGGCCTTTTTCTGGCATGGACCAAGTAGTAATGACGTTCCACACCGAAACAGTCAATTAAACCTGGTTTCGATTAATATTTTAGAGGATATTGCCGGTTATATCTCGGTTAGGTCTGGGATTTGCCCTCATCTGGCTCGTACCTTCGCATTTCTCACATACTTGTTGGCCAGATCCTGGCCTTTTTCTGGCTTGGACCAAGTAGTAATGTGGGACCACACTGAAACAGTCAATTAAACCTGGTTACGATTAATATTTTAGAGGATAACGCCGGTTATGTCTCGGTTAGGTCTGGGATTTGCCCCCATCTGGCTCGTACCTTCGCATTTTTCGCATACTTGTTGGCCAGAAGCTGGGTTTTTTCTGGTTTGGATCCCGTAATAATGACGTTCCACACCGAAACAGTCAATAAAAGCTGGACCCGAATAGTATTTTAGAGGATAACGCTGGCTATGTCTGGGTTAGTTCTGGTATTTGCAATCATCTGGATCATACTTTCGCGTTTTTCGCATATTTGTTGGCCAAATCCTGGGATTTTTCTGGTTAGGATCCCGTAGTAACGATGTTCCACACCGAAACAGACAATTAAACGTGGTTGCGATTAATATTTTAGAGGATAACGCCGGTTATGTCTCGGTTAGGTCTGGGATTTGCCCTCATCTGGCTCGTACTTTCGCATTTTTCGCATACTTGTTAGCCAGATCCTGGGCTTCTTCTTGTTTGGATCACGTAGTAATGTGGGACCACACCTGAACAGTCAATTAAACCTGGTTGCGATTAGTATTTTAGAGGATAACGGTGGTTATGTCTGGGTTCGTTCTGGGATTTGCCCTCATCTGGCTCAAACTTTCGCGTTTTTCGCATACATGTTGGCCAGATCCTGGCCTTTTTCTGGCATGGACCAAGTAGTAATGACGTTCCACACCGAAACAGTCAATTAAACCTGGTTTCGATTAATATTTTAGAGGATATTGCCGGTTATATCTCGGTTAGGTCTGGGATTTGCCCTCATCTGGCTCGTACCTTCGCATTTCTCGCATACTTGTTGGCCAGATCCTGGCCTTTTTCTGGCTTGGACCAAGTAATAATGTGGGACCACACCGAAACAGTCAATTAAACCTGGTTTCGATTAATATTTTAGAGGATATTGCCGGTTATATCTCGGATAGGTCTGGGATTTGCCCTCATCTGGCTCGTACCTTCGCATTTCTCGCATACTTGTTGGCCAGATCCTGGCCTTTTTCTGGCTTGGACCAAGTAATAATGTGGGACCACACTGAAACAGACAATTAAACCTGGTTGCGATTAATATTTTAGAGGATAACGCCGGTTATGTCTCGGTTAGGTCTGGGATTTGCCCTCATCTGGCTCGTACTCTCGCATTTTTCGCATACTTGTTGGCCAGATCCTGGGTTTTTCCAGGTTTGGATCCCGTAATAATGACATTCCACACCGAAACAGTCAATTAAACCTGGTTTCGATTAATATTTTAGAGAATATTGCCGGTTATATCTCGGTTAGGTCTGGGATTTGCCCTCATCTGGCCCGTACTTTCGCAATTTTTGCATACTTGAATGGTCAGATCCTGTGTTTTTCTATTGTTAGGATCACGTAGTAATGTGGTACCACACTGAAACAGTCAATTAAACCTGGTTGCGATTAAAATTTTAGAGTATAACGCAGGTTATGACTCGGTTAGTTCTGGTATTTGCAATCATATGGCTCATACTTTCGCGTTTCTCGCATACTTGTTGGCAAGATCCTGGGCTTTTTCTGGTTTGTGTCACGTAGTAATGCGGTACCACACCGAAACAGTCAATTAAACCTGGTTGCGATTAATATGTTAGAGGATAACGCTGGTTATGTCTGGGTTAGTTCTGGCAATTGCAATCATCTGGCACATACTTTCGCATTTTTTGCATACTTGAATGGTCAGATCCTGTGTTTTTCTATTGTTAGGATCACGTAGTAATGTGGTACCACACTGAAACAGTCAATTAAACCTGGTTGCGATTAGTATTTTAGACGATAACGCTGGTTATGGCTGGGTTAGTTCTGGTATTTGCAATCATCTGGCCCATTCTTTCGCGTTTCTCGCATACTTGTTGGCAAGATCCTGGGCTTTTTCTGGTTTGTGTCACGTAGTAATGCGGTAGCACACCGAAACAGTCAATTAAACCTGGTTGCGATTAATATTTTAGAGGATAACGCCGGTCATGTCTCGGTTAAGTCTGGGATTTGCCCTCATCTGGCTCGTACTTTCGCATTTTTCGCATAGTTGTTGGCCAGATCCTGGGCTTTTTCTGGTTTGTGTCACGTAGTAATGCGGTACCACACCGAAACAGTCAATTAAACCTGGTTGCGATTAATATGTTAGAGGATAACGCCGGTTATGTCTCGGTTAGGTCTGGGTTTTGCCCTCATCTGGCTCGTACTTTCGCATTTTTCGCATACCTGTTGGCCAGATCCTGGGCTTTTTCTGGTTTGTATCACGTACTAATGCGGTACCACACCGAAACAGTCAATTAAACCTGGTTGCGATTAACATTTTGGAGGATAACGCTGGTTATGTCTGGGTTAGTTCTGGCAATTGCAATCATCTGGCACATACTTTCGCATTTTTCGCTTACTTGTTGGCCAGATCCTGGCCTTTTTCTGGTTTGGATCACGTAGTAATGCGGTACCACACCGAAACTGTCAACTAAACCTGGTTGCGATCAATATTTTAGAGGATATCGCCGGTTATGTCTCGGTTAGGTCTGGGATTTGCCCTCATCTGGCTCGTACCTTCGCATTTTTCGCATACTTGTTGGCCAGATCCTGGGCTTCTTCTGGTTTGGATCACGTAGTAATGTGGGACCACACTGAAACAGTCAATTAGACCTGGTTTCGATTAATATTTTAGAGGATAACTCCGGTTATTTCTCGGTTAGGTCTGGGATTTGCCCTCATCTGCCTCGTACTTCCGCAATTTTCGCATACTTATTGGCAAGATCCTGGCCTTTTTCTGGTTTGTATCACGTAGTAATGCGGTACTACACCGAAACAGTCAATTAAACCTGCTTGCGATTAATATTTTAGGGGATAACGTTGGTTATGTCTCGGTTAGGTCTGGCATTTGCCCTCATCTGGCTCAAACTTTCGCGTTTTTCGCATATTTGTTGGCCAGATCCTGGGTTTTTTCTGGTTTGGATCCCGTAGTAATGTGGTACCACACTGAAACAGTCAATAGAAGCTGGTTCCGAATAGTATTTTAGAGGATAACGCTGGCTATGTCTGGGTTCGTTCTGGTATTTGCAATCATCTGGCTCATACTTTCGCGTTTTTCGCATATTTGTTGGCCAGATCCTGGGTTTTTTCTGGTTTGGATAACGTAGTAATGTGGTACCACTCTGAAACAGTCAATAAATGCTGGTTCCCATTAATATTTTAGAGTAAAACTCCGGTTATGTCGGGGTTAGTTCTGGCATTAACAATCACCTGGCTCATACTTTCGCGTTTTTCGCATACTTGTTGACCAGATCCTGGCCTTTTTCTGGCTTGGACCACGTAGTAATGTGGTACCACTCTGAAACAGTCAATAAATGCTGGTTCCGATTAATATTTTACAGTAAAACTCCGGTTATGTCTCGGTTAGGTCTGGGTTTTGCCCTCATCTGGCTCGTACCTTCGCATTTTTCAATTACTTGTTGGCCAGATCCTGGCATTTTTTCTGGTTTGGATCACGTTGTAATGCGGTACCACACCGAAACTGTCAACTAAACCTGGTTGCGATCAATATTTTAGAGGATAACGCCGGTTATGTCTCGGTTAGGTCTGGGACTTACCCTCATCTGGCGCGTACTTTCGCATTTCTCGCATACTTGTTGGCCAGATCCTGGGCTTTTCCTAGTTTGGATCACGTAGTAATGTGGTACCACACTGAAACAGTCAATAAAAGCTGGTTCCGATTAGTGTTTTAGAGGATAACGCTGGTTATGTCTGGGTTAGTTCTGGTATTTGCAATCATCTGGCTCATACTTTCGCTTTTTTCGCATACTTGATGGCCAGATCCTGGGTTTTTTCTGGTTTGGATTCCGTAGTAATGAGGTGCCACACCGAAACAGTCAATTAAACCTGGTTGCGATTAATATTTTAGAGGATAGCGCCGGTTATGTCTCGGTTAGTGCTGAGATGTGCCCTCATCTGGCTCATACTTTCGCATTTCTCGCATACTTGTTGGCCAGATCCTGGCCATTTTCTGGCTTGGACCAAGTAATAATGTGGGACCACACTGAAACAGACAATTAAACGTGGTTGCGATTAATATTTTAGAGGATAACGCCGGTTATGTCTCGGTTAGGTCTGGGATTTGCCCTCATCTGGATCGTACCTTCGCATTTCTCGCATACTTGTTGGCCAGATCCTGGGCTTTTTCTGGTTTGTATCACGTAGTAATGCGGTACTACACCGAAACAGTCAATTAAACCTGGTTGCGATTAATATTTTAGAGGATAACGCTGGTTATATCTCGGTTAGATCCGGGATTTGCCCTCATCTGGCTCGTACCTTCGCATTTTTCGCTTACTTGTTGGCCAGATCCTGGCCTTTTTCTGGTTTGTATCACGTAGTAATGTGGTGCCACACTGAAACAGTCAATAGAAGCTTGTTCCGAATAGTATTTTAGAAGATGACGCTGGCTATGTCTGTGTTAGTTCTGGTATTTGCAATCATCCGGCTCATACTTTCGCGTTTTTCGCATATTTGTTGGCCAGATCCTGGGTTTTTTCTGGTTTGGATCCCGTAGTAATGAGGTCCCACACCGAAACAGTCAATTAAACCTGGTTGCGATTAATATTTTAGAGGGTAACGCCGGTTATGTCTCGGTTAGGTCTGGGATTTGCCCTCATCTGGCTCGTACTTTCGCATTTTTCGCATACTTGTTGGCCAGATCCTGGGCTTTTTCTGGTTTGTATCACGTAGTAATGTGGTACCACACTGAAACAGTCAATAGAAGCTGGTTCCGAATAGTATTTTAGAGGATAACGCTGGTTATGTCTGCGATATTTCTGGTATTTGCAATCATCTTGCTCATACTTTCGCTTTTTTCGCATACTTGTTGGCCAGATCCTGGCCTTTTTCTGGCTTGGACCAAGTACTAATGTGGGACCACAGTGAAACGGTCAATTAAACCTGGTTGCGATTAATATTTTAGAGGATAACGCCGGTTATGTCTCGGTTAGGTCTGGGATTTGCCCTCACCTGGCTCGTACTTTCGCATTTTTCGCATACTTGTTGGCCAGATCCTGGGTTTTTCCTGGTTTGGATCCCGTAATTATGACATTCCACACCGAAACAGTCAATTAAACCTGGTATCGATTAATATTTTAGAGGATATTGCCGGTTATATCTCGGTTAGGTCTGGGATTTGCCCTCATCTGGCTCGTACCTTCGCATTTCTCGCATACTTGTTGGCCAGATCCTGGCCTTTTTCTGGCTTGGACCAAGTAGTAATGTGGGACCACACTGAAACAGTCAATTAAACCTGGTTACGATTAATATTTTAGAGGATAACGCCGGTTATGTCTCGGTTAGGTCTGGGATTTGCCCTCATCTGGCTCGTACCTTCGCATTTTTCGCATACTTGTTGGCCAGATGCTGGGTTTTTTCTGGTTTGGATCCCGTAATAATGACGTTCCACACCGAAACAGTCAAAAAATGCAGGACCCGAATAGTATTTTAGAGGATAACGCTGGTTATGTCTGGGTTCGTTCTGGGATTTGCCCTCATCTGGCTCAAACTTTCGCGTTTTTCGCATACTTGTTGGCCAGATCCTGGCCTTTTTCTGGCATGGACCAAGTAGTAATGACGTTCCACACCGAAACAGTCAATTAAACCTGGTTACGATTAATATTTTAGAGGATATTGCCGGTTATATCTCGGTTAGGTCTGGGATTTGCCCTCATCTGGCTCGTACCTTCGCATTTCTCGCATACTTGTTGGCCAGATCCTGGCCTTTTTCTGGCTTGGACCAAGTACTAATGTGGGACCACACCGAAACAGTCAATTAAACCTGGTTGCGATTAATATTTTAGAGGATAGCGCCGGTTATGTCTCGGTTAGGGCTGAGATGTGCCCTCATCTGGCTCATAGTTTCGCATTTCTCGCATACTTGTTGGCCAGATCCTGGCCTTTTTCTGGGTTGGACCAAGTAATAATGTGGGACCACACTGAAACAGACAATTAAACCTGGTTGCGATTAATATTTTAGAGGATAACGCCGGTTATGTCTCGGTTAGGTCTGGGTTTTGCCCTCATCTGGCTCGTATTTTCGCATTTTTCGCATACTTGCTGGCCAGATCCTGGGTTTTTCCAGGTTTGGATCCCGTCATAATGACATTCCACACCGAAACAGTCAATTAAACCTGGTTTCGATAAATATTTTAGAGAATATTGCCGGTTATATCTCGGTTAGGTCTGGGATTTGCCCTCATCTGGCCCGTACTTTCGCAATTTTTGCATACTTGAATGGCCAGATCCTGTGTTTTTCTATTGTTAGGATCACGTAGTAATGTGGTACCACACTGAAACAGTCAATTAAACCTGGTTGCGATTAAAATTTTAGAGGATGACGCCGGTTATGTCTGGTATTTGCCCTCATCTGGCTCGTACTTTCGCATTTTTCAATTACTTGTTGGCCAGATCCTGGCATTTTTTCTGGTTTGGATCACGTTGTAATGCGGTACCACACCGAAACTGTCAACTAAACCTGGTTGCGATCAATATTTTAGTGGGTAACGCCGGTTATGTCTCGGTTAGGTCTGGGATTTGCCGTCATCTGGCTCGTACTTTCGCATTTTTCGCATACTTGTTGGCAAGATCCTGGGCTTTTTCTGGTTTGTGTCACGTAGTAATGCGGTACCACACCGAAACAGTCAATTAAACCTGGTTGCGATTAATATGTTAGAGGATAAGGCCGGTTATGTCTCGGTTAGGTCTGGGTTTTGCCCTCATCTGGCTCGTACTTTCGCATTTTTCGCATACCTGTTGGCCAGATCCTGGGCTTTTCCTGGTTTGGATCACGTAGTAATGTGGTACCACCCTGAAACAGTCAATAGAAGCTGGTTCCGATTAGTGTTTTAGAGGATAACGCTGGTTATGTCTGGGTTAGTTCTGGTATTTGCAATCATCTGGCTCATACTTTCGCTTCTTTCGCATACTTGATGGCCAGATCCTGGGTTTTTTCTGGTTTGGATTCCGTAGTAATGAGGTGCCACACCGAAACAGTCAATTAAACCTGGTTGCGATTAATATTTTAAAGGATAGCGCCGGTTATGTCTCGGTTAGTGCTGAGATGTGCCCTCATCTGGCTCATACTTTCGCATTTCTCGCATACTTGTTGGCCAGATCCTGGCCTTTTTCAGGCTTGGACCAAGTAATAATGTGGGACCACACTGAAACAGACAATTAAACCTGGTTGCGATTAATATTTTAGAGGATAACGCCGGTTATGTCTCGGTTAGGTCTGGGATTTGCCCTCATCTGGCTCGTACCTTCGCATTTCTCGCATACTTGTTGGCCAGATCCTGGGCTTTTTCTGGTTTGTATCACGTAGTAATGCGGTACTACACCGAAACAGTCAAATAAACCTGGTTGCGATTAATATTTTAGAGGATAACGCTGGTTATATCTCGGTTAGATCCGGGATTTGCCCTCATCTGTCTCGTACCTTCGCATTTTTCGCATACTTGTTGGCCAGATCCTGGCCTTTTCCTGGTTTGTATCACGCAGTAATGTGGTACCACACTGAAACAGTCAATAGAAGCTTGTTCCGAATAGTACTTTAGAAGATGACGCTGGCTATGTCTGTGTTAGTTCTGGTATTTGCAATCATCTGGCTCATACTTTCGCGTTTTTCGCATATTTGTTGGCCAGATCCTGGGTTTTTTCTGGTTTGGATCCCGTAGTAATGAGGTCCCACACCGAAACAGTCAATTAAACCTGGTTGCGATTAATATTTTAGAGGGTAACGCCGGTTATGTCTCGGTTAGGTCTGGGATTTGCCCTCATCTGGCTCGTACTTTCGCATTTTTCGCATACTTGTTGGCCAGATCCTGGCCTTTTTCTGGTTTGTATCACGTAGTAATGTGGTACCACACTGAAACAGTCAATAGAAGCTGGTTCCGAATAGTATTTCAGAGGACAACGGTGGTTATGTCTGGGTTCGTTCTGCTATTTGCAATCATCTGGCTCAAACTATCGCGTTTTTCGCATATTTGTTGGCCAGATCCTGGGTTTTTTCTGGCTTGGACCAAGTAGTAATGACGTTCCACACCGAAACAGTCAATTAAACCTGGTTGCGATTAATATTTTAGAGGATAACGCCGGTTATGTCTCGGTTAGGTCTGGGATTTGCCCTCATCTGGCTCGTACCTTCGCATTTCTCGCATACTTGTTGGCCAGAACCTGGCCTTTTTCTGGCTTGGACCAAGTAGTAATGTGGGACCACACTGAAACAGTCAATTAAACCTGGTTACGATTAATATTTTAGAGGATAACGCCGGTTATGTCTCAGTTAGGCCTGGGATTTGCCCTCATCTGGCTCGTACCTTCGCATTTTTCGCATACTTGTTGGCCAGATGCTGGGTTTTCTCTGGTTTGGATCCCGTAATAATGACGTTCCACACCGAAACAGTCAATAAAAGCTGGACCCGAATAGTATTTTAGAGGATAACGCTGGCTATGTCTGGGTTAGTTCTGGTATTTGCAATCATCTGGATCATACTTTCACGTTTTTCGCATATTTGTTGGCCAGATCCTGGGTTTTTTTCTGGTTAGGATCCCGTAGTAGCGATGTTCCACACCGAAACAGACAATTAAACGTGGTTGCGATTAATATTTTAGAGGATAACGCCGGTTATGTCTCGGTTAGGTCTGGGATTTGCCCTCATCTGGCTCGTACTTTCGCATTTTTCGCATACTTGTTAGCCAGATCCTGGGCTTCTTCTTGTTTGGATCACGTAGTAATGTGGGACCACACCTGAACAGTCAATTAAACCTGGTTGCGATTAATATTTTAGAGGATAACGCCGGTTATGTCTCGGTTAGGTCTGGGATTTGCCCTCATCTGGCTCGTACTTTCGCATTTTTCGCATACTTGTAGGCCAGATGCTGGGTTTTTTCTGGTTTGGATCCCGTAATAATGACGTTCCACACCGAAACAGTCAATAAAAGCTGGACCCGAATAGTATTTTAGAGGATAACGCTGGCTATGTCTGGGTTAGTTCTGGTATTTGCAATCATCTGGATCATACTTTCACGTTTTTCGCATATTTGTTGGCCAGATCCTGGGTTTTTTTCTGGTTAGGATCCCGTAGTAACGATGTTCCACACCGAAACAGACAATTAAACGTGGTTGCGATTAATATTTTAGAGGATAACGCCGGTTATGTCTCGGTTAGGTCTGGGATTTGCCCTCATCTGGCTCGTACCTTCGCATTTCTCGCATACTTGTTGGCCAGATCCTGGCCTTTTTCTGGCTTGGACCAAGTACTAATGTGGGACCACACTGAAACAGACAATTAAACCTGGTTGCGATTAATATTTTAGAGGATAACGCCGGTTATGTCTCGGTTAGGTCTGGGATTTGCCCTCATCTGGCTCGTACTTTCGCATTTTTCGCATACTTGTTGGCCAGATCCTGGGTTTTTCCAGGTTTGGATCCCGTAATAATGACATTCCACACCGAAACAGTCAATTAAACCTGGTTTCGATTAATATTTTAGAGAATATTGCCGGTTATATCTCGGTTAGGTCTGGGATTTGCCCTCATCTGGCCCGTACTTTCGCAATTTTTGCATACTTGAATGGCCAGATCCCGTGTTTTTCTATTGTTAGGATCACGTAGTAATGTGGTACCACACTGAAACAGTCAATTAAACCTGGTTGCGATTAATATTTTAGAGGATAACGCCGGTAATGTCTCGGTTAGGTCTGGGTTTTGCCCTCATCTGGCTCGTACCTTCGCATTTTTCGCATACCTGTTGGCCAGATCCTGGGCTTTTTCTGGTTTGTATCACGTACTAATGCGGTACCACACCGAAACAGTCAATTAAACCTGGTTGCGATTAACATTTTGGAGGATAACGCTGGTTGTGTCTGGGTTAGTTCTGGTATTTGCAATCATCTGGCTCATACTTTCGCGTTTTTCTCATACTTGTTGGCCAGATCCTGGGTTTTTTCTGGTTTGGATCACGTAGTAATGTGGTACCACACTGAATCTGTCAATTAAACCTGGTTGCGATTAATATTTTAGAGGATGACGCCGGTTATGTCTGGTATTTGCCCTCATCTGGCTCGTACTTTCGCATTTTTCGCTTACTTGTTGGCCAGATCCTGGCCTTTTTCTGGTTTGGATCACGTAGTAATGCGGTACCACACCGAAACAGTCAATTAAACCAGGTTGCGATTAATAGTTTAGAGGATAACGCCGGTTATGTCTCGGTTAGGTCTGGGATTTGCCATCATCTGGCGCGTACTTTCGCATTTCTCGCATACTTGTTGGCCAGATCCTGGGCTTTTCCTGGTTTGGATCACGTAGTAATGTGGTAACACACTGAGACAGTCAATAAAATCTGGTTCCGATTAATATTTTAGAGGATAACGCCGGTTATGTTGGGGTTAGGTCTGGTATTTGCCCTCATCTGGCTCGTACCTTCGCATTTTTCAATTACTTGTTGGCCAGATCCTGGCATTTTTTCTGGTTTGGATCACGTTGTAATGCGGTACCACACCGAAACTGTCAACTAAACCTGGTTGCGATCAATATTTTAGAGGATAACGCCGGTTATGTCTCGGTTAGGTCTGGGATTTGCCCTCATCTGGCTCGTACTTTCGCATTTTTCGCATACTTGTTGGGCAGATCCTGGGCTTCTTCTGGTTAGGATCACGTAGTAATGTGGTACCACACTGAAACAGTCAATTAAACCTGGTTGCGATTAATATTTTAGAGGATAACGCCGGTAATGTCTCGGTTAGGTCTGGGTTTTGCCCTCATCTGGCTCGTACTTTCGCATTTTTCGCATACCTGTTGGCCAGATCCTGGGCTTTTTCTGGTTTGTATCACGTACTAATGCGGTACCACACCGAAACAGTCAATTAAACCTGGTTGCGATTAACATTTTGGAGGATAACGCTGGTTGTGTCTGGGTTAGTTCTGGCATTTGCAATCATCTGGCTCATACTTTCGCGTTTTTCTCATACTTGTTGGCCAGATCCTGGGTTTTTTCTAGTTTGGATCCCGTAGTAATGAGGTTCCACACCGCAACAGTCAATTAAACCTGGTTGCGATTAATATTTTAGAGGATAACGCTGGTTATGTCTGGGTTAGTTCGGGCAATTGCAATCATCTGGCACATACTTTCGCGTTTTTCGCATACCTGTTGGGCAGATCCTGGGTTTTTTCTGGTTTGGATCACGTAGTAATGTGGTACCACACTGAATCTGTCAATTAAACCTGGTTGCGATTAATATTTTAGAGGATGACGCCGGTTATGTCTGGTATTTGCCCTCATCTGGCTCGTACCTTCGCATTTTTCAATTACTTGTTGGCCAGATCCTGGCATTTTTTCTGGTATGAATCACGTTGTAATGCGGTACCACACCGGAACTGTCAACTAAACCTGGTTGCGATCAATATTTTAGAGGATAACGCCGGTTATATCTCGGTTAGGTCTGGGACTTACCCTCATCTGGCGCGTACATTCGCATTTCTCGCCTACTTGTTGGCCAGATCCTGGGCTTTTCCTGGTTTGGATCACGTAGTAATGTGGTACCACTCTGAAACAGTCAATAAATGCTGGTTCCGATTAATATTTTACAGTAAAGCTCCGGTTATGTCTCGGTTAGGTCTGGGATTTGCCCTCATCTGGCTCGTACCTTCGCATTTCTCGCATACTTGTTGGCCAGATCCTGGCCTTTTTCTGGCTTGGACCAAGTAGTAATGTGGGACCACACCTGAGCAGTCAATTAAACCTGGTTGCGATTAGTATTTTAGAGGATAACGCTGGTTATGTCTGGGTTCGTTCTGGGATTTGCCCTCATCTGGCTCAAACTTTCGCGTTTTTCGCATACTTGTTGGCCAGATCCTGGCCTTTTTCAGGCTTGGACCAAGTAGTAATGACGTTCCACACCGAAACAGTCAATGAAACCTGGTTTCGATTAATATTTTAGAGGATATTGCCGGTTATATCTCGGTTAGGTCTGGGATTTGGCCTCATCTGGCTCGTACCTTCGCATTTCTCGCATACTTGTTGGCCAGATCCTGGCCTTTTTCTGGCTTGGACCAAGTACTAATGTGGGACCACACTGAAACAGTCAATTATACCTGGTTGCGATTAATATTTTAGAGGATAACGCCGGTTATGTCTCGGTTAGGTCTGGGATTTGCCCTCATCTGGCTCGTACTTTCGCATTTTTCGCATACTTGTTGGCCAGATCCTGGGTTTTTCCTGGTTTGGATCCCGTAATTATGACATTCCACACCGAAACAGTCAATTAAACCTGGTTTCGATTAATATTTTAGAGGATATTCCCGGTTATATCTCGGTTAGGTCTGGGATTTGCCCTCATCTGGCTCGTACATTCGCATTTTTCGCATACTTGTTGGCCAGATCCTGGCCTTTTTCTGGTTTAGATCACGTACTATTGCGGTACCACACCGAAACAGTCAATTAAACCTGGTTGCGATTAATATTTTGGAGGATAACGCTGGTTATGTCTGGGTTAGTTCTGGCATTTGCAATCATCTGACTCATACTTTCGCGTTTTTCTCATACTTATTGGCCAGATCCTGGGTTTTTTCTAGTTTGGATCCCGTAGTAATGAGGTTCCACACCGAAACAGTCAATTAAACGTGGTTGCGATTAATATTTTAGAGGATAACGCTGGTTATGTCTTGGTTAGTTCTGGCAATTGCAATCATCTGGCTCATACTTTCGCGTTTTTCGCATATCTGTTGGCCAGATCCTGGGCTTTTCCTGGTTTGGATCACGTAGTAATGTGGTAACACACTGAAACGGTCAATAAAATCTGGTTCCGATTAATATTTTAGAGTAAAACTCCTGTTATGTCGGGGTTAGTTCTGCCATTAGCAATCACCTGGCTCATACTTTCGCGTTTTTCGCATATTTGTTAACCAGATCCTGGCCTTTTTCTGGCTTGGACCACGTTGTAATGTGGTACCACTCTGAAACAGTCAATTAAACGTGGTTCCGAGTAATATTTTAGTGGATAACGCCGGTTATGTCTCGGTTAGGTCTGGGATTTGCCGTCATCTGGCTCGTACATTCGAATTTTTCGCATACTTGTTGGCAAGATCCTGGGCTTTTTCTGGTTTGGATCACGTAGTAAGGTGGTACCACACCGAAACAGTCAATTAAACCTGGTTCCGAATAGTATTTTAGTGGATAACGCCGGTTATGTCTCGGTTAGGTCTGGGATTTGCCGTCATCTGGCTCGTACATTCGAATTTTTCGCATACTTGTTGACCAGATCCTGGCCTTTCTCTGGCTTCGACCACGTAGTAATGTGGTACCACTCTGAAACAGTCAATTACACCTGGTTTCGATTAATATTTTAGAGGATATTGCAGGTTATATCTCGGTTAGGTCTGGGATTTGCCCTCATCTGGTTCGTACTTTCGCATTTTTCGCATACTTGTTGGCCAGATCCTGGGCTGTTTCTGGTTTGGATCACGTAGTAATGTGGGACCACACTGAAACAGTCAATTAAACCAGGTTGCGATTAATATTTTAGAGGATAACGCCGGTTATGACTTGGTTAGGTCTGGGATTTGCCCTTATCTGGCTCGTACTTTCGCATTTCTCGCATACCTGTTGGCCAGATCCTGGGCTTTCTCTGGTTTGGATCACGTAGTAATGTGGTACCACACTGAGACAGTCAATAAAAGTTGGTCCCGATTAGTATTTTAGAGGATAACGCTGGTTATGTCTCGGTTAGGTCTGGGATTTGCCCTCATCTGGCTCGTACCCTCGCATTTTTCGCATACTTGTTGACCAGATCCTGGGTTTTTTCTGGTTTGGATCCCGTAATAATGACGTTCCACACCGAAACAGTCAATTAAACCTGGCTCCGAATAGTATTTTAGAGGATAACGCAGGTTATGTCTCGGTTAGGTCTGGGGTTTGCCCTTATCTGGCCCGTACATTCGCATTTTTCGCATACTTGAATGGCCAGGTCCTGGGTTTTTCTATTGTTAGGATCACGTAGTAATGTGGTACCACAATGAATCAGTCAATTAAACCTGGTTGCGATTAAAATTTTAAAGGATAACGCAGGTTATGTCTCGGTTAGGTCTGGGATTTGCCCTCATCTGGCTCGTACCTTCGCATTTCTCGCATACTTGTTGGCCAGATCCTGGCCTTTTTCTGGCTTGGACCAAGTAGTAATGTGGGACCACACCTGAACAGTCAATTAAACCTGGTTCCGAATAGTATTTTAGAGGATAACGCAGGTTATGTCTCGGTTAGGTCTGGGGTTTGCCCTTATCTGGCCCGTACATTCGCATTTTTCGCATACTTGAATGGCCAGGTCCTGGGGTTTTCTATTGTTAGGATCACGTAGTAATGTGGTACCACACTGAGGCAGTCAATAAAAGCTGGTTCCGATTAGTATTTTAGACGATAACGCTGGTTATGTCTGGGTTAGTTCTGGTATTTGCAATCATCTGGCTCATTCTTTCGCGTTTTTCTCATACTTATTGGCCAGATCCTGGGTTTTTTCTAGTTTGGATCCCGTAGTAATGAGGTTCCACACCGAAACAGTCAATTAAACCTGGTTGCGATCAATATTTTAGAGGATATCGCCGGTTATGTCTCGGTTAGGTCTGGGATTTGCCCTCATCTGGTTCGTACTTTCGCATTTTTCGCATACTTGTTGACCAGATCCAGGGCTTTTTCTGGTTTGGATCACGTACTAATGCGGTACCACACCGAAACAGTCAATTA
Organism: Colletes latitarsis; assembly: GCF_051014445.1. Classification (NCBI taxonomy): domain Eukaryota; kingdom Metazoa; phylum Arthropoda; class Insecta; order Hymenoptera; family Colletidae; genus Colletes; species Colletes latitarsis. Next base: position 21,376,715 of record NW_027488365.1, on the reverse strand, counting down.
AACCTGGTTCCGATTAATATTTTGGAGGATAACGTTGGTTATGTCTGGGTCAGTTCTGGCATTTGCAATCATCTGACTCATACTTTCGCGTTTTTCTCATACTTATTGGCCAGATCCTGGGTTTTTTCTAGTTTGGATCCCGTAGTAATGAGGTTCCACACCGAAACAGTCAATTAAACCTGGTTGCGATTAACATTTTAGAGGATAACGCTGGTTATGTCTGGGTCAGTTCTGGCAATTGCAATCATCTGGCTCATACCTTCGCGTTTTTCGCATATCTGTTGGCCAGATCCTGGGCTTTTCCTGGTTTGGATCACGTAGTAATGTGGTAACACACCGAAACAGTCAATTAAACCTGGTTGCGATTAATATTTTGGAGGATAACGCTGGTTATGTCTGGGTTAGTTCTGGCATTTGCAATCATCTGACTCATACTTTCGCGTTTTTCTCATACTTATTGGCCAGATCCTGGGTTTTTTCTAGTTTGGATCCCGTAGTAATGAGGTTCCTCACCGAAACAGTCAATTAAACCTGGTTGCGATTAGTATTTTAGAGGATAACGCTGGTTATGTCTGGGTTCGTTCTGGGATTTGCCCTCATCTGGCTCAAACTTTCGCGTTTTTCGCATACTTGTTGGCCAGATCCTGGCCTTTTTCAGGCTTGGACCAAGTAGTAATGACGTTCCACACCGAAACAGTCAATGAAACCTGGTTTCGATTAATATTTTAGAGGATATTGCCGGTTATATCTCGGTTAGGTCTGGGATTTGGCCTCATCTGGCTCGTACCTTCGCATTTCTCGCATACTTGTTGGCCAGATCCTGGCCTTTTTCTGGCTTGGACCAAGTAGTAATGTGGGACCACACCTGAACAGTCAATTAAACCTGGTTGCGATTAGTATTTTAGAGGATAACGCTGGTTATGTCTGGGTTCGTTCTGGGATTTGCCCTCATCTGGCTCAAACTTTCGCGTTTTTCGCATACTTGTTGGCCAGATCCTGGCCTTTTTCAGGCTTGGACCAAGTAGTAATGACGTTCCACACCGAAACAGTCAATGAAACCTGGTTTCGATTAATATTTTAGAGGATATTGCCGGTTATATCTCGGTTAGGTCTGGGATTTGGCCTCATCTGGCTCGTACCTTCGCATTTCTCGCATACTTGTTGGCCAGATCCTGGCCTTTTTCTGGCTTGGACCAAGTACTAATGTGGGACCACACCTGAACAGTCAATTAAACCTGGTTGCGATTAGTATTTTAGAGGATAACGCTGGTTATGTCTGGGTTCGTTCTGGGATTTGCCCTCATCTGGCTCAAACTTTCGCGTTTTTCGCATACTTGTTGGCCAGATCCTGGCCTTTTTCAGGCTTGGACCAAGTAGTAATGACGTTCCACACCGAAACAGTCAATGAAACCTGGTTTCGATTAATATTTTAGAGGATATTGCCGGTTATATCTCGGTTAGGTCTGGGATTTGCCCTCATCTGGCTCGTACCTTCGCATTTCTCGCATACTTGTTGGCCAGATCCTGGCCTTTTTCTGGTTTAGATCACGTACTATTGCGGTACCACACCGAAACAGTCAATTAAACCTGGTTGCGATTAATATTTTGGAGGATAACGCTGGTTATGTCTGGGTTAGTTCTGGCATTTGCAATCATCTGACTCATACTTTCGCGTTTTTCTCATACTTATTGGCCAGATCCTGGGTTTTTTCTAGTTTGGATCCCGTAGTAATGAGGTTCCACACCGAAACAGTCAACTAAACCTGGTTGCGATTAATATTTTAGAGGATAACGCTGGTTATGTCTGGGTTAGTTCTGGCAATTGCAATCATCTGGCTCATACTTTCGCGTTTTTCGCATATCTGTTGGCCAGATCCTGGGCTTTTCCTGGTTTGGATCACGTAGTAATGTGGTAACACACTGAAACAGTCAATAAAATCTGGTTCCGATTAATATTTTAGAGTAAAACTCCGGTTATGTCGGGGTTAGTTCTGCCATTAGCAATCACCTGGCTCATACTTTCGCGTTTTTCGCATACTTGTTGACCAGATCCTGGCCTTTTTCTGGCTTGGACCACGTTGTAATGTGGTACCACTCTGTAACAGTCAATTAAACCTGGTTCCGATTAATATTTTAGTGGATAACGCCGGTTACGTCTCGGTTAGGTCTGGGATTTGCCGTCATCGGGCTCGTACATTCGAATTTTTCGCATACTTGTTGGCAAGATCCTGGGCTTTTTCTGGTTTGGATCCCGTAATAATGACGTTCCACACCGAAACAGTCAATTAAACCTGGTTCCGAATAGTATTTTAGTGGATAACGCCGGTTATGTCTCGGTTAGGTCTGGGATTTGCCGTCATCTGGCTCGTACATTCGAATTTTTCGCATACTTGTTGACCAGATCCTGGCCTTTTTCTGGCTTCGACCACGTAGTAATGTGGTACCACACTGAAACAGTCAATTAAACCAGGTTGCGATTAATATTTTAGAGGATAACGCCGGTTATGGCTTGGTTAGGTCTGGGATTTGTCCTTATCTGGCTCGTACTTTCGCATTTCTCGCATACTTGTTGGCCAGATCCTGGGCTTTTTCTGGTTTGGATCACGTAGTAATGTGGTACCACACTGAGACAGTCAATAAAAGTTGGTCCCGATTAGTATTTTAGAGGATAACGCTGGTTATGTCTCGGTTAGGTCTGGGATTTGCCCTCATCTGGCACGTACCTTCGCATTTTTCGCATACTTGTTGACCAGATCCTGGGTTTTTTCTGGTTTGGATCCCGTAATAATGACGTTCCACACCGAAACAGTCAATTAAACCTGGTTCCGAATAGTATTTTAGAGGATAACGCAGGTTATGTCTCGGTTAGGTCTGGGGTTTGCCCTTATCTGGCCCGTACATTCGCATTTTTCGCATACTTGAATGGCCAGGTCCTGGGTTTTTCTATTGTCAGGATCACGTAGTAATGTGGTACCACGATGAATCAGTCAATTAAACCTGGTTGCGATTAAAATTTTAAAGGATAACGCAGGTTATGTCTCGGTTAGGTCTGGGATTTGCCCTCATCTGGCCCGTACATTCGCATTTTTCGCATACTTGAATGGCCAGGTCCTGGGGTTTTCTATTGTTAGGATCACGTAGTAATGTGGTACCACACTGAGGCAGTCAATAAAAGCTGGTTCCGATTAGTATTTTAGACGATAACGCTGGTTATGGCTGGGTTAGTTCTGGTATTTGCAATCATCTGGCCCATTCTTTCGCGTTTCTCGCATACTTGTTGGCAAGATCCTGGGCTTTTTCTGGTTTGTGTCACGTAGTAATGCGGTAGCACACCGAAACAGTCAATTAAACCTGGTTGCGATTAATATTTTAGAGGATAACGCCGGTCATGTCTCGGTTAAGTCTGGGATTTGCCCTCATCTGGCTCGTACTTTCGCATTTTTCGCATACTTGTTGGCCAGATCCTGGCCTTTTTCTGGTTTGTATCACGTAGTAATGCGGTACTACACCGAAACAGTCAATTAAACCTGGTTGCGATTAATATTTTAGAGGATAACGCCGGTCATGTCTTGGTTAAGTCTGGGATTTGCCCTCATCTGGCACTTACGGTCGCATTTCTCGCATACTTGTTGGCCAGATCCTGGGCATTTCTGGTTTGGATCACGTAGTAATGTGGTACCAAACTGAAACAGTCAATAAAAGCTGGTTCCGATTAGTGTTTCAGAGGATTACGCTGGTTATGTCTGGGTTAGTTCTGGTATTTGCAATCATCTTGCTCATACTTTCGCTTTTTTCGCATACTTGTTGGCCAGATGGTGGATATTTTCTGGTTTGGATCACGTAGTAATGTGGTACCACACTGAAACAATCAATAAAAGCTGGACCCGAATAGTATTTTAGAGGATAACGCTGGCTATGTCTGGGTTAGTTCTGGTATTTGCAATCATCTGGCTCATACTTTCGCGTTTTTCGCATATTTGTGGGCCAGATCCTGGGTTTTTTCTGGTTAGGATCCCGTAGTAACGAGGTTCCACACCGAAACAGTCAATTAAACCTGGTTGCGAATAATATTTTAGAGGATAACGCCGGTTATGTCTCGGTTAGGTCTGGGATTTGCCCTCATCTGGCTCGTACTTTCGCATTTTTCGCATACTTGTTGGCCAGATCCTGGGCTTCTTCTGGTTTGGATCACGTAGTAATGTGGGACCACACTGAAACAGTCAATTAAACCTGGTTTCGATTAATATTTTAGAGGATAACGTTGGTTATGTCTCGGTTAGGTCTGGCATTTGCCCTCATCTGGCTCAAACTTTCGCGTTTTTCGCATATTTGTTGGCCAGATCCTGGGTTTTTACCGGTTTGGATCCCGTAGTAATGTGGTACCACACTGAAACAGTCAATAGAAGCTGGTTCCGAATAGTATTTTAGAGGATAACGCTGGTTATGTCTGGGTTCGTTCTGGTATTTGCAATCATCTGGCTCATACTTTCGCGTTTTTCGCATATTTGTTGGCCAGATCCTGGGTTTTTTCTGGTTAGGATCCCGTAGTAACGAGGTTCCACACCGAAACAGTCAATTAAACCTGGTTGCGAATAATATTTTAGAGGATAACGCCGGTTATGTCTCGGTTAGGTCTGGGATTTGCCCTCATCTGGCTCGTACTTTCGCATTTTTCGCATACTTGTTGGCCAGATCCTGGGCATTTTCTGGTTTGTATCACGTAGTAATGCGGTACTACACCGAAACAGTCAATTAAACCTGCTTGCGATTAATATTTTAGAGGATAACGTTGGTTATGTCTCGGTTAGGTCTGGCATTTGCCCTCATCTGGCTCAAACTTTCGCGTTTTTCGCATATTTGTTGGCCAGATCCTGGGTTTTTTCTGGTTTGGATCCCGTAGTAATGTGGTACCACACTGAAACAGTCAATAGAAGCTGGTTCCGAATAGTATTTTAGAGGATAACGCTGGCTATGTCTGGGTTCGTTCTGGTATTTGCAATCATCTGGCACATACTTTCGCGTTTTTCGCATATTTGTTGGCCAGATCCTGGGTTTTTTCTGGTTTGGATTCCGTAGTAATGAGGTGCCACACCGAAACAGTCAATTAAACCTGGTTGCGATTAATATTTTAGAGGATATCGCCGGTTATGTCTCGGTTAGGTCTGGGATTTGCCCTCATCTGGCTCATACTTTCGCATTTCTCGCATACTTGTTGGCCAGATCCTGGCCTTTTTCTGGTTTGTATCACGTAGTAATGTGGTAGCACACTGAAACAGTCAATAGAAGCTGGTTCCGCATAGTATTTTAGAGGATAACGCTGGCTATGTCTGGGTTAGTTCTGGTATTTGCAATCATCTGGCTCATACTTTCGCGTTTTTCGCATATTTGTTGGCCAGATCCAGGGTTTTTTCTGGTTTGGATTCCGTAGTAATGAGGTGCCACACCGAAACAGTCAATTAAACCTGGTTGCGAATAATGTTTTAGAGGATAACGCCGGTTATGTCTCGGTTAGGTCTGGGACTTGCCCTCATCTGGCTCGTACTTTCGCATTTCTCGCATACTTGTTGGCCAGATCCTGGGCTTTTTCTGGCTTGGACCAAGTAGTAATGTGGGACCACACTGAAACAGTCAATTAAACCTGGTTGCGATTAATATTTTAGAGGATAACGCCGGTTATGTCTCGGTTAGGTCTGGGTTTTGCCTTCATCTGGCTCGTACTTTCGCATTTTTCGCATACTTGTTGGCCAGATCCTGGGCTTTTTCTGGTTTGTATCACGTAGTAATGTGGTACCACACTGAAACAGTCAATAGAAGCTGGTCCCGAATAGTATTTTAGAGGATAACGCTGGCTATGTCTGGGATAGTTCTGGTATTTGCAATCATCTGGCTCATACTTTCGCGTTTTTCGCATACTTGTTGGCCAGATCCTGGGCTTGTTCTGGTTTGGATCACGTAGTAATGTGGGACCACACTGAAACAGTCAAATAACTCTGGTTTCGATTAATGTTTTAGAGGATAACTCCGGTTATTTCTCGGTTAGGTCTGGGATTTGCCCTCATCTGTCTCGTACTTCCGCAATTTTCGCATACTTATTGGCAAGATCCTGGCATATTTCTGGTTTCGATCCCGTAGTAATGAGGTTCGACACCGAAACTGTCAATTAAACCTGGTTTACGATAAATATTTTAGAGGATAACGCCGGTTATGTCTCGCTCAGGTCTGGGATTTGCCTTCATCTGGCCCGTACGCTCGCATTTTTCGCATACTTGTTGTCCAGATCCTGGCCTTTTTCTGGCTTGGACCAAGTAGTAATGTGGGACCACACTGAAACAGTCAATTAAACCTGGTTGCGATTAATATTTTAGAGGATAACGCCGGTTATGTCTGGGATTGGTCTGGGATTTGCCTTCATCTGGCTCGTACCTTCGCATTTTTCGCATACTTGTTGGCCAGATGCTGGGTCTTTTCTGGTTTGGATCCCGTAATAATGACGTTCCACACCGAAACAGTCAATTAAACCTGGTTTCGATTAATCTTTTAGAGGATATTGCCGGTTATATCTCGGTTAGGTCGGGGATTTGCCCTCATCTGGCTCGTACCTTCGCATTTCTCGCATACTTGTTGTCCAGATCCTGGCCTTTTTCTGGCTTGGACCAAGTAGTAATGTGGGACCACACTGAAGCAGTCAATTAAACCTGCTTGCGATTAATATTTTAGAGGATAACGCCGGATATGTCTCGGTTAGGTTTGGGATTTGCCCTCATCTGGCACGTACTTTCGCATTTTTCGCATACTTGTTGGCCAGATCCTGGGCTTTCTCTGGTTTGTATCACGTAGTGATGTGGTACCACACTGAAACAGTCAATAGAAGCTGGTTCCGAATAGTATTTTAGAGGATGACGCTGGTTATGTCTCGGTTAGGTCTGGGATTTGCCCTCATCTGATCCGTACTTTCGCATTTTTCGCATTCTTGTTGGCCAGATCCTGGGCTTTTTCTGGTTTGGATCACGTAGTAATGCGGTACCACACCGAAACAGTCAATTAAACCATGGTTGCGATTAATATTTTAGAGGATAACGCCGGTTACGTCTCGGTTATGTCTGGGTTTTGCCCTCATCTGGCTCGTACTTTCGTATTTTTCGCATACCTGTTGGCCAGATCCTAGGCTTTTTGCTGGTTTGGATCACGTAGTAATGTGGTACCACACTGAAACAGTCAATAGAAGCTGGTACCGAATAGTATTTTAGAGGTTTACGCTGGCTATGTCTGGGTAAGTTCTGGTATTTGCAATTATCTGGCTCATACTTTCGCGTTATTCGCATATTTGTTGGCCAGATCCCGGGTTTTTTCTGGTTTGGATCCCGTAGTAATGAGGTTCCACACCTGAACAGACAGTTAAACCTGGTTGCGATTAATATTTTAGAGGATAACGCCGGTTTTGTCTCGGTTAGGTCTGGGATTTGCCCTCATCTGGCTCGTACTTTCGCATTTCTCGCATACTTGTTGGCCAGATCCTGGCCTTTTTCTGGTTTGTATCACGTAGTAATGTGGTAGCACACTGAAACAGTCAATAGAAGCTGGTTCCGCATAGTATTTTAGAGGATAACGCTGGCTATGTCTGGGTTAGTTCTGGTATTTGCAATCATCTGGCTCATAGTTTCGCGTTTTTCGCATATTTGTGGGCCAGATCCTGGGTTTTTTCTGATTTGGATTCCGTAGTAATGAGGTGCCACACCGAAACAGTCAATTAAGCCTGGTTGCGAATAATATTTTAGAGGATAACGCCGGTTATGCCTCGGTTAGGTCTGGGATTTGCCCTCATCTGGCTCGTACTTTCGCATTTCTCGCACACTTGTTGGCCAGATCCCGGCCATTTTCTGGTTTGTATCACGTAGTGATGTGGTACCACACTGAAACAGTCAATAGAAGCTGGTACCGAATAGTATTTTAGAGGTTTTCGCTGGCTATGTCTGGGTAAGTTCTGGTATTTGCAATTATCTGACTCATACTTTCGCGTTATTCGCATATTTGTTGGCCAGATCCTGGGTTTTTTCTGATTTGGATCCCGTAGTTATGAGGTTCCACACCCGAACAGTCAATTAAACCTGGTTGCGACTAATATTTTAGAGGATAACGCGGGTTTTGTCTCGGTTAGGTCTGGGATTTGCCCTCATCTGGCTCGTACTTTCGCATTTCTCGCACACTTGTTGGCCAGATCCCGGCCTTTTTCTGGTTTGTATCACGTAGTAATGTGGTAGCACACTGAAGCAGTCCATAGAAGCTGGTTCCGAATAGTATTTTAGAGGATAACGCTGACTATGTCTGGGTTAGTTCTGGTATTTGCAATCATCTGGCTCATACTTTCGCGTTTTTCGCGTATTTGTTAGCCAGATCCTGGGTTTTTTCTCGTTTGGATTCCGTAGTAATGAGGTGCCACACCGAAACAGTCAATTAAACCAGGTTGCGAATAATATTTTAGAGGATAACGCCGGTTATGTCTCGGTTAGGGCTGGGACTTGCCCTCATCTGGCTCGTACTTTCGCATTTCTCGCATACTTGTTGGCCAGATCCTGGCCTTTTTCTGGCTTGGACCAAGTAGTAATGTGGGACCACACTGAAACAGTCAATTAAACCTGGTTTCGATTAATCTTTTAGAGGATATTGCCGGTTATATCTCGGTTAGGTCTGGGATTTGCCCTCATCTGGCTCGTACCTTCGCATTTCTCGCATACTTGTTGTCCAGATCCTGGCCTTTTTCTGGCTTGGACCAAGTAGTAATGTGGGACCACACTGAAACAGTCAATTAAACCTGGTTGCGATTAATATTTTAGAGGATATCGCCGGTTATGTCTCGGTTAGGGCTGGGATTTGCCCTCATCTGGCTCGTACTTTCGCATTTCTCGCATACTTGTTGGCCAGATGCTGGGTTTTTTTTGGTTTGGACCACGTAGTAATGTGGTACCACACTGAGGCAGTCAATAAAAGTTGGTCCCGATTAGTATTTTAGACGATAACGCTGGTTATGTCTCGGTTAGGTCTGGGATTTGCCCTCATCTGGCCCGTACTTTCGCATTTTTCGCATTCTTGTTGGCCAGATCCTGGGCTTTTTCTGGTTTGGATCACGTAGTAATGCGGTACCACACCGAAACAGTCAATTAAACCATGGTTGCGATTAATATTTTAGAGGATAACGCCGGTTACGTCTCGGTTAGGTCTGGGTTTTGCCCTCATCTGGCTCGTACTTTCGCATTTTTCGCATACTTGTTGGCCAGATCCTAGGCTTTTTGCTGGTTTGGATCACGTAGTAATGTGGTACCACACTGAAACAGTCAATAGAAGCTGGTACCGAATAGTATTTTAGAGGTTTACGCTGGCTATGTCTGGGTAAGTTCTGGTATTTGCAATTATCTGGCTCATACTTTCGCGTTATTCGCATATTTGTTGGCCAGATCCCGGGTTTTTTCTGGTTTGGATCCCGTAGTAATGAGGTTCCACACCTGAACAGTCAGTTAAACCTGGTTGCGATTAATATTTTAGAGGATAGTGCCGGTTTTGTCTCGGTTAGGTCTGGGATTTGCCCTCATCTGGCTTGTACTTTCGCATTTCTCGCATACTTGTTGGCCAGATCCTGGCCTTTTTCTGGTTTGTATCACGTAGTAATGTGGTAGCACACTGAAACAGTCAATAGAAGCTGGTTCCGCATAGTATTTTAGAGGATAACGCTGGCTATGTCTGGGTTAGTTCTGGTATTTGCAATCATCTGGCTCATACTTTCGCGTTTTTCGCATATTTGTTGGCCAGATCCTGGGTTTTTTCTGGCTTGGACCAAGTAGTAATGTGGGACCACACTGAAACAGTCAATTAAACCTGGTTGCGATTAATATTTTAGAGGATAACGCCGGTTATGTCTCGGTTAGGTCTGGGTTTTGCCTTCATCTGGCTCGTACTTTCGCATTTTTCGCATTCTTGTTGTCCAGATCCTGGGCTTTTTCTGGTTTGTATCACGTAGTAATGTGGTACCACACAGAAACAGTCAATAGAAGCTGGTTCCGAATAGTATTTTAGAGGATAACGCTGGCTATGTCTGGGATAGTTCTGGTATTTGCCTTCATCTGGCTCGTACCTTCGCATTTTTCGCATACTTGTTGGCCAGATGCTGGGTCTTTTCTGGTTTGGATCCCGTAATAATGACGTTCCACACCGAAACAGTCAATTAAACCTGGTTTCGATTAATCTTTTAGAGGATATTGCCGGTTATATCTCGGTTAGGTCGGGGATTTGCCCTCATCTGGCTCGTACCTTCGCATTTCTCGCATACTTGTTGTCCAGATCCTGGCCTTTTTCTGGCTTGGACCAAGTAGTAATGTGGGACCACACTGAAACAGTCAATTAAACCTGGTTGCGATTAATATTTTAGAGGATAACGCCGGTTATGTCTCGGTTAGGTCTGGGATTTGCCCTCATCTGGCACGTACTTTCGCATTTTTCGCATACTTGTTGGCCAGATCCTGGGCTTTTTCTGGTTTGTATCACGTAGTGATGTGGTACCACACTGAAACAGTCAATAGAAGCTGGTACCGAATTGTATTTTAGAGGTTTACGCTGGCTATGTCTGGGTAAGTTCTGGTATTTGCAATTATCTGGCTCATACTTTCGCGTTATTCGCATATTTGTTGGCCAGATCCTGGGTTTTTTCTGATTTGGATCCCGTAGTAATGAGGTTCCACACCCGAACAGTCAATTAAACCTGGTTGCGATTAATATTTTAGAGGATAACGCCGGTTTTGTCTCGGTTAGGTCTGGGATTTGCCCTCATCTGGCTCGTACTTTCGCATTTCTCGCACACTTGTTGGCCAGATCCCGGCCTTTTTCTGGTTTGTATCACGTAGTAATGTAGTAGCACACTGAAGCAGTCAATAGAAGCTGGTTCCGAATAGTATTTTAGAGGATAACGCTGGCTATGTCTGGGTTAGTTCTGGTATTTGCAATCATCTGGCTCATACTTTCGCGTTTTTCGCATATTTGTTGGCCAGATCCTGGGTATATCCTGGTTTGTATCCCGTAATAATGACATTCCTCACCGAAACAGTCAATTAAACCCGGTTTCGATTAATATTTTAGAGGATATTGCCGGTTATATCTCGGTTAGGTCTGGGATTTGCCCTCATCTGGCCCGTACTTTCGCAATTTTTCGCATACTTGAATGGCCAGATCCTGTGTTTTACTATTGTTAGGATCACGTAGTAATGTGGTACCACACTGAAACAGTCAATTAAACCTGGTTGCGACTAATATTTTAAAGGATAACGCAGGTTATTTCTCGGTTAGTTCTGGTATTTGCAATCATCTGGCTCATACTTTCGCGTTTCTCGCATACTTGTTCGCAAGATCCTGGGCTTTTTCTGGTTTGTGTCATGTAGTAATGCGGTACCACACCGAAACAGTCAATTAAACCTTGGTTGCGATTAATATTTTAGAGGATAACGCCGGTTATGTCTCGGTCAGGTCTGGGTTTTGCCTTCATCTGGCTCGAACTTTCGCATTTTTCGCATACTGGTTGGCCAGATCCTGGCCTTTTTCTGGCTTGGACCAAGTAGTAATGTGGGACCACACTGAAACAGTCAATTAAACCTGGTTGCGATTAATATTTTAGAGGATAACGCCGGTTATGTCTCGGTTAGGTCTGGGATTTGCCCTCATCTGGCACGTACTTTCGCATTTTTCGCATACTTGTTGGCCAGATCCTGGGCTTTTTCTGGTTTGTATCACGTAGTGATGTGGTACCACACTCAAACAGTCAATAGAAGCTGGTACCGAATAGTATTTTAGAGATTTACGCTGGCTATGTCTGGGTAAGTTCTGGTATTTGCAATTATCTGGCTCATACTTTCGCGTTATTCGCATATTTGTTGGCCAGATCCTGGGTTTTTTCTGATTTGGATCCCGTAGTAATGAGGTTCCACACCCGAACAGTCAATTAAACCTGGTTGCGATTAATATTTTAGAGGATAACGCCGGTTACGTCTCGGTTAGGTCTGGGTTTTGCCCTCATCTGGCTCGTACTTTCGCATTTTTCGCATACTTGTTGGCCAGATCCTAGGCTTTTTGCTGGTTTGGATCACGTAGTAATGTGGTACCACACTGAAACAGTCAATAGAGGCAGGTACCGAATAGTATTTTAGAGGTTTACGCTGGCTATGTCTGGGTAAGTTCTGGTATTTGCAATTATCTGGCTCATACTTTCGCGTTATTCGCATATTTGTTGGCCAGATCCCGGGTTTTTTCTGGTTTGGATCCCGTAGTAATGAGGTTCCACACCTGAACAGTCAGTTAAACCTGTTTGCGATTAATATTTTAGAGGATAACGCCGGTTTTGTCTCGGTTAGGTCTGGGATTTGCCCTCATCTGGCTCGTACTTTCGCATTTCTCGCATACTTGTCGGCCAGATCCTGGCATTTTTCTGGTTTGTATCACGTAGTAATGTGGTAGCACACTGAAACAGTCAATAGAAGCTGGTTCCGCATAGTATTTTAGAGGATAACGCTGGCTATGTCTGGGTTAGTTCTGGTATTTGCAATCATCTGGCTCATACTTTCGCGTTTTTCGCATATTTGTTGGCCAGATCCTGGGTTTTTTCTGGTTTGGATTCCGTAGTAATGAGGTGCCACACCGAAACAGTCAATTAAACCTGGTTGCGAATAATATTTTAGAGGATAACACCGGTTATGTCTCGGTTAGGGCTGGGACTTGCCCTCATCTGGCTCGTACTTTCGCATTTCTCGCATACTTGTTGGCCAGATCCTGGGCACTTTCTGGTTTGGATCACGTAGTAATGTGTTACCACACTGAGACGGTCAATAAAAGTTGGTCCCGATTAGTATTTTAGAGGATGACGCTGGTTATGTCTCGGTTAGGTCTGGGATTTGCCCTCATCTGACTCGTACCTTCGCATTTTTAGCATACTTGTTGGCCAGAAGCTGTGTTTTTTCTGGTTTGGATCCCGTAATAATGACGTTCCACACCGAAACAGTCAATTAAACCTGGTTTCGATTAATATTTTAGAGGATAACGCCGGTTATGTCTCGGTTAGGGCTGGGACTTGCCCTCATCTGGCTCGTACTTTCGCATTTTTCGCATACTTGTTGGCCAGATCCTGGCCTTTTTCTGGCTTGGACCAAGTAGTAATGTGGGACCACACTGAAACAGTCAATTAAACCTGGTTGCGATTAATATTTTAGAGGATAACGCCGGTTATGTCTCGGTTAGGTCTGGGTTTTGCCTTCATCTGGCTCGTACTTTCGCATTTTTCGCATTCTTGTTGGCCAGATCCTGGGCTTTTTCTGGTTTGTATCACGTAGTAATGTGGTACCACACTGAAACAGTCAATAGGAGCTGGTTCCGAATAGTATTTTAGAGGATAACGCTGGCTATGTCTGGGATAGTTCTGGTATTTGCAATCATCTGGCTCATACTTTCGCGTTTTTCGCATACTTGTTGGCCAGATCCTGGGCTTCTTCTGGTTTGGATCACGTGGTAATGTGGGACCACACTGAAACAGTCAATTAAATCTGGTTTCGATTAATATTTTAGAGGATAACTCCGGTTATTTCTCGGTTAGGTCTGGGATTTGCCCTCATCTGTCTCGTACTTCCGCAATTTTCGCATACTTATTGGCAAGATCCTGGCATATTTCTGGTTTCGATCCCGTAGTAATGAGGTTCGACACCGAAACAGTCAATTAAACCTGGTTGCGATTAATATTTTAGAGGATAACGCCGGTTATGTCTCGCTCAGGTCTGGGATTTGCCCTCATCTGGCCCGTACTCTCGCATTTTTCGCATACTTGTTGGCCAGATCCTGGCCTTTTTCTGGCTTGGACCAAGTAGTAATGTGGGACCACACTGAAACAGTCAATTAAAGCTGGTTGCGATTAATATTTTAGAGGATAACGCCGGTTATGTCTCGGTTAGGTCTGGGATTTGCCCTCATCTGGCACGTACTTTCGCATTTTTCGCATACTTGTTGGCCAGATCCTGGGCTTTTTCTGGTTTGCATTCCGTAGTAATGAGGTGCCACACCGAAACAGTCAATTAAACCTGGTTGCGAATAATATTTTAGAGGATAACGCCGGTTATGTCTCGGTTAGGGCTGGGACTTGCCCTCATCTGGCTCGTACTTTCGCATTTCTCGCATACTTGTTGGCCAGATCCTGGGCTTTTTCTGGTTTGGATCACGTAGTAATGTGGTACCACACAGAGACGGTCAATAAAAGTTGGTCCCGATTTGTATTTTAGAGGATAACGCTGGTTATGTCTCGGTTAGGTCTGGGATTTGCCCTCATCTGACTCGTACCTTCGCAGTTTTAGCATACTTGTTGGCCAGATGCTGGGTTTTTTCTGGTTTGGATCCCGTAATCATGACGTTCGACACCGAAACAGTCAATTAAACCTGGTTTCGATTAATATTTTAGAGGATAACGCCGGTTATGTCTCGGTTAGGGGTGGGACTTGCCCACATCTGGCTCGTACTTTCGCATTTTTCGCATACCTGTTGGCCAGATCCTGGGTATATCCTGGTTTGTATCCCGTAATAATGACATTCCTCACCGAAACAGTCAATTAAACCCGGTTTCGATTAATATTTTAGAGGATATTGCCGGTTATATCTCGGTTAGGTCTGGGATTTGCCCTCATCTGGCCCGTACTTTCGCAATTTCTCGCATACTTGAATGGCCAGATCCTGTGTTTTACTATTGTTAGGATCACGTAGTAATGTGGTACCACACTGAAACAGTCAATTAAACCTGGTTGCGACTAATATTTTAAAGGATAACGCAGGTTATTTCTCGGTTAGTTCTGGTATTTGCAATCATCTGGCACATACTTTCGCGTTTCTCGCATACTTGTTCGCAAGATCCTGGGCTTTTTCTGGTTTGTGTCATGTAGTAATGCGGTACCACACCGAAACAGTCAATTAAACCTGGTTGCGATTAATATTTTAGAGGATAACGCCGGTTATGTCTCGCTCAGATCTGGGATTTGCCCTCATCTGGCTCGTACTTTCGCATTTATCGCATACTTGTTGGCCAGATCCTGGGCTTTTTCTGGTTTGTATCACGCAGTAATGTGGGACCACACTGAAACAGTCAATTAAACCTGGTTGCGATTAATATTTTAGAGGATGACGCCGGTTATGTCTCGGTTAGGTCTGGGATTTGCCCTCATCTGGCTCGTACTTTCGCATTTTTCGCATACTTGTTGGCCAGATGCTGGGACTTTTCTGGTTTGGATCCCGTAATAATGACGTTCCACACCGAAACAGTCAATTAAACCTGGTTGCGATTAATATTTTAGAGGATAACGCCGGTTATGTCTCGCTCAGGTCTGGGATTTGCCCTCATCTGGCTCGTACCTTCGCATTTCTCGCATACTTGTTGTCCAGATCCTGGCCTTTTTCTGGCTTGGACCAAGTAGTAATGTGGGACCACACTGAAACAGTCAATTAAACCTGGTTGCGATTAATATTTTAGAGGAGGACGCCGGTTATGTCTCGGTTAGTTCTGGGATTTGCCCTCATCTGGCTCGTACTTTCGCATTTTTCGCATACTTGTTGGCCAGATCCTGCGCTTTTTCTGGTTTGTATCACGTAGTAATGTGGTACCACACCGAAACAGTCAATAGAAGCTGGTTCCGAATAGTATTTTAGAGGATAACGCTGGTTATGTCTCGGTTAGGTCTGGGATTTGCTCTCATCTGGCCCGTACTTTCGCGTTTTTCGCATACTTGTTGGCCAGATCCTGGGCTTCTTCTGGTTTGGATCACGTAGTAATGTGGGTCCACACTGAAACAGTCAATTAAACCTGGTTTCGATTAATATTTTAGAGGATAACTCCGGTTATTTCTCGGTTAGGTCTGGGATTTGCCCTCATCAGTCTCGTACTTCTGCAATTTTCGCATTCTTATTGGCAAGATCCTGGCCTTTTTCTGGTTTGTATCACGTAGTAATGCGGTACTACACCGAAACAGTCAATACAATCTGGTTGCGATTAATATTTTAGAGGATAACGCTGGTTATGTCTCGGTTAGTTCTGGGATTTGCCCTCATCTGATCCGTACTTTCGCATTTTTCGCCTTCTTGTGGGCCAGATTCTGGGCTTTTTCTGGTTTGGATCACGTAGTAATGTGGTACCATACTGAAACAGTCAGTAAAAGCTGGTTCCGGTTAGTGTTTTAGAGGATAAGGCTGGTTACGTCTGGGTTAGTTCTGGTATTTGCAATCATCTTGCTCATACTTTCGCTTTTTTCGCATACTTGTTGGCCAGATGCTAGGTTTTTTCTGGTTTGGATCCCGTAATAATGACGTTCCACACCGAAACAGTCAACTAAACCTGGTTTCGATTAATACTTTAGAGGATATTGCCGGTTATATCTCGGTTAGGTCTGGCATTTGCCCTCATCTGGCTCGTACCTTCGCATTTTTCGCATACTTGTTGGCCAGATCCTGGCCTTTTTCTGGCTTGGACCAAGTAGTAATGTGGGACCACACTGAAACAGTCAATTAAACCTGGTTGCGATTAATATTTTAGAGGATAACGCAGGTTATGTCTCGGTTAGTTCTGGTATTCGCAATCATCTGGCTCATACTTTCGCCTTTCTCGCATACTTGTTCGCAAGATCCTGGGCTTTTTCTGGTTTGTGTCACGTAGTAATGCGGTACCACACCGAAACAGTCAATAGAAGCTGGTTCCGGATAGTATTTTAGAGGATAACGCTGGTTATGTCTGGGTTCGTTCTCGTATATGCAATCATCTAGCTCATACATTCGCGCTTTAAACATATTTGTTGGCCAGATCCTGGGCTTTTTCTGGTTTGGATTCCGTAGCAATGAGCTGCCACACCGAAACAGTCAATTAAACCTGGTTGCGACTAATATTTTAGAGGATAACGCCGGTTATGTCTAGGTTAGGGCTGAGGTTTGCCCTCATCTGGCTCGTACTTTCGCATTTCTCACATACTTGTTGGCCAGATGCTGGGTTTTTTCTGGTTTGGACCACGTTGTAATGAGATACCTCACTGAAACAGTCAATAAAACCTGGTTCCGATTAGTGTGTTAGAGGATAACGCCGGTTATATCTCGGTTAGGTCTGGGATTTGCACTCATCTGGTTCGTACCTTCGCATTTTTCGCATACTTGTTGGCCAGATCCTGGCCTTTTTCTGGTTTGTATCACGTTGTAATGTGGTACCACACTGCAACAGTCAATAGAAGCTGGTTCCGAATAGTATTTTAGAGGATAACGCTGGTTATGTCTGGGTTAGTTCTGGTATTTGCAATCATCTGGCTCATACTTTCGCGTTTTTCGCATACTTGTTGGCCAGATCCTGTGCTTTTTCTTGTTTGAATCATGTAGTAATGTGGTACCACACTGAGACAGTCAATAAAAGATGGTCCCGATTAGTATTTTAGAGGATAACGCTGGTTATGTCTCGGTTAGGTCTGGGAATTGCCATCATCTGGCCCGTACTGTCGCATTTTTCGCATACTTGTTGGCCAGATCATGGCCTTTTTCTGGCTTGGACCAAGTAGTAATGTGGTACCACACAGAAACAGTCAATAGAAGCAGGTTCCGGATAGTATTTTAGAGGATAACGCTGGTTATGTCTGGGTTCGTTCTGGTATTTGCAATCATCTAGCTCAAACATTCGCGTTTTTCGCATACTTGTTGGACAGATGCTGGGTTTTTTCTGGTTTGGATACCGTAATAATGACGTTCCACACCGAAACAGTCAACTAAACCTGGTTTCGATTAATATTTTAGAGGATAACGCCGGTTATGTCTCGGTTAGGTCTGTGATTTGCCCTCATCTGGCTCGTACTCACGCATTTTTCGCATACTTGGTGGCCAGATCCTGGGCTTTTTCTGGTTTGTATCACGTAGTAATGTGGTACCACACAGAAACAGTCAATAGAAGCTGGTTCCGGATAGTATTTTAGAGGATAACGCTGGTTATGTCTGGGTTCGTTCTGGTATTTGCAATCATCTTGCTCATACTTTCGCTTTTTTCGCATACTTGTTGGCCAGATGCTGGGTTTTTTCTGGTTTGGACAACGTAGTAATGAGGTACCTCACTGAAACAGTCAATAAAAGCTGGTTCCGATTAGTGTTTTAGTGGATAACGCCGGTTAAATCTCGGTTAGGTCTGGGATTTGCACTCATCTGGTTCGTACCTTCGCATTTTTCGCATACTTGTTGGCCAGATCCTGGCCGTCTTCTGGCTTGGACCAAGTAGTAATGTGGGACCACACTGAAACAGTCAATTACACCTGGTTGCGATTAATATTTTAGAGGATAACGCCGGTTATGTCTCGGTTAGGTCTGGGATTTGCCCTCATCTGGCTCGTACCTTCGCATTTTTCGCATATTTGTTGGCCAGATGCTGGGTATTTTCTGGTTTGGATCCCGTAATAATGACGTACCACACCGAAACAGTCAATTAAACCTGGTTTCGATTAATATTTTAGAGGATATTGCCGGTTATATCTCGGTTAGGTCTGGGATTTGCCTTCCTCTGGCTCGTACCTTCGCATTTCTCGCATACTTGTTGGCCAGATCCTGGCCTTTTTCTGGCTTGGACCAAGTAGTAATGTGGGACCAAACCTGAACAGTCAATTAAACCTGGTTGCGATTAGTATTTTAGAGGATAACGCCGGTTATGTCTCGGTTAGGTCTGGGATTTGCCCTCATCTGGCTCGTACTTTCGCATTTTTCGCATACTTGTTGGCCAGATCCTGGGCTTTTTCTTGTTTGTATCACGTAGTAATGTGGTACCACACTGAAACAGTCAACAGAAGCTGGTTCCGAATAGTATTTTAGAGGATAACGCTGGTTATGTCTCGGTTAGGTCTGGGATTTGCTCTCATCTGGCCCGTACTTTCGCATTTTTCGCATATTTGTTGGCCAGATCCTGGCCGTTTTCTGGCTTGGACCAAGTAGTAATGTGGGACCACACTGAAACAGTCAATTAAACCTGGTTGCGATTAATATTTTAGAGGATAACGCCGGTTATGTCTCGGTTAGGTCTGGGATTTGCCCTCATCTGGCTCGTGCTTCCGCAATTTTCGCATACTTATTGGCAAGATCCTGGGCTTTTTCTGGTTTGTATCACGTAGTAATGCGGTACTACACCGAAACTGTCAATTAAACCTGGTTGCGATTAATATTTTAGAGGATAACGCTGGTTATGCCTCGGGTAGATCTGGGATTTGCACTCATCTGGTTCGTACCTTCGCATTTCTCGCATACTTGTTGGCCAGATGCTGGGTTTTTTCTGGTTTGGACCACGTAGTAATGAGATACCTCACTGAAACAGTCAATAAAAGCTGGTTCCGATTAGTGTTTTAGAGGATAACGCCGGTTATATCTCGGTTAGGTCTGGGATTTGCAATCATCTGGTTCGTACCTTCGCATACTTGTTGGCCAGATCCTGGTCTTTTTCTGGTTTGTATCACGTAGTAATGTGGTACCACACTGCAACAGTCAATAGAAGCTGGTTCCGAATAGTATTTTAGAGGATAACGCTGGCTATGTCTGGGTTAGTTCTGGTATTTGCAATCATCTGGCTCATACTTTCGCGTTTTTCGCATATTTGTTGGCCAGATCCTGGCCGTTTTCTGGCTTGGAGCAAGTAGTAATGTGGGGCCACACTGAAACAGTCAATTAAACCTGGTTGCGATTAATATTTTAGAGGATAACGCCGGTTATGTCTCGGTTAGGTCTGGGATTTGCCCTCATCTGGCTCGTACCTTCGCATTTTTCGCATACTTGTAGGCCAGATGCTGGATTTTTTCTGGTTTGGATCCCGTAATAATGACGTTCCACAGCGAAACAGTCAGTAAAACCTGGTTTCGATTAATATTTTAGAGGATATTGCCGGGTATATCTCGATTAGGTCTGGGATTTGCCCTCATATGGCTCGTGCCATCGCATTTCTCGCATACTTGTTGGCCAGATCCTGGCCTTTTTCTGGCTTGGACCAAGTAGTAATGTGGGATCACACCTGAACAGTCAATTAAACCTGGTTGCGATTAGTCATTTACAGGATAACGCCGGTTATGTCTCGGTTAGGTCTGGGATTTGCCCTCATCTGGCTCGTACTTTCGCATTTTTCGCATACTTGTTGGCCAGATCCTGGGCTTTTTCTGGATTGGATTCCGTAGTAATGAGCTGCCACACCGAAACAGTCAATTCAACCTGGTTGCGACTAATATTTTAGAGGATAACGCCGGTTATGTCTAGGTTAGGGCTGAGGTTTGCCCTCATCTGGCTCGTACTTTCGCATTTTTCGCATACTTGTTGGCCAGATCATGGCCTTTTCCTGGCTTGGACCAAGTAGTAATGTGGTACCACACAGAAACAGTCAATAGAAGCTGGTTCCGGATAGTATTTTAGAGGATAACGCTGGTTATGTCTGGGTTCGTTCTGGTATTTGCAATCATCTAGCTCATACATTCGCGTTTTTCGCAAACTTGTTGGCCAGATGCTGAGTATTTTCTGGTTTGGATCCCGTAATAATGACGTTCCACACCGTAACAGTCAACTAAACCTGGTTTCGATTAATACTTTAGAGGATAATGCCGGTTATATCTCGGTTAGGTCTGGGATTTGCCGTCATCTGGCTCGTACCATCGCATTTTTCGCATACTTGTTGGCCAGATCCTGGGTTTTTCCTGGTTTGTATCCCGTAATAATGACATTCCACACCGAAACAGTCAATTAAACCCGGTTTCGATTAATATTTTAGAGGATATTGCCGGTTATATCTCGGTTAGGTCTGGGATTTGCCCTCATCTGGCCCGTACTTTCGCATTTTTCGCATACTTGAATGGCCAGATCCTGTGTTTTTCTATTGTTAGGATCACGTAGTAATGTGGTACCACACTGAAACAGTCAATTAAACCTTGGTTGCGATTAATATTTTAGAGGATAACGCCGGTTATGTCTCGGTTAGGTCTGGGTTTTGCCCTCATCTGGCTCGTACTTTCGCATTTTTCGCATACTTGTTGGCCAGATCCTGGGCTTTTTCTGGTTTGTATCACGTAGTAATGTCGTACCACACTGAAACAGTCAATGGAATCTGGTTCCGAATAGTATTTTAGAGGATAACGCTGGCTTTGTCTGGGTTAGTTCTGGTATTTGCAATCATCTGGCTCATAGTTTCACGTTTTTCGCATATTTGTTGGCCAGATCCTGGGTTTTTTCTGATTTGGATCCCGTAGTAATGAGGTTCCACACCGAAACAGTCAATTAAACCTGGTTGCGATTAATATTTTAGAGGATAACGCCGGTTATGTCTCGGTTAGGTCTTGGATTTGCCCTCATCTGGCTCGTACTATCGCATTTTTCGCATACTTGTTGGCCAGATCCTGGGCTTTTTCTGGTTTGTATCACATAGTAATGTGGTACCACACTGAAACAGTCAATAGAAGCTGGTTCCGAATAGTATTTTAGAGGATAACGCTGGTTATGTCTCGGTTAGGTCTGGGATGTGCTCTCATCTGGCCTGTACTTTCGCATTTTTCGCATACTTGTTGGCCAGATCCTGGGCTTTTTCTGGTTTGGATCACGTAGTAATGTGGTACCTCACCGAAACAGTCAATAAAAGCTGGTTCCGATTAGTGGTTTAGAGGATAACGCCGGTTATATCTCGGTTAGGTCTGGGATTTGCACTCATCTGGTTCGTACCTTCGCATTTTTCGCATACTTGTTGGCCAGATCCTGGCCTTTTTCTGGTTTGTATCACGTAGTAATGTGGTACTACACTGAAACAGTCAATGGAAGCTGGTTCCGAATAGTATTTTAGAGGATAACGCTGGCTATGTCTGGGTTAGTTCTGGTGTTTGCAATCATCTGGCTCATACTTTCGCGTTCTTCGCATATTTGGTGGCCAGATCCTGGCCGTTTTCTGGCTTGGACCAAGTAGTAATGTGGGACCACACTGAAACAGTCAATTAAACCTGGTTGCGATTAATATTTTAGAGGATAACGCCGGTTATGTCTCGGTTAGGTCTGGGATTTGCCCTCATCTGGCTCGTACCTTCGCATTTCTCGCATACTTGTTGGCCAGATCCTGGCCTTTTTCTGGCTTGGACCAAGTAGTAATGTGGGACCAAACCTGAACAGTCAATTAAACCTGGTTGCGATTAGTGTTTTAGAGGATAACGCCAGTTATGTCTCGGTTAGGTCTGGGATTTGCCCTCATCTGGCTCGTACTTTCGCATTTTTCGCATACTTGTTGGTCAGATCCTAGGTTTTTCCTGGTTTGGATCCCGTAATTATGACATTCCACACCGAAACAGTCAATTATACCTGGTTTCGATTAATATTTTAGAGGATATTGCCGGTTATATCTCGGTTAGGTCTGGGATTTGCCTTCATCTGTCGCGTACTTTCGCATTTTTCGCATACTTGAATGGCCAGATCCTGTGTTTTTCTATTGTTAGGATCACGTAGTAATGTGGTACCACACTGAAACAGTCAATTAAACCTGGTTACGATTAAAATTTTAGAGGATAACGCAGGTTATGACTCGGTTAGTTCTGGTATTTGCAATCATCTGGCTCATACATTCGCATTTTTCGCATACTTGTTGGCCAGATCCAGGGCTTTTTCTGGTTTGTATCACGTAGTAATGTGGTACCTCACTGAAACAGTCAATAGAAGCTGGTTCCGATTAGTATTTTAGACGATAACGCTGGTTATGTCTCGCTTAGGTCTGGGATTTGCCCTCATCTGGCCCGTACTTTCGCATTTTTCGCATACTTGAATGGCCAGATCCTGGGTTTTTTCTGGTCTGGATCTCGTAATAATGACGTTCCACACCGAAACAGTCAATTAAACCTGGTTGCGATTAATATTTTAGAGGATAACGCCGGTTATGTCTCGGTTAGGTCTGGGATTTGCCCTCATCTGGCTCGTACTTTCGCATTTTTCGCATACTTGTTGGCCAGATGCTGGGTTTTTTCTGGTTTGGTTCCCGTAAT
Organism: Colletes latitarsis; assembly: GCF_051014445.1. Taxonomy (NCBI): domain Eukaryota; kingdom Metazoa; phylum Arthropoda; class Insecta; order Hymenoptera; family Colletidae; genus Colletes; species Colletes latitarsis. Next base: position 21,353,676 of record NW_027488365.1, on the reverse strand, counting down.
AATGACGTTCCACACCGAAACAGTCAATTAAACCTGGTTTCGATTAATATTTTAGAGGATAACGCCGGTTATGTCTCGGATAGGTCTGGGATTTGCCCTCATCTGGCTCGTACTTTCGCATTTTTCGCATACTTGTTGGCCATATCCTGGGCTTTTTCTGGTTCGGATCACGTAGTAATGTGGGACCACACTGGAACAGTCAATTAAACCTGGTTTCGATTAATATTTTAGAGGATAACTCCGGTTATTTCACGGTTAGGTCTGGGATTTGTCCTCATCTGGCTCGTACTTTCGCATTTCTCGCATACTTGTTGGCCAGATCGTGGGCTTTTTCTGGTTTGGATCCCGTCGTAATGTGGTTCCACACCGAAACAGTCAATTAAACCTGGTTGCGATTGATATTTTAGAGGATAACGCCGGTAATGTCTGGGTTAGGTCTGGGAATTGCCCTCATCTGGCTCGTACTTTCGCATTTTTCGCATGCTTGTTGGCCAGATCGTGGGCTTTTTCAGGCTTTGACATGGCAGTAATGTGGTACCACACTGAAACAGTCAATTAATCCTGGTTCAGATTAATATTTTAGAGGATAACGCAGGTTATGTCTCGGTTATTTCTGATATTTGGCCACATCTGGCTCGTACTTTCGCATTTTTCGCATACTTGTTGGCCAGCTCCTGGCCTTTTTCTGGTTTGTATCACGTAGTAATACGGTACCACACCGAAACAGTAAATTAAACCTGGTTGCGATTAATATTTTAGAGGATATCACAGGTTATGTCTCGGTTATTTCTGATATTTGGCCACATCTGGCTCGTACTTTCGCATTTTTCGCATACTTGTTGGGCAGCTCCTGGCCTTTTTCTGGTTTGTTTCACGTAGTAATACGGTACCACACCGAAACAGTAAATTAAACCTGGTTGCGATTAATATTTTAGAGGATATCACAGGTTATGTCTCGGTTAGGTCTGGGATTTGCCCTCAACTGGCTCGTACTTTCGCATTTCTCGCATACTAGTTGGCCAGATCCTGGGCTTTTTCTGGTTTGGATCCCGTCGTAATGTGGTTCCACACCGAAGCAGTCAATTAAACTTTGTGGCGATTAATATTTCGGAGGATAACGCTGGTAATGTTTGGGTTAGTTCTTGTATTTGCAATCATCAGGCACATACTTTCGCATTTTTCGCATACTTGAATGGCCAGATCCTGTGTTTTTCTATTGTTAGGATCACGTAGTAATGTGGTACCACACTGAAACAGTCAATTAAACCTGGTTGCGATTAAAATTTTAGAGGATAACGCAGGTTATGACTCGGTTAGTTCTGGTATTTGCAATCAGCTGGCTCATACTTTCGCGTTTCTCGCATACTTGTTGGCAAGATCCTGGGCTTTTTCTGGTTTGTGTCACGTAGTAATGCGGTACCACACCGAAATAGTCAATTAAACCTGGTTGCGATTGATATTTTAGAGGATAACGCCGGTAATGTCTGGGTTAGGTCTGGGAATTGCCGTCATCTGGCTCGTACATTCGCATTTTTCGCATACTTGTTGGCCAGATCCTGAGTTTTTTCTGGTTTGGATCCCGTAGTAATGAGGTTCCACAACTGAACAGTCAATTAAACCCGGTTTCGATTAATATTTTAGAGGATATTGCCGGTTATATCTCGGTTAGGTCTGGGATTTGCCCTCATCTGGCCCGTACTTTCGCATTTTTCGCATACTTGAATGGTCAGATCCTGTGTTTTTCTATTGTTAGGATCACGTAGTAATGTGGTACCACACTGAAAAAGTCAATTAAACCTGGTTGCGACTAAAATGTTAGAGGATAACGCAGGTTATGCCTCGGTTAGGTCTGGGTTTTGCCCTCATCTGGCTCGTACTTTCGCATTTTTCGCATACTTGTTGGCCGGATCCTGGGCTTTTTCTGGTTTGTATCACGTAGTAATGTGGTACCACACCGAAACAGTCAATTAAACCTTGGTTCCGATTAATATTTTAGAGGATAACGCCGGTTATGCCTCGGTTAGGTCTGGGTTTTGCCCTCATCTGGCTCGTACTTTCGCATTTTTCGCATACTTGTTGGCCAGATCCTGGGCTTTTTCTGGTTTGTATCACGTAGTAATGTGGTACCACACTGAAACAGTCAATAGAAGCTGGTTCCGAATAGTATTTTAGAGGATAACGCTGGCTATGTCTGGGTTAGTTCTGGTATTTGCAATCATCTGGCTCATGCTTTCGCGTTTTTCGCATACTTGTTGGCCAGATCCTGGCCTTTTTCTGGCTTGGCCCATGTAGTAATGTGGGACGACACTGAAACAGTCAATTAAATCTGGTTGCGATTAATATTTTAGAGGATAACGCCGCTTATGTCTCGGTTAGGTCTGGGAATTGCCCACATCTGGCCCGTACTTTCGCATTTTTCGCATACTTGTTGGCCAGATCATGGCCTTTTTCTGGCTTGGACCAAGTAGTAATGTGGTACCACACAGAAACAGTCAATAGAAGCTGGTTCCGGATAGTATTTTAGAGGATAGCGCTGGTTATGTCTGGGTTCGTTCTGGTATTTGCAATCATCTAGCTCATACATTCGCGTTTTTCGCATACTTGTTGGCCAGATCCTAGGTTTTTCCTGGTTTGGATCCCGTAATTATGACATTCCACACCGAAACAGTCAATTATACCTGGTTTCGATTAATATTTTAGAGGATATTGCCGGTTATATCTCGGTTAGGTCTGGGATTTGCCCTCATCTGTCGCGTACTTTCGCATTTTTCGCATACTTGAATGGCCAGATCCTGTGTTTTTCTATTGTTAGGATCACGTAGTAATGTGGTACCACACTGAAACAGTCAATTAAACCTGGCTACGATTAAAATTTTAGAGGATAACGCAGGTTATGACTCGGTTAGTTCTGGTATTTGCAATCATCTGGCTCATACATTCGCATTTCTCGCATACTTGTTGGCCAGATCCTGGGCTTTTTCTGGTTTGTATCACGTAGTAATGAGGTACCACACTGAAACAGTCAATAAAAGTTGGTCCCGATTAGTATTTAAGAGGATAACGCTGGTTACGTCTCGGTTAGGTCTGGGAATTGCCCTCATCTGGCCCGTACTTTCGCATTTTTCGCATACTTGTTGGCCAGATCCTGGCCTTTTTCTGGCTTGGATCAAGTAGTAATGTGGGACCACACTGAAACAGACAATTAAACCTGGTTGCGATTAATATTTTAGAGGATAACGCCGGTTATGTCTCGGTTAGTTCTGGGATTTGCCCTCATCTGTCTCGTACTTCCGCAATTTTCGCATACTTATTGGCAAGATCCTGGACTTTTTCTGGTTTGTATCACGTAGTAATGCGGTACTACACCGAAACAGTCAATTAAACCTGGTTGCGATTAATATTTTAGAGGATAACGCTGGTTATGTCTCGGTTAGGTCTGGGATTTGCCCACATCTGGCTCGTACTTTCGCATTTCTCGCATACTTGTTGGCCAGATCCTGACCTTTTTCTGGCTTGGACCAAGTAGTAATGTGGGAGCACACTGAAACAGTCAATAAAAGCTGGTTCCGATTAGTGTTTTAGAGGATATAACGCTGGTTATGTCTGGGTTAGTTCTGGTATTTGCAATCATCTGGCCCATACTTTCGCTTGTTTCGCATACTTGTTGGCCAGTTGCTGGGTTTTTTCTGGTTTGGATCCAGTAATAATGACGTTCCACACCGAAACAGCCAATTAAACCTGACTGCGATTAATATTTTAGAGGATAACGCCGGTTATGTCTCGGTTATGTCTGGGATTTGCCCTCATCTGCATCGTACCTTCGCATTTTTCGCATACCTGTTGGCCAGATGCTGGGTTTTTTCTGGTTTGGATCCCGTAATAATGACGTTCCACACCGAAACAGTCAATTAAACCTGGTTTCGATTAATACTTTAGAGGATATTGTCGGTTATATCTCGGTTAGGTCTGGGATTTGCCCTCATCAGGGTCGTACTTTCGCATTTCTCGCATACTTGTTGGCCAGATCCTGGGCTTTTTCTGGATTGGATCACGTAGTAATGTGATACCACACTGAAACAGTCAATAAAAACTGGTTCCGATTAGTGTTTTAGAGGATAACGCTGGTTATGTCTGGGTTATTTCTGGTATTTGCAATCATCATGCTCATACTTTCGCTTTTTTCGCATAGTTGTTGGCCAGATGCTGGGTTTTTTCTGGCTTGGATCACGTAGTAATGAGGTACCTCACTGAAACAGTCAGTAAAAGCTGGTTCCGATCAGTGTTTTAGCGGATAACGCCGGTTATATCTCGGTTAGGTCTGGGATTTGCCCTCATCTGGCTCGTACCTTCGCATTTTTCGCATACTTGTTGGCCAGATCCTGGGCTTTTTCTGGCTTGGATCACCTAATAATGTGGTAACACACTGTCAATAAAAGCTGGTTCCGAATAGTATTTTAGAGGATAACGCTGGTTATGTCTGGGTTAGTTCTGGTATTTGCAATCATCGGGGTCATACTTACGCGTTTTTCGCATACTCGTTGGGCAGATCCGGGGTTTTTTCTGGTTTGGATAACGTAGTAATGTGGTGCCACACTGAAACACTCAATAAAAGCTGGTTCCGATTAATAGTTTGGAGGATAACGCTGGTTACCTTTGGGATAGTTCTGGTATTTGCACTCATCTGGCTCGTACTTTCGCATTTTTCGCATACTTGCTGGCCAGATCCAGGGCTTTTTCTTGTTTGGATCATGTAGTAATGCGGTACCACACCGTAACAGTCAATTAAGCCTGTTTAGGATTAACATTTTAGAGGATAACGCCGGTTATGTCTCGGTTTGGTCTGGTATTAGCAATCATCTGGCTCGTACTTTCGCATTTTTCGCATACTTGTTGGGCAGATCCTGGCCTTTTTCTGTCTTGGACCACGTAGTAATGCGGTACCACACCGAAACAGTCAATCAAACCTGGTTGCGATTAATATTTTAGAGGAAAACGCCGGTTATGTCTCGGTTAGGTCGTGGATTTGTCCTCATCTGGCTCGTACTTTCGCATTTTTCGCGTACTTGTCGGCCAGATACTGGGCTTTTTCAGGCTTGGACCACGTAGTAATGTGGTACCATACGGAAACAATCAACTAAACCTGGTTGCGATTGATATTTTAGAGGATAACGCCGGTTATGTCTGGGTTAGGTCTAGGTTTTGCCCTCATCTGGCTCGTACTTTCGCATTTTTCGCATACTTGTTGACCGGATACTGGATTTTTCCTGGGTTGGATCCCGTAGTAATGTGGTACCACACTGAAACAGTCAATCAAACCTGGTTGCGATTAATATTTTAGAGGATAACGCCGGTTATGTCTCGGTTAGGTCTGGGATTTGTCCTCATCTGGCTCGTACTTTCGCATTTTTCGCTTACTTGTTGGCCAGATCCTGGCATTTTTTCTGGTTTGGATCACGTAGTAATGCGGTACCATAACCGAAACAGTCAATTAAACCTGGTTGCGAATAATATTTTAGAGGATAACGTCGGTTATGTCTCGGTTAGGTCTGGGATTTGCCCTCATCTGGTTCGTACTTTCGCATTATTCGCATACTTGTTGGCCAGATCCTGGGCTTTTTCTGGTTTGGATCACGTAGTAATGTGGTACCACACTGACACAGTCAATAGAAGCTGGTTCTGAATAGTATTTTAGAGGATAACGCAGGTTACGTCTGGGTTAGTTCTGGTATTCGCAACCATCTTGCTCATACTTTCGCGTTTTTCGCATACTTGTTGGCCAGATCCTGGCCTTTCTCCGGCTTTGACCACGTAGTAATGTGGTACCACACTGAAACAGTCAATTAAACCTGGTTCCGATTAATATTTTAGAGGATAACGCCGGTTATGTCAGGGTTAGGTCTGGTATTTGCCCTCATCTGGCTCGTACTTTCGCATTTTTCGCTTACCTCTGGGCCAGATCCTGGCATTTTTTCTGGTTTGGATAACGTAGTAATGCGGTACCACATCGGAACTGTCAACTACACCTGGTTGCGATCAATATTTTAGAGGATAACGCCGGTTATGTCTCGGTTAGTTCTGGGATTTACACTCTTCTGGCGCGTACTTTCGCATTTCTCGCATACTTGTTGGCCAGATCCTGGGCCTTTTGTGGTTTGGATCCTGTAGTAATGTAGCTCCACACCGAAGCAGTCAATTAATCCAGGATGCGATTAATATTTTAGAGGATAACGCCGGTTATGTCTCGGTTAGGTCTGGGATTTGCCCTCATCTGGCTCGTACTTTCGCATTTTTCGCATACTTGTTGGCCAGATCCTGGCATTTTTCTGGCTTGGTCCACGTAGTAATCTGGTAACACACTGAAACAGTCAATTAATCCATGATGCGATTAATATTTTAGAGGATAACGCCGGTTATGTCAGGGTTAGGTCTGCTATTTGCCCTCATCTGGCTCGTACTTTCGCATTTTTCGCTCACCTCTGGGCCAGATCCTGGCATTTTTTCTGGTTTGATAACGTAGTAATGTGGTACCACACTGAAACAGTCAATAAAAGCAGGTTCCGATTAGTATTTTAGAGGATAACACTGGTTATGTCTGGGTTAGTTCTGGTATTTGTAATCATCTCGCTCATACTTTCGCGTTTTTCGCATACTTGTTGGCCAGATCCTGGACTTTTTCTGGCTTTGACCACGTAGTAATGTGGTACCACACTGAAGCAGTCAATTAAACCTGGTTTCGATTAATATTTTAGAGGATATTGCCGGTTATATCTCGGTTAGGTCTGGGATTTGCCCTCATCTGTCGCGTACTTTCGCATTTTTCGCATACTTGAATGGCCAGATCCTGTGTTTTTCTATTGTTAGGATCACGTAGTAATGTGGTACCACACTGAAACAGTCAATTAAACCTGGTTACGATTAAAATTTTAGAGGATAACGCAGGTTATGACTCGGTTAGTTCTGGTATTTGCAATCATCTGGCTCATACATTCGCATTTCTCGCATACTTGTTGGCCAGATCCTGGGCTTTTTCTGGTTTGTATCACGTAGTAATGAGGTACCACACTGAAACAGTCAATAAAAGTTGGTCCCGATTAGTATTTAAGAGGATAACGCTGGTTACGTCTCGGTTAGGTCTGGGAATTGCCCTCATCTGGCCCGTACTTTCGCATTTTTCGCATACTTGTTGGCCAGATCCTGGCCTTTTTCTGGCTTGGATCAAGTAGTAATGTGGGACCACACTGAAACAGACAATTAAACCTGGTTGCGATTAATATTTTAGAGGATAACGCCGGTTATGTCTCGGTTAGTTCTGGGATTTGCCCTCATCTGTCTCGTACTTCCGCAATTTTCGCATACTTATTGGCAAGATCCTGGACTTTTTCTGGTTTGTATCACGTAGTAATGCGGTTCTACACCGAAACAGTCAATTAAACCTGGTTGCGATTAATATTTTAGAGGATAACGCTGGTTATGTCTCGGTTAGGTCTGGGATTTGCCCACATCTGGCTCGTACTTTCGCATTTCTCGCATACTTGTTGGCCAGATCCTGACCTTTTTCTGGCTTGGACCAAGTAGTAATGTGGGAGCACACTGAAACAGTCAATAAAAGCTGGTTCCGATTAGTATATTTGAGGACACCGCTGGTTATGTCTGGGTTAGGTCTGGGATTTGCAATCAACTGGCTTATACTTTTGCGTTTTTCGCATACTTGTGGGCCGGATCCTGGCCTTTTTCTGGTTTGGATCACGTAGCAATGCGGTACCACACCGAAACAATCAATTAAACCTGGTTGCGATTGATATTTTAGAGGATAACGCCGGTTGTGTCTGGGTTAGGTCTGGTATTTGCCCTCATCTGGCTCGTACTTTCGTATTTTTCGCATACTTGTTGGCCAGATCCTGGCCTTTTTCTGGGTTGGATCACGTAGTTATGCGGTACCACACCGAAACAGTCATTTAAAGCTGGTTGCGATTATTATTTTAGAGGATAACGCCGGTTATGTCTCGGCTAGGTCTGGGATTTGCCCTCATCTGGCTCGTACTTTCGCACTTTTCGCATACTTGTTGGCCAGATCCTGGGCTTTTTCTGGCTTGGATCACCTAATAATGTGGCAACACACTGTCAATAAAAGCTGGTTCCGAATAGTATTTTAGAGGATAACGCTGGTTATGTCTGGTTTAGTTCTGGTATTTGCAATCATCGGGGTCATACTTACGCGTTTTTCGCATACTTGCTGGACAGATCCAGGGCTTTTTCTTGTTTGGCTCATGTAGTAATGCGGTACCACACCGTAACAGTCAATTAAGCCTGTTTACGATTAACATTTTAGAGGATAACGCCGGTTATGTCTCGGTTTGGTCTGGTATTAGCAATCATCTGGCTCGTACTTTCGCATTTTTCGCATACTTGTTGGGCAGATCCTGGCCTTTTTCTGTCTTGGACCACGTAGTAATGCGGTACCACACCGAAACAGTCAATCAACCCTGGTTGCGATTAATATTTTAGAGGAAAACGCCGGTTATGTCTCGGTTAGGTCGTGGATTTGTCCTCATCTGGCTCGTACTTTCGCATTTTTCGCGTACTTGTTGGCCAGATACTGGGCTTTTTCAGGCTTGGACCACGTAGTAATGTGGTACCACACTGATACAGTCAATAAAAGCTGGTTCCGATTAGCATTTTTGAGGACACCGCTGGTTATGTCTGGGTTAGTCCTGGTATTTGCAATCATCTGGCTTATACTTTCGCGTTTTTCGCATACTTGTTGGCCGGATCCAGGCCTTTTTTTGGTTTGGATCACGTAGTAATGCGGTACCATACGGAAACAATCAATTAAACCTGGTTGCGATTGATATTTTAGAGGATAACGCCGGTTATGTCTGGGTTAGGTCTGGGTTTTGCCCTCATCTGGCTCGTACTTTCGCATTTTTCGCATACTTGTTGGCCAGATACTGGGTTTTTCCTGGGTTGGATCCCGTAGTAATGTGGTTCCACACTGAAACAGTCAATCAAACCTGGTTGCGATTAATATTTTAGAGGATAACGCCGGTTATGTCTCGGTTAGGTCTGGGATTTGTCCTCATCTGGCTCGTACTTTCGCATTTTTCGCTTACTTGTTGGCCAGATCCTGGCATTTTTTCTGGTTTGGATCACGTAGTAATGCGGTACCATAACCGAAACAGTCAATTAAACCTGGTTGGGATTAATATTTTAGAGGAAAACGCCGGTTATGTCTCGGTTAGGTCTGGGATTTGTCCTCATCTGGCTCGTACTTTCGCATTCTTCGCTTACTTGTTGGCCAGATCCTGGCAATTTTTCTGGTTTGGATCACGTAGTAATGCGGTACCATAACCGGAACAGTCAATTAAACCTGGTTGCGATTAATATTTTAGAGGATAACGTCGGGTATGTCTCGGTTAGGTCTGGGATTTGCCCTCATCAGGTTCGTACTTTCGCATTATTCGCATACTTGTTGGCCAGATCCTGGGCTTTTTCTGGTTTGGATCACGTAGTAATGTGGTACCACACTGACACAGTCAATAGAAGCTGGTTCTGAATAGTATTTTAGAGGATAACGCAGGTTACGTCTGGGTTAGTTCTGGTATTCGCAACCATCTTGCTCATACTTTCGCGTTTTTCGCATACTTGTTGGCCAGATCCTGGCCTTTCTCCGGCTTTGACCACGTAGTAATGTGGTACCACACTGAAACAGTCAATTAAACCTGGTTCCGATTAATATTTTAGAGGATAACGCCGGTTATGTCAGGGTTAGGTCTGGTATTTGCCCTCATCTGGCTCGTACTTTCGCATTTTTCGCTTACCTCTGGGCCAGATCCTGGCATTTTTTCTGGTTTGGATAACGTAGTAATGCGGTACCACATCGGAACTGTCAACTACACCTGGTTGCGATCAATATTTTAGAGGATAACGCCGGTTATGTCTCGGTTAGTTCTGGGATTTACACTCTTCTGGCGCGTACTTTCGCATTTCTCGCATACTTGTTGGCCAGATCCTGGGCCTTTTGTGGTTTGGATCCTGTAGTAATGTAGCTCCACACCGAAGCAGTCAATTAATCCAGGATGCGATTAATATTTTAGAGGATAACGCCGGTTATGTCTCGGTTAGGTCTGGGATTTGCCCTCATCTGGCTCGTACTTTCGCATTTTTCGCATACTTGTTGGCCAGATCCTGGCATTTTTCTGGCTTGGTCCACGTAGTAATCTGGTAACACACTGAAACAGTCAATTAATCCATGATGCGATTAATATTTTAGAGGATAACGCCGGTTATGTCAGGGTCAGGTCTGCTATTTGCCCTCATCTGGCTCGTACTTTCGCATTTTTCGCTCACCTCTGGGCCAGATCCTGGCATTTTTTCTGGTTTGATAACGTAGTAATGTGGTACCACACTGAAACAGTCAATAAAAGCTGGTTCCGATTAGTATTTTAGAGGATAACACTGGTTATGTCTGGGTTAGTTCTGGTATTTGTAATCATCTGGCTCATACTTTCGCGTTTTTCGCATACTTGTTGGCCAGATCCTGGACTTTTTCTGGCTTTGACCACGTAGTAATGTGGTACCACACTGAAGCAGTCAATTAAACCTGGTTTCGATTAATATTTTAGAGGATATTGCCGGTTATATCTCGGTTAGGTCTGGGATTTGCCCTCATCTGGCCCGTACTTTCGCATTTTTCGCATACTTGTTGGCCAGATCCTGGCCTTTTTCTGGCTTGGATCAAGTAGTAATGTGGGACCACACTGAAACAGACAATTAAACCTGGTTGCGATTAATATTTTAGAGGATAACGCCGGTTATGTCTCGGTTAGTTCTGGGATTTGCCCTCATCTGTCTCGTACTTCCGCAATTTTCGCATACTTATTGGCAAGATCCTGGACTTTTTCTGGTTTGTATCACGTAGTAATGCGGTACTACACCGAAACAGTCAATTAAACCTGGTTGCGATTAATATTTTAGAGGATAACGCTGGTTATGTCTCGGTTAGGTCTGGGATTTGCCCACATCTGGCTCGTACTTTCGCATTTCTCGCATACTTGTTGGCCAGATCCTGACCTTTTTCTGGCTTGGACCAAGTAGTAATGTGGGAGCACACTGAAACAGTCAATAAAAGCTGGTTCCGATTAGTATATTTGAGGACACCGCTGGTTATGTCTGGGTTAGGTCTGGGATTTGCAATCAACTGGCTTATACTTTCGCGTTTTTCGCATACTTGTGGGCCGGATCCTGGCCTTTTTCTGGTTTGGATCACGTAGCAATGCGGTACCACACCGAAACAATCAATTAAACCTGGTTGCGATTGATATTTTAGAGGATAACGCCGGTTGTGTCTGGGTTAGGTCTGGTATTTGCCCTCATCTGGCTCGTACTTTCGTATTTTTCGCATACTTGTTGGCCAGATCCTGGCCTTTTTCTGGGTTGGATCACGTAGTTATGCGGTACCACACCGAAACAGTCATTTAAAGCTGGTTGCGATTATTATTTTAGAGGATAACGCCGGTTATGTCTCGGCTAGGTCTGGGATTTGCCCTCATCTGGCTCGTACTTTCGCACTTTTCGCATACTTGTTGGCCAGATCCTGGGCTTTTTCTGGCTTGGATCACCTAATAATGTGGCAACACACTGTCAATAAAAGCTGGTTCCGAATAGTATTTTAGAGGATAACGCTGGTTATGTCTGGTTTAGTTCTGGTATTTGCAATCATCGGGGTCATACTTACGCGTTTTTCGCATACTTGCTGGACAGATCCAGGGCTTTTTCTTGTTTGGCTCATGTAGTAATGCGGTACCACACCGTAACAGTCAATTAAGCCTGTTTACGATTAACATTTTAGAGGATAACGCCGGTTATGTCTCGGTTTGGTCTGGTATTAGCAATCATCTGGCTCGTACTTTCGCATTTTTCGCATACTTGTTGGGCAGATCCTGGCCTTTTTCTGTCTTGGACCACGTAGTAATGCGGTACCACACCGAAACAGTCAATCAACCCTGGTTGCGATTAATATTTTAGAGGAAAACGCCGGTTATGTCTCGGTTAGGTCGTGGATTTGTCCTCATCTGGCTCGTACTTTCGCATTTTTCGCGTACTTGTTGGCCAGATACTGGGCTTTTTCAGGCTTGGACCACGTAGTAATGTGGTACCACACTGATACAGTCAATAAAAGCTGGTTCCGATTAGCATTTTTGAGGACACCGCTGGTTATGTCTGGGTTAGTCCTGGTATTTGCAATCATCTGGCTTATACTTTCGCGTTTTTCGCATACTTGTTGGCCGGATCCAGGCCTTTTTTTGGTTTGGATCACGTAGTAATGCGGTACCATACGGAAACAATCAATTAAACCTGGTTGCGATTGATATTTTAGAGGATAACGCCGGTTATGTCTGGGTTAGGTCTGGGTTTTGCCCTCATCTGGCTCGTACTTTCGCATTTTTCGCATACTTGTTGGCCAGATACTGGGTTTTTCCTGGGTTGGATCCCGTAGTAATGTGGTTCCACACTGAAACAGTCAATCAAACCTGGTTGCGATTAATATTTTAGAGGATAACGCCGGTTATGTCTCGGTTAGGTCTGGGATTTGTCCTCATCTGGCTCGTACTTTCGCATTTTTCGCTTACTTGTTGGCCAGATCCTGGCATTTTTTCTGGTTTGGATCACGTAGTAATGCGGTACCATAACCGAAACAGTCAATTAAACCTGGTTGGGATTAATATTTTAGAGGAAAACGCCGGTTATGTCTCGGTTAGGTCTGGGATTTGTCCTCATCTGGCTCGTACTTTCGCATTCTTCGCTTACTTGTTGGCCAGATCCTGGCAATTTTTCTGGTTTGGATCACGTAGTAATGCGGTACCATAACCGGAACAGTCAATTAAACCTGGTTGCGATTAATATTTTAGAGGATAACGTCGGGTATGTCTCGGTTAGGTCTGGGATTTGCCCTCATCAGGTTCGTACTTTCGCATTATTCGCATACTTGTTGGCCAGATCCTGGGCTTTTTCTGGTTTGGATCACGTAGTAATGTGGTACCACACTGACACAGTCAATAGAAGCTGGTTCTGAATAGTATTTTAGAGGATAACGCAGGTTACGTCTGGGTTAGTTCTGGTATTCGCAACCATCTTGCTCATACTTTCGCGTTTTTCGCATACTTGTTGGCCAGATCCTGGCCTTTCTCCGGCTTTGACCACGTAGTAATGTGGTACCACACTGAAACAGTCAATTAAACCTGGTTCCGATTAATATTTTAGAGGATAACGCCGGTTATGTCAGGGTTAGGTCTGGTATTTGCCCTCATCTGGCTCGTACTTTCGCATTTTTCGCTTACCTCTGGGCCAGATCCTGGCATTTTTTCTGGTTTGGATAACGTAGTAATGCGGTACCACATCGGAACTGTCAACTACACCTGGTTGCGATCAATATTTTAGAGGATAACGCCGGTTATGTCTCGGTTAGTTCTGGGATTTACACTCTTCTGGCGCGTACTTTCGCATTTCTCGCATACTTGTTGGCCAGATCCTGGGCCTTTTGTGGTTTGGATCCTGTAGTAATGTAGCTCCACACCGAAGCAGTCAATTAATCCAGGATGCGATTAATATTTTAGAGGATAACGCCGGTTATGTCTCGGTTAGGTCTGGGATTTGCCCTCATCTGGCTCGTACTTTCGCATTTTTCGCATACTTGTTGGCCAGATCCTGGCATTTTTCTGGCTTGGTCCACGTAGTAATCTGGTAACACACTGAAACAGTCAATTAATCCATGATGCGATTAATATTTTAGAGGATAACGCCGGTTATGTCAGGGTCAGGTCTGCTATTTGCCCTCATCTGGCTCGTACTTTCGCATTTTTCGCTCACCTCTGGGCCAGATCCTGGCATTTTTTCTGGTTTGATAACGTAGTAATGTGGTACCACACTGAAACAGTCAATAAAAGCTGGTTCCGATTAGTATTTTAGAGGATAACACTGGTTATGTCTGGGTTAGTTCTGGTATTTGTAATCATCTGGCTCATACTTTCGCGTTTTTCGCATACTTGTTGGCCAGATCCTGGACTTTTTCTGGCTTTGACCACGTAGTAATGTGGTACCACACTGAAGCAGTCAATTAAACCTGGTTTCGATTAATATTTTAGAGGATATTGCCGGTTATATCTCGGTTAGGTCTGGGATTTGCCCTCATCTGGCCCGTACTTTCGCATTTTTCGCATACTTGTTGGCCAGATCCTGGCCTTTTTCTGGCTTGGATCAAGTAGTAATGTGGGACCACACTGAAACAGACAATTAAACCTGGTTGCGATTAATATTTTAGAGGATAACGCCGGTTATGTCTCGGTTAGTTCTGGGATTTGCCCTCATCTGTCTCGTACTTCCGCAATTTTCGCATACTTATTGGCAAGATCCTGGACTTTTTCTGGTTTGTATCACGTAGTAATGCGGTACTACACCGAAACAGTCAATTAAACCTGGTTGCGATTAATATTTTAGAGGATAACGCTGGTTATGTCTCGGTTAGGTCTGGGATTTGCCCACATCTGGCTCGTACTTTCGCATTTCTCGCATACTTGTTGGCCAGATCCTGACCTTTTTCTGGCTTGGACCAAGTAGTAATGTGGGAGCACACTGAAACAGTCAATAAAAGCTGGTTCCGATTAGTATATTTGAGGACACCGCTGGTTATGTCTGGGTTAGGTCTGGGATTTGCAATCAACTGGCTTATACTTTCGCGTTTTTCGCATACTTGTGGGCCGGATCCTGGCCTTTTTCTGGTTTGGATCACGTAGCAATGCGGTACCACACCGAAACAATCAATTAAACCTGGTTGCGATTGATATTTTAGAGGATAACGCCGGTTGTGTCTGGGTTAGGTCTGGTATTTGCCCTCATCTGGCTCGTACTTTCGTATTTTTCGCATACTTGTTGGCCAGATCCTGGCCTTTTTCTGGGTTGGATCACGTAGTTATGCGGTACCACACCGAAACAGTCATTTAAAGCTGGTTGCGATTATTATTTTAGAGGATAACGCCGGTTATGTCTCGGTTAGGTCTGGGATTTGCCCTCATCTGGCTCGTACTTTCGCACTTTTCGCATACTTGTTGGCCAGATCCTGGGCTTTTTCTGGCTTGGATCACCTAATAATGTGGCAACACACTGTCAATAAAAGCTGGTTCCGAATAGTATTTTAGAGGATAACGCTGGTTATGTCTGGGTTAGTTCTGGTATTTGCAATCATCGGGGTCATACTTACGCGTTTTTCGCATACTTGCTGGACAGATCCAGGGCTTTTTCTTGTTTGGCTCATGTAGTAATGCGGTACCACACCGTAACAGTCAATTAAGCCTGTTTACGATTAACATTTTAGAGGATAACGCCGGTTATGTCTCGGTTTGGTCTGGTATTAGCAATCATCTGGCTCGTACTTTCGCATTTTTCGCATACTTGTTGGGCAGATCCTGGCCTTTTTCTGTCTTGGACCACGTAGTAATGCGGTACCACACCGAAACAGTCAATCAAACCTGGTTGCGATTAATATTTTAGAGGAAAACGCCGGTTATGTCTCGGTTAGGTCGTGGATTTGTCCTCATCTGGCTCGTACTTTCGCATTTTTCGCGTACTTGTTGGCCAGATACTGGGCTTTTTCAGGCTTGGACCACGTAGTAATGTGGTACCACACTGATACAGTCAATAAAAGCTGGTTCCGATTAGCATTTTTGAGGACACCGCTGGTTATGTCTGGGTTAGTCCTGGTATTTGCAATCATCTGGCTTATACTTTCGCGTTTTTCGCATACTTGTTGGCCGGATCCAGGCCTTTTTTTGGTTTGGATCACGTAGTAATGCGGTACCATACGGAAACAATCAATTAAACCTGGTTGCGATTGATATTTTAGAGGATAACGCCGGTTATGTCTGGGTTAGGTCTAGGTTTTGCCCTCATCTGGCTCGTACTTTCGCATTTTTCGCATACTTGTTGGCCAGATACTGGGTTTTTCCTGGGTTGGATCACGTAGTAATGCGGTACCATACGGAAACAATCAATTAAACCTGGTTGCGATTGATATTTTAGAGGATAACGCCGGTTATGTCTGGGTTAGGTCTGGGATTTGTCCTCATCTGGCTCGTACTTTCGCATTTTTCGCTTACTTGTTGGCCAGATCCTGGCATTTTTTCTGGTTTGGATCACGTAGTAATGCGGTACCATAACCGAAACAGTCAATTAAACCTGGTTGCGAATAATATTTTAGAGGATAACGTCGGTTATGTCTCGGTTAGGTCTGGGATTTGCCCTCATCTGGTTCGTACTTTCGCATTTTTCGCAAACTTGTTGCCCAGATCCTGGGCTTTTTCTGGTTTGGATCACGTAGTAATGTGGTACCATACTGAAACAGTCAATAGAAGCTGGTTCCGAATAGTATTTTAGAGGATAACGCAGGTTGCGTCTGGGTTAGTTCTGGTATTCGCAACCATCTTGCTCATACTTTCGCGTTTTTCGCATACTTGTTGGCCAGATCCTGGCCTTTTTCTGGCTTTGACCACGTAGTAATCTGGTACCACACTGAAACAGTCAATTAATCCACGATGCGATTAATATTTTAGAGGATAACGCCGGTTATGTCTCGGTTAGGTCTGGTATTTGCCCTCATCTGGCTCGAGCTTTCGCATTTTTCGCATACTTGTTGGCCAGAACCTGGCCTTTTTCTGGTTTGGATCACGTAGTAATGCGGTACCACACCGAAACAGTAAACTAAACCTGGTTCCGATTAATATTTTAGAGGATAACGCCGGTTATGTCAGGGTTAGGTCTGGTATTTGCCCTCATCTGGCTCGTACTTTCGCATTTTTCGCTTACCTCTGGGCCAGATCCTGGCATTTTTTCTGGTTTGATAACGTAGTAATGCGGTACCACACCGAAACAATCAATTAAACCTGGTTGCGATTGATATTTTAGAGGATAACGCCGGTTGTGTCTGGGTTAGGTCTGGTATTTGCCCTCATCTGGCTCGAGCTTTCGCATTTTTCGCATACTTGTTGGCCAGAACCTGGCCTTTTTCTGGTTTGGATCACGTAGTAATGCGGTACCACATCGGAACTGTCAACTACACCTGGTTGCGATCAATATTTTAGAGGATAACGCCGGTTATGTCTCGGTTAGTTCTGGGATTTGCACTCTTCTGGCGCGAACTTTCGCATTTCTCGCATACTTGTTGGCCAGATCCTGGGCCTTTTGTGGTTTGGATCCCGTAGTAATGTAGCTCCACACCGAAGCAGTCAATTAATCCAGGATGCGATTAATATTTTAGAGGATAACGCCGGTTATGTCAGGGTTAGGTCTGGTATTTGCCCTCATCTGGCTCGTACTTTCGCATTTTTCGCTCACCTCTGGGCCAGATCCTGGCATTTTTTCTGGTTTGATAACGTAGTAATGTGGTACCACACTGAAACAGTCAATAAAAGCTGGTTCCGATTAGTATTTTAGTGGATAACACTGGTTATGTCTGGGTTAGTTCTGGTATTTGTAATCATCTGGCTCATACTTTCGCGTTTTTCGCATACTTGTTGGCCAGAGCCTGGGCCTTTTGTGGTTTGGATCCCGTAGTAATGTAGCTCCACACCGAAGCAGTCAATTAATCCAGGATGCGATTAATATTTTAGAGGATAACGCCGGTTATGTCTCGGTTAGGTCTGGGATTTGCCCTCATCTGGCTCGTACTTTCGCATTTTTCGCATACTTGTTGGCCAGGTCCTGGCCTTTTTCTGGCTTTGACCACGTAGTAATCTGGTAACACACTGAAACAGTCAATTAATCCATGATGCGATTAATATTTTAGAGGATAACGCCGGTTATGTCTCGGTTAGGTCTGCGATTTGCCCTCATCTGGCTCGTACTTTCGCATTTTTCCCATACTTGTTGGCCAGATCCGGGCATTTTTCTGGCTTGGTCCACGTAGTAATGTGGTACCACACCGAAACAGTCAATAAAAGCTGGTTCCGATTAATATTTTAGAGGATAACGCCGGTTATGTCAGGGTTAGGTCTGCTATTTGCCCTCATCTGGCTCGTACTTTCGCATTTTTCGCTCACCTCTGGGCCAGATCCTGGCATTTTTTCTGGTTTGATAACGTAGTAATGTGGTACCACACTGAAACAGTCAATAAAAGCTGGTTCCGATTAGTATTTTAGTGGATAACACTGGTTATGTCTGGGTTAGTTCTGGTATTTGTAATCATCTGGCTCATACTTTCGCGTTTTTCGCATACTTGTTGGCCAGAGCCTGGACTTTTTCTGGCTTTGACCACGTAGTAATGTGGTACCACACTGAAGCAGTCAATTAAACCTGGTTCCGATTAATATTTTAGAGGATAACGCCGGTTATGTCTGGGTTAGCTCTGGTATTTGCCCTCATCTGGCTCGAACTTTCGCATTTTTCGCATACTTGTTGGCCAGATCCTGGGCTTTTTCAGGCTTGGACTACGTAGTAATTTGGTACCACACTGAAACATTCAATAAAAGCTGGTTCCGATTAGTATTTTTGAGGACACCCCTGGTTATGTCTGGGTTAGTTCTGGTATTTGCAATCATCTGGCTTATACTGTCGCGTTTTTCGCATACTTCTTGGCCGGATCCTGGGTTATTTCTAGTTTGGAAAACGTAGTAATGTGGTACCACACTGAAACAGTCAATTAAACCTGGTTGCGATTAATATTTTAGGGGATAACGCCGGTTATGTCTGGGTTAGGTCTGGTATTTGCCCACATCTGGCTCGTACTTTCGCATTTCTCGCATACTTGTTGGCCAGATCCTGGGCGTTTTGTGGTTTGGATCCCGTAGTAATGTGGTACCACACTGAAACAGTTAATTAAACCTGGTTCCGATTAATATTTTAGAGGATAACGCTGGTTATATCTCGGCTATGTCTGGGATTTGCCCTCATCTGGGTCGTACTTTCGCATTTTACGCATACTTGTTGGCCAGATCCTGGCCTTTTTCTGGGTTGGATCACGTAGTTATGCGGTACCACACCGAAACAGTCATTTAAACCTGGTTGCGATTAATATTTCAGAGGATAACGCTGGTTATGTCTCGGTTAGGTCTGGGATTTGCCCTCATCTGGCCCGTAGTTTCGCATTTTTGCATACTTGTAGGCCAGATCCTAGGCTTTTTGCTGGTTTTGATCACGTAGTAATGTGGTACCACACTGAAACAGTCAATAAAAGCTGGTTCCGATTAGTGTTTTAGAGGATATAACGCTGGTTATGTCTGGGTTAGTTCTGGTATTTGCAATCATCTGGCCCATACTTTCGCTTGTTTCGCATACTTGTTGGCCAGTTGCTGGGTTTTTTCTGGTTTGGATCCAGTAATAATGACGTTCCACACCGAAACAGCCAATTAAACCTGACTGCGATTAATATTTTAGAGGATAACGCCGGTTATGTCTCGGTTATGTCTGGGATTTGCCCTCATCTGCATCGTACCTTCGCATTTTTCGCATACCTGTTGGCCAGATGCTGGGTTTTTTCTGGTTTGGATCCCGTAATAATGACGTTTCACACCGAAACAGTCAATTAAACCTGGTTTCGATTAATACTTTAGAGGATATTGTCGGTTATATCTCGGTTAGGTCTGGGATTTGCCCTCATCAGGGTCGTACTTTCGCATTGCTCGCATACTTGTTGGCCAGATCCTGGGCTTTTTCTGGTTTGTATCACGTAGTAATGTGGTACCACACCTGAACAGTCAATTAAACCTGGTTGCGATTAGTATCTTAGAGGATAACGCCGGTTATGTCTCGGTTAGTTCTGGGATTTGCCCTCATCTGGCTCGTATTTTCGCATTTTTCGCATACTTGCTGGCCAGATCCTGGGCTTTCTCTGGTCTGTATCACGTAGTAATGTGGTACCACACTGAAACAGTCAATAGAAGCTGGTTCCGAATAGTATTTTAGAGGATAACGCTGGTTATGTCTCGGTTAGGTCTGGGATTTGCTCTCATCTGGCCCGTAGTTTCGCATTTTTCGCATACTTGTTGGCCAGATCCTGGGCTTTTTCTGGATTGGATCACGTAGTAATGTGATACCACACTGAAACAGTCAATAAAAACTGGTTCCGATTAGTGTTTTAGAGGATAACGCTGGTTATGTCTGGGTTATTTCTGGTATTTGCAATCATCATGCTCATACTTTCGCTTTTTTCGCATAGTTGTTGGCCAGATGCTGGGTTTTTTCTGGCTTGGATCACTTAGTAATGAGGTACCTCACTGAAACAGTCAGTAAAAGCTGGTTCCGATCAGTGTTTTAGCGGATAACGCCGGTTATATCTCGGTTAGGTCTGGGATTTGCCCTCATCTGGCTCGTACCTTCGCATTTTTCGCATACTTGTTGGCCAGATCCTGACCTTTTTCTGGCTTGGACCAAGTAGTAATGTGGGAGCACACTGAAACAGTCAATAAAAGCTGGTTCCGATTAGTATATTTGAGGACACCGCTGGTTATGTCTGGGTTATGTCTGGGATTTGCAATCAACTGGCTTATACTTTCGCGTTTTTCGCATACTTGTGGGCCGGATCCTGGCCTTTTTCTGGTTTGGATCACGTAGCAATGCGGTACCACACCGTAACAATCAATTAAACCTGGTTGCGATTGATATTTTAGAGGATAACGCCGGTTGTGTCTGGGTTAGGTCTGGTATTTGCCCTCATCTGGCTCGTACTTTCGTATTTTTCGCATACTTGTTGGCCAGATCGTGGCCTTTTTCTGGGTTGGATCACGTAGTTATGCGGTACCACACCGAAACAGTCATTTAAAGCTGGTTGCGATTATTATTTTAGAGGATTACGCCGGTTATGTCTCGGTTAGGTCTGGGATTTGCCCTCATCTGGCTCGTACTTTCGCACTTTTCGCATACTTGTTGGCCAGATCCTGGGCTTTTTCTGGCTTGGATCACCTAATAATGTGGTAACACACTGTCAATAAAAGCTGGTTCCGAATAGTATTTTAGAGGATAACGCTGGTTATGTCTGGGTTAGTTCTGGTATTTGCAATCATCGGGGTCATACTTACGCGTTTTTGGCATCCTCGTTGGGCAGATCCGGGGTTTTTTCTGGTTTGGATAACGTAGTAATGTGCTGCCACACTGAAACACTCAATAAAAGCTGGTTCCGATTAATAGTTTGGAGGATAACGCTGGTTACCTTTGGGATAGTTCTGGTATTTGCACTCATCTGGCTCGTACTTTCGCATTTTTCGCATACTTGCTGGCCAGATCCAGGGCTTTTTCTTGTTTGGATCATGTAGTAATGCGGTACCACACCGTAACAGTCAATTAAGCCTGTTTACGATTAACATTTTAGAGGATAACGCCGGTTATGTCTCGGTTTGGTCTGGTATTAGCAATCATCTGGCTCGTACTTTCGCATTTTTCGCATACTTGTTGGGCAGATCCTGGCCTTTTTCTGTCTTGGACCACGTAGTAATGCGGTACCACACCGAAACAGTCAATCAAACCTGGTTGCGATTAATATTTTAGAGGAAAACGCCGGTTATGTCTCGGTTAGGTCGTGGATTTGTCCTCATCTGGCTCGTACTTTCGCATTTTTCGCGTACTTGTCGGCCAGATGCTGGGCTTTTTCAGGCTTGGACCACGTAGTAATGTGGTACCACACTGATACAGTCAATAAAAGCTGGTTCCGATTAGCATTTTTGAGGACACCGCTGGTTATGTCTGGGTTAGTCCTGGTATTTGCAATCATCTGGCTTATACTTTCGCGATTTTCGCATACTTGTTGGCCGGATCCAGGCCTTTTTCTGGTTTGGATCACGTAGTAATGCGGTATCATACGGAAACAATCAACTAAACCTGGTTGCGATTGATATTTTAGAGGATAACGCCGGTTATGTCTGGGTTAGGTCTAGGTTTTGCCCTCATCTGGCTCGTACTTTCGCATTTTTCGCATACTTGTTGACCGGATACTGGATTTTTCCTGGGTTGGATCCCGTAGCAATGTGGTACCACACTGAAACAGTCAATCAAACCTGGTTGCGATTAATATTTTAGAGGATAACGCCGGTTATGTCTCGGTTAGGTCTGGGATTTGTCCTCATCTGGCTCGTACTTTCGCATTTTTCGCTTACTTGTTGGCCAGATCCTGGCATTTTTTCTGGTTTGGATCACGTAGTAATGCGGTACCATAACCGAAACAGTCAATTAAACCTGGTTGCGAATAATATTTTAGAGGATAACGTCGGTTATGTCTCGGTTAGGTCTGGGATTTGCCCTCATCTGGTTCGTACTTTCGCATTTTTCGCAAACTTGTTGCCCAGATCCTGGGCTTTTTCTGGTTTGGATCACGTAGTAATGTGGTACCACACTGAAACAGTCAATAGAAGCTGGTTCCGAATAGTATTTTAGAGGATAACGCAGGTTGCGTCTGGGTTAGTTCTGGTATTCGCAACCATCTTGCTCATACTTTCGCGTTTTTCGCATACTTGTTGGCCAGAGCCTGGCCTTTTTCTGGCTTTGACCACGTAGTAATCTGGTACCACACTGAAACAGTCAATTAATCCACGATGCGATTAATATTTTAGAGGATAACGCCGGTTATGTCTCGGTTAGGTCTGGTATTTGCCCTCATCTGGCTCGAGCTTTCGCATTTTTCGCATACTTGTTGGCCAGATCCTGGCCTTTTTCTGGTTTGGATCACGTAGTAATGCGGTACCACACCGAAACAGTAAACTAAACCTGGTTGGGATTAATATTTTAGAGGATAACGCCGGTTATATCTCGGTTAGGTCTGGGATTTGTCCTCATCTGGCTCGTACTTTCGCATTTTTCGCTTACTTGTTGGCCAGATCCTGGCAATTTTTCTGGTTTGGATCACGTAGTAATGCGGTACCATAACCGGAACAGTCAATTAAACCTGGTTGCGATTAATATTTTAGAGGATAACGTCGGGTATGTCTCGGTTAGGTCTGGGATTTGCCCTCATCAGGTTCGTACTTTCGCATTATTCGCATACTTGTTGGCCAGATCCTGGGCTTTTTCTGGTTTGGATCACGTAGTAATGTGGTACCACACTGACACAGTCAATAGAAGCTGGTTCTGAATAGTATTTTAGAGGATAACGCTGGTTACGTCTGGGTTAGTTCTGGTATTCGCAACCATCTTGCTCATACTTTCGCGTTTTTCGCATACTTGTTGGCCAGATCCTGGCCTTTCTCCGGCTTTGACCACGTAGTAATGTGGTACCACACTGAAACAGTCAATTAAACCTGGTTCCGATTAATATTTTAGAGGATAACGCCGGTTATGTCAGGGTTAGGTCTGGTATTTGCCCTCATCTGGCTCGTACTTTCGCATTTTTCGCTTACCTCTGGGCCAGATCCTGGCATTTTTTCTGGTTTGGATAACGTAGTAATGCGGTACCACATCGGAACTGTCAACTACACCTGGTTGCGATCAATATTTTAGAGGATAACGCCGGTTATGTCTCGGTTAGTTCTGGGATTTACACTCTTCTGGCGCGTACTTTCGCATTTCTCGCATACTTGTTGGCCAGATCCTGGGCCTTTTGTGGTTTGGATCCTGTAGTAATGTAGCTCCACACCGAAGCAGTCAATTAATCCAGGATGCGATTAATATTTTAGAGGATAACGCCGGTTATGTCTCGGTTAGGTCTGGGATTTGCCCTCATCTGGCTCGTACTTTCGCATTTTTCGCATACTTGTTGGCCAGATCCTGGCATTTTTCTGGCTTGGTCCACGTAGTAATCTGGTAACACACTGAAACAGTCAATTAATCCATGATGCGATTAATATTTTAGAGGATAACGCCGGTTATGTCAGGGTTAGGTCTGCTATTTGCCCTCATCTGGCTCGTACTTTCGCATTTTTCGCTCACCTCTGGGCCAGATCCTGGCATTTTTTCTGGTTTGATAACGTAGTAATGTGGTACCACACTGAAACAGTCAATAAAAGCTGGTTCCGATTAGTATTTTAGAGGATAACACTGGTTATGTCTGGGTTAGTTCTGGTATTTGTAATCATCTGGCTCATACTTTCGCGTTTTTCGCATACTTGTTGGCCAGATCCTGGACTTTTTCTGGCTTTGACCACGTAGTAATGTGGTACCACACTGAAGCAGTCAATTAAACCTGGTTCCGATTAATATTTTAGAGGATAACGCCGGTTATGTCTGGGTTAGCTCTGGTATTTGCCCTCATCTGGCTCGAACTTTCGCATTTTTCGCATACTTGTTGGCCAGATCCTGGGCTTTTTCAGGCTTGGACTACGTAGTAATTTGGTACCACACTGAAACAGTTAATTAAACCTGGTTCCGATTAGTATTTTAGAGTATAACGCTGGTTATATCTCGGTTAGGTCTGGGATTTGCCCTCATCTGGGTCGTACTTTCGCATTTTACGCATACTTGTTGGCCAGATCCTGGCCTTTTTCTGGGTTGGATCACGTAGTTATGCGGTACCACACCGAAACAGTCATTTAAAGCTGGTTGCGATTATTATTTTAGAGGATAACGCCGGTTATGTCTCGGTTAGGTCTGGGATTTGCCCTCATCCGGCTCGTACTTTCGCACTTTTCGCATTCTTGTTGGCCAGATGCTGGGTTTTTTCTGGTTTGGATCCCGTAATAATGACGTTCCACACCGAAACAGTTAATTAAACCTGGTTTCGCTTAATATTTTAGAGGATATTGCCGGATATATCTCGGTTAGGTCTGGGATTTGCCCTCATCTGGCTCGTACCTTCGCATTTTTCGCATACTTGTTGAACAGATGCTGGGTTTTTTCTGGTTTGGATCCCGTAATAATGACGTTCCACACCGAAACAGTTAATTAATCCTGGTTTCGATTAATATTTTAGGGGATATTGCCGGTTATATCTCGGTTAGGTCTGGGATTTGCCCTCATCTGGCTCGTACCTTCGCATTTTTCGCATACTTGTTGGCCAGATCCTGACCTTTTTCTGGCTTGGACCAAGTAGTAATGTGGGACCACACTGAAACAGTCAATAAAAGCTGGTTCCGATTAGTATATTTGAGGACACCGCTGGTTATGTCTGGGTTAGGTCTGGGATTTGCAATCAACTGGCTCGTACTTTCGCACTTTTCGCATACTTGTTGGCCAGATCCTGGGCTTTTTCTGGCTTGGATCACCTAATAATGTGGTAACACACTGTCAATAAAAGCTGGTTCCGAATAGTATTTTAGAGGATAACGCTGGTTATGTCTGGGTTAGTTCTGGTATTTGCAATCATCGGGGTCATACTTACGCGTTTTTCGCATACTCGTTGGGCAGATCCGGGGTTTTTTGTGGTTTGGATAACGTAGTAAT
Organism: Colletes latitarsis; assembly: GCF_051014445.1. Lineage (NCBI taxonomy): Eukaryota > Metazoa > Arthropoda > Insecta > Hymenoptera > Colletidae > Colletes > Colletes latitarsis. The sequence continues at coordinate 21,328,332 of NW_027488365.1, read as the reverse complement.
GTGGTGCCACACTGAAACACTCAATAAAAGCTGGCTCCGATTAATAGTTTGGAGGATAACGCTGGTTACCTTTGGGATAGTTCTGGTATTTGCACTCATCTGGCTCGTACTTTCGCATTTTTCGCATACTTGCTGGCCAGATCCAGGGCTTTTTCTTGTTTGGATCATGTAGTAATGCGGTACCACACCGTAACAGTCAATTAAGCCTGTTTACGATTAACATTTTAGAGGATAACGCCGGTTATGTCTCGGTTTGGTCTGGTATTAGCAATCATCTGGCTCGTACTTTCGCATTTTTCGCATACTTGTTGGGCTGATCCTGGCCTTTCTCTGTCTTGGACCACGTAGTAATGCGGTACCACACCGAAACAGTCAATCAAACCTGGTTGCGATTAATATTTTAGAGGAAAACGCCGGTTATGTCTCGGTTAGGTCGTGGATTTGTCCTCATCTGGCTCGTACTTTCGCATTTTTCGCATACTTGTTGGCCAGATCCTGGCCTTTTTCTGGGTTGGATCACGTAGTTATGCGGTACCACACCGAAACAGTCATTAAAAGCTGGTTGCGATTATTATTTTAGAGGATAACGCCGGTTATGTCTCGGTTAGGTCGTGGATTTGTCCTCATCTGGCTCGTACTTTCGCATTTTTCGCGTACTTGTTGGCCAGATACTGGGCTTTTTCAGGCTTAGACCACGTAGTAATGTGGTACCACACTGATACAGTCAATAAAAGCTGGTTCCGATTAGCATTTTTGAGGACACCGCTGGTTATGTCTGGGTTAGTCCTGGTATTTGCAATCATCTGGCTTATACTTTCGCGTTTTTCGCATACTTGTTGGCCGGATCCAGGCCTTTTTCTGGTTTGGATCACGTAGTAATGCGGTACCATACGGAAACAATCAATTAAACCTGGTTGCGATTGATATTTTAGAGGATAACGCCGGTTATGTCTGGGTTAGGTCTGGGTTTTGCCCTCATCTGGCTCGTACTTTCGCATTTTTCGCATACTTGTTGGCCAGATACTGGGTTTTTCCTGGGTTGGATCCCGTAGTAATGTGGTACCACACTGAAACAGTCAAACCAAACCTGGTTGCGATTAATATTTTAGAGGATAACGCCGGTTATGTCTCGGTTAGGTCTGGGATTTGTCCTCATCTGGCTCGTACTTTCGCATTTTTCGCTTACTTGTTGGCCAGATCCTGGCATTTTTTCTGGTTTGGATCACGTAGTAATGCGGTACCATACGGAAACAATCAATTAAACCTGGTTGCGATTGATATTTTAGAGGATAACGCCGGTTATGTCTGGGTTAGGTCTGGGTTTTGCCCTCATCTGGCTCGTACTTTCGCATTTTTCGCATACTTGTTGGCCAGATACTGGGTTTTTCCTGGGTTGGATCCCGTAGTAATGTGGTACCACACTGAAACAGTCAAACCAAACCTGGTTGCGATTAATATTTTAGAGGATAACGCCGGTTATGTCTCGGTTAGGTCTGCGATTTGCCCTCGTCAGGTTCGTACTTTCGCATTTTTCGCATACTTGTTGGCCAGATCCTGGGCTTTTTCTGGTTTGGATCACGTAGTAATGTGGTACCACACTGACATAGTCAATAGAAGCTGGTTCTGATTAGTATTTTAGAGGATAACGCTTGTTATGTCTGGGTTAGTTCTGGTATTTGCAATCATCTGGCTCATACTTTCGCGTTTTTCGCATACTTGTTGGCCAGATCCTGGCCTTTTTCTGGCTTTGTCCACGTAGTAATGTGGTACCACACCGAAGCAGTCAATTAAACCTGGTTCCGATTAATATTTTAGAGGATAACGCCGGTTACGTCTGGGTTAGGTCTGGTATTTGCCCTCATCTGGCTCGATCTTTCGCATTTTTCGCATACTTGTTGGCCAGATCCTGGCCTTTTTCTGGTTTGGATCACGTAGTAATGCGGTACCACACTGAAACAGTCAATAAAAGCTGGTTCCGATTAGTATTTTTGAGGACACCGCTGGTTATGTCTGGGTTAGTTCTGGTATTTGCAATCATCTGGCTTATACTGTCGCGTTTTTCGCATACTTGCTGGCCAGATCCAGGGCTTTTTCTTGTTTGGATCATGTAGTAATGCGGTACCACACCGTAACAGTCAATTAAACCTGTTTACGATTAACATTTTAGAGGATAACGCCGGTCATGTCTCGGTTTGGTCTGGTATTAGCAATCATCTGGCTCGTACTTTCGCATTTTTCGCATACTTGTTGGGCAGATCCTGGCCTTTTTCTGTCTTGGACCACGTAGTAATGCGGTACCACACCGAAACAGTCAATCAAACCTGGTTGCGATTAATATTTTAGAGGAAAACGCCGGTTACGTCTGGGTTAGGTCTGGTATTTGCCCTCATCTGGCTCGAGCTTTCGCATTTTTCGCATACTTGTTGGCCAGATCCTGGCCTTTTTCTGGTTTGGATCACGTAGTAATGCGGTACCACACCGAAACAGTAAACTAAACCTGTTTGGGATTAATATTCTAGAGGATAACGCCGGTTATATCTCGGTTAGGTCTGGGATTTGTCCTCATCTGGCTCGTACTTTCGCATTTTTCGCTTACTTGTTGGCCAGATCCTGGCATTTTTTCTGGTTTGGATCACGTAGTAATGCGGTACCATAACCGAAACAGTCAATTAAACCTGGTTGCGATTAATATTTTAGAGGATAACGTCGGTTATGTCTTGGTTAGGTCTGGGATTTGCCCTCATCAGGTTCGTACTTTCGCATTTTTCGCATACTTGTTGGCCAGATCCTGGGCTTTTTCTGGTTTGGATCACGTAGTAATGTGGTACCACACTGACATAGTCAATAGAAGCTGGTTCTGATTAGTATTTTAGAGGATAACGAAGGTTACGTCTGGGTTAGTTCTGGTATTCGCAACCATCTTGCTCATACTTTCGCGTTTTTCGCATACTTGTTGGCCAGATCCTGGCCTTTCTCCGGCTTTGACCACGTAGTAATGTGGTACCACACTGAAACAGTCAATTAAACCTGGTTCCGATTAATATTTTAGAGGATAACGCCGGTTATGTCAGGGTTAGGTCTGGTATTTGCCCTCATCTGGCACGTACTTTCGCATTTTTCGCTTACCTCTGGGCCAGATCCTGGCATTTTTTCTGGTTTGGATAACGTAGTAATGCGGTGCCACATCGAAACTGTCAACTACACCTGGTTGCGATCAATATTTTAGAGGATAACGCCGGTTATGTCTCGGTTAGTTCTGGGATTTGCACTCTTCTGGCGCGTACTTTCGCATTTCTCGCATACTTGTTGGCCAGATCCTGGGCCTTTTGTGGTTTGGAACCCGTAGTAATGTAGCTCCACACCGAAGCAGTCAATTATTCAATGATGCGATTAATATTTTGGAGGATAACGCCGGTTATGTCAGGGTTAGGTCTGCTATTTGCCCTCATCTGGCTCGTACTTTCGCATTTTTCGCTCACCTCTGGGCCAGATCCTGGGCATTTTTTCTGGTTTGATAACGTAGTAATGTGGTACCACACTGAAACAGTCAATAAAAGCTGGTTCCGATTAGTATTTTAGAGGATAACGCTGGTTATGTCTGGGTTAGTTCTGGTATTTGCAATCATCTGGCTCATACTTTCGCGTTTTTCGCATACTTGTTGGCCAGATCCTGGCCTTTCTCCGGCTTTGACCACGTAGTAATGTGGTACCACACTGAAGCAGTCAATTAAACCTGGTTCCGATTAATATTTTAGAGGATAACGCCGGTTATGTCTGGGTTAGCTCTGGTATTTGCCCTCATCTGGCTCGAACTTTCGCATTTTTCGCATACTTGTTGGCCAGATCCTGGGCTTTTTCTGGTTTGGATCAGGTAGTAATGTGGTACCACACTGAAACAGTCAATAGAAGCTGGTTCCGAATAGTATTTTAGAGGATAACGCAGGTTACGTCTGGGTAAGTTCTGGTATTCGCAATCATCTGGCTCATACTTTCGCGTTTTTCGCATACTTGTTGGCCAGATCCTGGGTTTTTTCTGCTTTGGATCCCGTAATAATGTGGTACCACACCGAAGCAGTAAATTAAACCAGGTTGCGATTAATATTTTAAAGGATATCGCCGGTTATGTCTCGGTTAGGTCTGGGATTTGCCCTCATCTGGCTCGTACTTTCGCATTTTTCAAATACTTGTTGGCCAGATCCTGGGTTTTTTCTGGTTTGGATAACGTAGTAATGTGGTACCACACTGAAACAGTCAATCAAACCTGGTTCCGACTAATATTTTAGAGGACAACGCCGGTTATGTCTGGGTTAGGTCTGGTATTTGCCCTCTTCTGGCTCGTACTTTCGCAGTTTCGCATACTTGTTGGCCAGATCCTGGGTTTTTTCTGGTTTGGATCCCGTAGTAATGAGGTGCCACACCGAGACAGTCAATTAATCCAGGATGCGATTAATATTTTAGAGGATAACGCCGGTTATGTCTCGGTTAGGTCTGGGATTTGCCCTCATCTGGCTCGTACTTTCGCATTTTTCGCATACTTGTCGGTCAGTTCCTGGCCTTTTTCTGGTTTGGATCACGTAGTAATGCGGTACCACACTGAAACAGTTAACTAAACCTGGTTCCGATTAATATTTTAGAGGATAACGCCGGTTATATCTCGGTTAGGTCTGTGATTTGCCCTCATCTGGCTCGTACTTTCGCATTTTTCGCATACTTGTTGGTCAGATCCTGGCCTTTTTCTGGCTTTGACCACGTAGTATTGTGGTACCACATCGAAGCAGTCAATTAAACCTGGTTGCGATTAATATTTTAGAGGATAGCGCCGGTTATGTCTCGGTTAGGTCTGGGATTTGCCCTCATCTGGCTCGTACTTTCGCATTTTTCAAATACGTGTTGGCCAGATCCTGGGTTTTTTCTGGTTTGGATCACGTAGTAATGTGGTACCACACTGAAACAGTCAATTCAACCTGGTTGCGATTAATATTTTAGAGGATAGCGCCGGTTATGTCTCGGATAGGTCTGGGATTTGCCCTCATCTGGCTCGTACTTTCGCATTTCTCGCATACTTGTTGGCCAGATCCTGGCCATTTTCTGGATTGGATCACGTAGTAATGTGGTACCACACTGAAAGAGTCAATAAAAGCTGGCTCCGATTAGTATTTTAGGGGATAACGCCGGTTATGTCTGGGTTAGCACTGGTATTTGCCCTCATCTGGCTCGTACTTTCGCATTTTTCGCTTACTTGTTGGCCAGATCTCGGGTTTTTTGTGGTTTGGATCCCGTCGTAATGTGGTTCCACACCGAAACAGTCAATTAAACCTGGTTACAATTAATATTTTGGAGGATAACACTGGTTATGTTTGGGTTAGTTCTGGTATTTGCAATCATCAGGCACATACTTTCGCATTTTTCGCATAATTGTTGGCCAGATCCTGGCCTGTTTCTGGTTTGGATCATATAGTAACGCGGTAGCACACTGAAACAGTCAATAAAAGCTGGTTCCGATTAGTATCTTTGAGGACACCGCTGGATATGTCTGGGTTAGTTGTGGTATTTGTAATCATCTGGCTTATACTTTCGCACTTTTCGCATACTTGTTGGCCAGATCCTGGGCTTTTTCTGGCTTGAATCACGTAGTAATGTGGTAACACTCTGTCAAGAAAAGCTGGTTGCGATTAATTTTTTAGAGGATAACGTCGGTGATGTCTCGGTTAGGTCCGGGATTTGCCCTCATCTGGTTCGTACTTTCGCATTTTTCGCATACTTGTTGGCCAGATCCTGGGCTTTTTCTGGTTTGGATCAGGTAGTAACGTGGTACCACACTGAAACAGTCAATAGAAGCTGGTTCCGAATAGTATTTTAGAGGAAAACGCAGGTTACGTCTGGGTTAGTTCTGGTATTCGCAATCATCTGGCTCATACTTTCGCGTTTTTCGCATACTTGTTGGCCAGATCCTGGGGTTTTCCTGCTTTGGATCCCGTAATAATGTGGTTCCACACCGAAGCAGTAAATTAAACCAGGTTGCGATTAATATTTTAAAGGATATCGCCGGTTATGTCTCGGTTAGGTCTGGGATTTGCCCTTATCTGGCTCGTACTTTCGCATTTTTCAAATACTTGTTGGCCAGATCCTGGGTTTTTTCTGGTTTGGATAACGTAGTAATGTGGTACCACACTGAAACAGTCAATTAAACCTGGTTCCGATTAATATTTTAGAGGATAACGCCGGTTATGTCTGGGTCAGGTCTGGTATTCGCCCCACATCTGGCTCGTACTTTCGCATTTTTCAAATACGTGTTGGCCAGATCCTGGGTTTTTTCTGGCTTTGACCACGTAGTATTGTGGTACCACATCGAAGCAGTCAATTAAACCTGGTTCCGATTAATATTTTAGAGGATAGCGCCGGTTATGTCTCGGTTAGGTCTGGGATTTGCCCTCATCTGGCTCGTACTTTCGCATTTTTCAAATACTTGTTGGCCAGATCCTGGGTTTTTTCTGGTTTGGATAACGTAGTAATGTGGTACCACACTGAAACAGTCAATCAAACCTGGTTCCGATTTATATTTTAGAGGACAACGCCGGTTAAGTCTGGGTTAGGTCTGGTATTTGCCCTCTTCTGGCTCGTACTTTCGCATATTTCGCATACTTGTTGGCCAGATCCTGGCATTTTTCTGGCTTGGTCCACGTAGTAATCTGGTAACACTCTGAAACAGTCAATTAATCCATGATGCGATTAATATTTTAGAGGATAACGCCGGTTATGTCAGGGTTAGGTCTGCTATTTGCCCTCATCTGGCTCGTACTTTCGCATTTTTCGCTCACCTCTGGGCCAGATCCTGGCATTTTTTCTGGTTTGATAACGTAGTAATGTGGTAACACACTGAAACAGTCAATAAAAGCTGGTTCCGATTAGTATTTTAGAGGATAACACTGGTTATGTCTGGGTTAGTTCTGGTATTTGTAATCATCTGGCTCATACTTTCGCGTTTTTCGCATACTTGTTGGCCAGATCCTGGACTTTTTCTGGCTTTGACCACGTAGTAATGTGGTACCACACTGAAGCAGTCAATTAAACCTGGTTCCGATTAATATTTTAGAGGATAACGCCGGTTATGTCTGGGTTAGCTCTGGTATTTGCCCTCATCTGGCTCGAACTTTCGCATTTTTCGCATACTTGTTGGCCAGATCCTGGGCTTTTTCAGGCTTGGACTACGTAGTAATTTGGTACCACACTGAAACAGTTAATTAAACCTGGTTCCGATTAGTATTTTAGAGTATAACGCTGGTTATATCTCGGTTAGGTCTGGGATTTGCCCTCATCTGGGTCGTACTTTCGCATTTTACGCATACTTGTTGGCCAGATCCTGGCCTTTTTCTGGGTTGGATCACGTAGTTATGCGGTACCACACCGAAACAGTCATTTAAAGCTGGTTGCGATTATTATTTTAGAGGATAACGCCGGTTATGTCTCGGTTAGGTCTGGGATTTGCCCTCATCTGGGTCGTACTTTCGCATTTTACGCATACTTGTTGGCCAGATCCTGACCTTTTTCTGGCTTGGACCAAGTAGTAATGTGGGACCACACTGAAACAGTCAATAAAAGCTGGTTCCGATTAGTATATTTGAGGACACCGCTGGTTATGTCTGGGTTAGGTCTGGGATTTGCAATCAACTGGCTTATACTTTCGCGTTTTTCGCATACTTGTGGGCCGGATCCTGGCCTTTTTCTGGTTTGGATCACGTAGCAATGCGGTACCACACCGAAACAATCAATTAAACCTGGTTGCGATTGATATTTTAGAGGATAACGCCGGTTGTGTCTGGGTTAGGTCTGGGATTTGCACTCTTCTGGCGCGTACTTTCGCATTTCTCGCATACTTGTTGGCCAGATCCTGGGCCTTTTGTGGTTTGGAACCCGTAGTAATGTAGCTCCACACCGAAGCAGTCAATTATTCAATGATGCGATTAATATTTTAGAGGATAACGCCGGTTATGTCAGGGTTAGGTCTGCTATTTGCCCTCATCTGGCTCGTACTTTCGCATTTTTCGCTCACCTCTGGGCCAGATCCTGGGCATTTTTTCTGGTTTGATAACGTAGTAATGTGGTACCACACTGAAACAGTCAATAAAAGCTGGTTCCGATTAGTATTTTAGAGGATAACGCTGGTTATGTCTGGGTTAGTTCTGGTATTTGCAATCATCTGGCTCATACTTTCGCGTTTTTCGCATACTTGTTGGCCAGATCCTGGCCTTTCTCCGGCTTTGACCACGTAGTAATGTGGTACCACACTGAAGCAGTCAATTAAACCTGGTTCCGATTAATATTTTAGAGGATAACGCCGGTTATGTCTGGGTTAGCTCTGGTATTTGCCCTCATCTGGCTCGAACTTTCGCATTTTTCGCATACTTGTTGGCCAGATCCTGGGCTTTTTCTGGTTTGGATCAGGTAGTAATGTGGTACCACACTGAAACAGTCAATAGAAGCTGGTTCCGAATAGTATTTTAGAGGATAACGCAGGTTACGTCTGGGTAAGTTCTGGTATTCGCAATCATCTGGCTCATACTTTCGCGTTTTTCGCATACTTGTTGGCCAGATCCTGGGTTTTTTCTGCTTTGGATCCCGTAATAATGTGGTACCACACCGAAGCAGTAAATTAAACCAGGTTGCGATTAATATTTTAAAGGATATCGCCGGTTATGTCTCGGTTAGGTCTGGGATTTGCCCTCATCTGGCTCGTACTTTCGCATTTTTCAAATACTTGTTGGCCAGATCCTGGGTTTTTTCTGGTTTGGATAACGTAGTAATGTGGTACCACACTGAAACAGTCAATTAAACCTGGTTGCGATTAATATTTTAGAGGATAGCGCCGGTTATGTCTCGGTTAGGTCTGGGATTTGCCCTCATCTGGCTCGTACTTTCGCATTTTCCAAATACGTGTTGGCCAGATCCTGGGTTTTTTCTGGCTTTGACCACGTAGTATTGTGGTACCACATCGAAGCAGTCAATTAAACCTGGTTGCGATTAATATTTTAGAGGATAGCGCCGGTTATGTCTCGGTTAGGTCTGGGATTTGCCCTCATCTGGCTCGTACTTTCGCATTTTCCAAATACGTGTTGGCCAGATCCTGGGTTTTTTCTGGCTTTGACCACGTAGTATTGTGGTACCACATCGAAGCAGTCAATTAAACCTGGTTGCGATTAATATTTTAGAGGATAGCGCCGGTTATGTCTCGGTTAGGACTGGGATTTGCCCTCATCTGGCTCGTACTTTCGCATTTTTCAAATACGTGTTGGCCAGATCCTGGGTTTTTTCTGGCTTTGACCACGTAGTATTGTGGTACCACATCGAAGCAGTCAATTAAACCTGGTTGCGATTAATATTTTAGAGGATAGCGCCGGTTATGTCTCGGTTAGGTCTGGGATTTGCCCTCATCTGGCTCGTACTTTCGCATTTTTCAAATACTTGTTGGCCAGATCCTGGGTTTTTTCTGGTTTGGATAACGTAGTAATGTGGTACCACACTGAAACAGTCAATCAAACCTGGTTCCGATTTATATTTTAGAGGACAACGCCGGTTAAGTCTGGGTTAGGTCTGGTATTTGCCCTCTTCTGGCTCGTACTTTCGCATATTTCGCATACTTGTTGGCCAGATCCTGGCATTTTTCTGGCTTGGTCCACGTAGTAATCTGGTAACACTCTGAAACAGTCAATTAATCCATGATGCGATTAATATTTTAGAGGATAACGCCGGTTATGTCAGGGTTAGGTCTGCTATTTGCCCTCATCTGGCTCGTACTTTCGCATTTTTCGCTCACCTCTGGGCCAGATCCTGGCATTTTTTCTGGTTTGATAACGTAGTAATGTGGTAACACACTGAAACAGTCAATAAAAGCTGGTTCCGATTAGTATTTTAGAGGATAACACTGGTTATGTCTGGGTTAGTTCTGGTATTTGTAATCATCTGGCTCATACTTTCGCGTTTTTCGCATACTTGTTGGCCAGATCCTGGACTTTTTCTGGCTTTGACCACGTAGTAATGTGGTACCACACTGAAGCAGTCAATTAAACCTGGTTCCGATTAATATTTTAGAGGATAACGCCGGTTATGTCTGGGTTAGCTCTGGTATTTGCCCTCATCTGGCTCGAACTTTCGCATTTTTCGCATACTTGTTGGCCAGATCCTGGGCTTTTTCAGGCTTGGACTACGTAGTAATTTGGTACCACACTGAAACAGTTAATTAAACCTGGTTCCGATTAGTATTTTAGAGTATAACGCTGGTTATATCTCGGTTAGGTCTGGGATTTGCCCTCATCTGGGTCGTACTTTCGCATTTTACGCATACTTGTTGGCCAGATCCTGGCCTTTTTCTGGGTTGGATCACGTAGTTATGCGGTACCACACCGAAACAGTCATTTAAAGCTGGTTGCGATTATTATTTTAGAGGATAACGCCGGTTATGTCTCGGTTAGGTCTGGGATTTGCCCTCATCTGGGTCGTACTTTCGCATTTTACGCATACTTGTTGGCCAGATCCTGACCTTTTTCTGGCTTGGACCAAGTAGTAATGTGGGACCACACTGAAACAGTCAATAAAAGCTGGTTCCGATTAGTATATTTGAGGACACCGCTGGTTATGTCTGGGTTAGGTCTGGGATTTGCAATCAACTGGCTTATACTTTCGCGTTTTTCGCATACTTGTGGGCCGGATCCTGGCCTTTTTCTGGTTTGGATCACGTAGCAATGCGGTACCACACCGAAACAATCAATTAAACCTGGTTGCGATTGATATTTTAGAGGATAACGCCGGTTGTGTCTGGGTTAGGTCTGGTATTTGCCCTCATCTGGCTCGCACTTTCGTATTTTTCGCATACTTGTTGGCCAGATCCTGGCCTTTTTCTGGGTTGGATCACGTAGTTATGCGGTACCACAACGAAACAATCATTTAAAGCTGGTTGCGATTATTATTTTAGAGGATAACGCCGGTTATGTCTCGGTTAGGTCTGGGATTTGCCCTCATCTGGCTCGTACTTTCGCACTTTTCGCATACTTGTTGGCCAGATCCTGGGCTTTTTCTGGCTTGGATCACCTAATAATGTGGTAACACACTGTCAATAAAAGCTGGTTCCGAATAGTATTATAGAGGATAACGCTGGTTATGTCTGGGTTAGTTCTGGTATTTGCAATCATCGGGGTCATACTTACGCGTTTTTCGCATACTCGTTGGGCAGATCCGGGGTTTTTTCTGGTTTGGATAACGTAGTAATGTGGTGCCACACTGAAACACTCAATAAAAGCTGGCTCCGATTAATAGTTTGGAGGATAACGCTGGTTACCTTTGGGATAGTTCTGGTATTTGCACCCATCTGGCTCGTACTTTCGCATTTTTCGCATACTTGCTGGCCAGATCCAGGGCTTTTTCTTGTTTGGATCATGTAGTAATGCGGTACCACACCGTAACAGTCAATTAAGCCTGTTTACGATTAACATTTTAGAGGATAACGCCGGTTATGTCTCGGTTTGGTCTGGTATTAGCAATCATCTGGCTCGTACTTTCGCATTTTTCGCATACTTGTTGGGCTGATCCTGGCCTTTTTCTGTCTTGGACCACGTAGTAATGCGGTACCACACCGAAACAGTCAATCAAACCTGGTTGCGATTAATATTTTAGAGGAAAACGCCGGTTATGTCTCGGTTAGGTCGTGGATTTGTCCTCATATGGCTCGTACTTTCGCATTTTTCGCATACTTGTTGGCCAGATCCTGGCCTTTTTCTGGGTTGGATCACGTAGTTATGCGGTACCACACCGAAACAGTCATTTAAACCTGGTTTTGATCAATATTTTAGAGAATAATTCATGTTAGGTCTAGGTTAGGTCTGGGATTTGCTCTCATCAGGCTCATTCTATCGCATATTTCTCAAACTTGATGGCTAGATCCTGGGCTTTTTCTGGATTGCATAACGTAGTAATGAAGTACAACACTGAAACAGTCAATTAAACCTGGATTCCATCAATATCTTAGAGGACAACGCAAGTTAGGTCTGGGATAGGTCTGGGATTTGCCCACATCAGGCTCATACATTCGCGTTTTTCACATACTCGTTGAACAGATCCTGGGTTATTTTCTGGTTTGGATCGCATAGTAATGTGGTACCACACTGAAACAGTCGATTAAACCAGGTTTCGATCAATATTTTTGAGGATAACGCATGTTAGGTCTAGGTTAGGCCTGGGATTTTCACTCATCAGACTCATTCTTTCGCATATTTCTCATACTTGATGGCTAGATCCTGGGCTTTTTCTGGATTGCATCTCGTAGTAATGAAGTGCAACACTGAAACAGTCAATTAAACCTGGTTTCCATCGATATCTTAGAGGACAACGCAAGTTAGGTCTGGGATAGGTCCGGGACTTGCCCTCATCACGCTCATACTTTCGCGTTTTTGACATACTTGTTGAACAGATCCTGGGTTTTTTCTGGTTTGGATCACGTAGTAGTGTGGTACCACACTGAAACAGTCCATTAAACCTGGTTTGGATCAATATTTTAGAGGATAACGCATGTTAGGTCTAGGTTAGGTCTGGGATTTTCACTCATCAGACTCATACTTTCGCATTCTTCGCATACTTGTTGAACGGATCCTGGGTTTTTTCTGGTTTGGATCACGTAGTAATGTGGTACCACACTGAAACAGTCGATTGAACCTGGTTTCGATCAGCATTTTAGAGGATAACGCAACATAAGTCTGGGATAGGTCTGGGATTTGACCTCATCAGACTCATACTTTCGCGTTTTTCACATACTTGTTGAAGAGATCCTGGGTTTTTTCTGGTTTGGATCACGTAGTAGTGTGGTACCACACTGAAACAGTCCATTAAACCTGGTTTGGATCAATATTTTAGAGGATAACGCATGTTAGGTCTAGGTTAGGTCTGGGATTTTCACTCATCAGACTCATACTTTCGCATTCTTCACGTACTTGTTGAACGGATCCTGGGTTTTTTCTAGTTTGGATCACGTAGTAATGTGGGTCCACACTGAAACAATGAATTAAACCTGGTCTTGATAAATATTTTAGAGGATAACGCATGTTAGGTCTGGGATAGTTCTGGGATTTGCCCTCATCAGACTCATACTTTCGCACACTTCACATACTCATTGAACAGATCCTGGGTTTTTTCTGGTTTGGATCACGTAGTAATGTGGTACCACACTGAAACAGTCGATGAAACCTGGTTTCGATCAATATTTTAGAGGATAACGCAAGTTAAGTCTGGGATTGGTCTGGGATTTGACCTCATCAGACTCATACTTTCGCACACTTCACATACTCGTTGAACAGATCCTGGGTTATTTTCTGGTTTGGATCACGTAGTAATGTGGTACCACACTGAAACAGTCGATTGAACCTGGTTTCGATCAGTATTTTAGAGGATAACGCAACATAAGTCTGGGATAGGTCTGGGATTTGACCTCATCAGACTCATACTTTCGCGTTTTTCACATACTTGTTGAAGAGATCCTGGGTTTTTTTCTGGTTTGGATCGCATAGTAATGTGTTATCACACTGAAACTGTCGATTAAACCAGGTTTCGATCAATATTTTTGAGGATAACGCATGTTAGGTCTAGGTTACGCCTGGGATTTGCACTCATCAGTCTCATACTTTCGCATTCTTCTCGTACTTGTTGAACGGATCCTGGGTTATTTTCTGGTTTGGATCACATAGTAATGTGGTACCACACTGAAACAGTCGATTAAACCAGGTTTCGATCAATATTTTTGAGGATAACGCATGTTAGGTCTAGGTTAGGCCTGGGATTTTCACTCATCAGACTCATAATTTCGTATTCTTCTCATACTTGTTGAACGGATCCTGGGTTTTTTCTGGTTTGGATCACGTAGTAATGTGGTACCACACTGAAACAGTCATTTAAACCTGGTTTTGATCAATATTTTAGAGAATAATTCATGTTAGGTCTAGGTTAGGTCTGGGATTTGCTCTCATCAGGCTCATTCTATCGCATATTTCTCATACTTGATGGCTAGATCCTGGGCTTTTTCTGGATTGCATAACGTAGTAATGAAGTACAACACTGAAACAGTCAATTAAACCTGGATTCCATCAATATCTTAGAGGACAACGCAAGTTAGGTCTGGGATAGGTCTGGGATTTGCCCACATCAGGCTCATACATTCGCGTTTTTCACATACTCGTTGAACAGATCCTGGGTTATTTTCTGGTTTGGATCGCATAGTAATGTGGTACCACACTGAAACAGTCGATTAAACCAGGTTTCGATCAATATTTTTTAGGATAACGCATGTTAGGTCTAGGTTAGGCCTGGGATTTTCACTCATCAGACTCATTCTTTCGCATATTTCTCATACTTGATGGCTAGATCCTGGGCTTTTTCTGGATTGCATCTCGTAGTAATGAAGTGCAACACTGAAACAGTCAATTAAACCTGGTTTCCATCAATATCTTAGAGGACAACGCAAGTTAGGTCTGGGATAGGTCTGGGACTTGCCCTCATCACGCTCATACTTTCGCGTTTTTGACATACTTGTTGAACAGATCCTGGGTTTTTTCTGGTTTGGATCATGTAGTAGTGTGGTACCACTCTGAAACAGTCCATTAAACCTGGTTTGGATCAATATTTTAGAGGATAACGCATGTTAGGTCTAGGTTAGGTCTGGGATTTTCACTCATCAGACTCATACTTTCGCATTCTTCACATACTTGTTGAACGGATCCTGGGTTTTTTCTGGTTTGGATCACGTAGTAATGTGGTACCACACTGAAACAGTCGATTGAACCTGGTTTCGATCAGCATTTTAGAGGATAACGCAACATAAGTCTGGGATAGGTCTGGGATTTGACCTCATCAGACTCATACTTTCGCGTTTTTCACATACTTGTTGAAGAGATCCTGGGTTTTTTCTGGTTTGGATCACGTAGTAGTGTGGTACCACACTGAAACAGTCCATTAAACCTGGTTTGGATCAATATTTTAGAGGATAACGCATGTTAGGTCTAGGTTAGGTCTGGGATTTTCACTGATCAGACTCATACTTTCGCATTCTTCACATACTTGTTGAACGGATCCTGGGTTTTTTCTAGTTTGGATCACGTAGTAATGTGGGTCCACACTGAAACAATCAATAAAACCTGGTCTTGATAAATATTTTAGAGGATAACGCATGTTAGGTCTGGGATAGTTCTGGGATTTGCCCTCATCAGACTCATACTTTCGCACACTTCACATACTCATTGAACAGATCCTGGGTTTTTTCTGGTTTGGATCACGTAGTAATGTGGTACCACACTGAAACAGTCGATGAAACCTGGTTCGATCAATATTTTTGAGGACAACGCATGTTAGGTGTAGGTTAGGCCTGGGATTTTCACTCATCAGGCTCATACTTTCGCATTCTTCACATACTTGTTGAACGGATCCTGGGTTTTTTCTGGTTTGGATCACGTAGTAATGTGGTACCACACTGAAACAGTCGATTGAACCTGGTTTCGATCAGTATTTTAGAGGATAACGCAACATAAGTCTGGGATAGGTCTGGGATTTGACCTCATCAGACTCATACTTTCGCGTTTTTCACATACTTGTTGAAGAGATCCTGGGTTTTTTCTGGTTTGGATCGCATAGTAATGTGTTACCACACTGAAACAGTCGATTAAACCAGGTTTCGATCAATATTTTTGAGGATAACGCATGTTAGGTCTAGGTTAGGCCTGGGATTTCCACTCATCAGTCTCATACTTTCGCATTCTTCTCATACTTGTTGAACGGATCCTGGGTTTTTGCTGGTTTGGATCACGTAGTAATGTGGGACCACACGGAAACAGTCAATTAAACCTGGTTTCGATCAATATATTAGAGAATAATTCATGTTAGGTCTAGGTTAGGTCTGGGATTTGCTCTCATCAGGCTCATTCTTTCGCATATTTCTCATACTTGATGGCTAGATCCTGGGCTTTTTCTGGATTGCATAACGTAGTAATGAAGTACAACATTGAAACAGTCAATTAAACCTGGATTCCATCAATATCTTAGAGGACAACGCAACATAAGTCTGGGATAGGTCTGGGATTTGACCTCATCAGACTCATACTTTCGCTGTTTTCACATACTTGTTGAACAGATCCTGGGTTATTTTCTGGATTGGGTGACGTAGTAGTGTGGTACCACACTGAAAGAGTCGATTAAACCTGGTTTCGATCAATATTTTTGAGGATAACGCATGTTAGGTCTAGGTTAGGCCTGGGATTTTCACTCATCAGACACTTACTTTCGCATTCTTCACATACTTGTTGAACGGATCCTGGGTTTTTTCTGGTTTGGATCACGTAGTAATGTGTGACCACACGGAAACAGTCAATTAAACCTGATTTCGATCAATATATTAGAGAATAATTCATGTTAGGTCTAGGTTAGGTCTGGGATTTGCTCTCATCAGGCTCATTCTTTCGCATATTTCTCATACATGATGGCTAGATCCTGGGCTTTTTCTGGATTGCATAACGGAGTAATGAAGTACAACACTGAAACAGTCAATTAAACCTGGATTCCATCAATATCTTAGAGGACAACGCAAGTTAGGTCTGGGATAGGTCTGGGATTTGCCCACATCAGGCTCATACTTTCGCGTTTTTCACATACTCGTTGAACAGATCCTGGGTTATTTTCTGGTTTGGATCGCATAGTAATGTGTTAACACACTGAAACAGTCGATTAAACCAGTTTTCGATCAATATTTTTGAGGATAACGCATGTTTGGTCTAGGTTAGGCCTGGGATTTTCACTCATCAGTCTCATACTTTCGCATTCTTCTCATACTTGTTGAACGGATCCTGGGTTTTTTCTGGTTTGGATCACGTAGTAATGTGGTACCACACTGAAACAGTCGATTGAACCTGGTTTCGATCAGTATTTTAGACGATAACGCAACATAAGTCTGGGATAAGTCTGGGATTTGACCTCATCAGACTCATACTTTCGCACACTTCACATACTCGTTGAACAGATCCTGGGTTTTTTCTGGTTTGGATCACGTAGTAATGTGGTACCACACTGAAACAGTCGATTAAACCAGGTTTCGATCAATATTTTTGAGGATAACGCATGTTTGGTCTAGGTTAGGCCTGGGATTTTCATTCATCAGTCTCATACTTTCGCATTCTTCTCATACTTGTTGAACGGATCCTGGGTTTTTTCTGGTTTGGATCACGTAGTAATGTGGTACCACACTGAAACAGTCGATTGAACCTGGTTTCGATCAGTATTTTAGATGATAACGCAACATAAGTCTGGGATAGGTCTGGGATTTGACCTCATCAGATTCATACTTTCGCTGTTTTCACATACTTGTTGAAGAGATCCTGGGTTTTTTCTGGTTTGGATCGCATAGTAATGTGTTACCACACTGAAACAGTCGATTAAACCAGGTTTCGATCAATATTTTTGAGGATAACGCATGTTTGGTCTAGGTTAGGCCTGGCATTTTCACTCATCAGTCTCATACTTTCGCATTCTTCTCATACTTGTTGAACGGATCCTGGGTTTTTGCTGGTTTGGATCACGTAGTAATGTGGGACCACACGGAAACAGTCAATTAAACCTGGTTTCGATCAATATATTAGAGAATAATTCATGTTAGGTCTAGGTTAGGTCTGGGATTTGCTCTCATCAGGCTCATACTTTCGTATATTTCTCATACTTCATGGCTGGATCCTGGGCTATTTCTGGATTGGATCATGTAGTAATGTGGTACCACACTGAAACAGTCAATTAAACCTGGTTTGGATCAATATTTTTAGAGGATAACGCATGTTAGGTCTAGGTTAGCCCTGGGATTTTCACTCATCAGACTCATACTTTCGCATTCTTCACATACTTGTTGAACGGATCCTGGGTTTTTTCTGGTTTGGTTCACGTAGTAATGTGGTACCACACTGAAACATTCAATTAAACCTGATGTTGATAAATATTTCAGAGTATAACGCATGTTAGGTCTGGGTTAGGTCTAGGATTTGCCCTCATCAGGCTCATACTTTCGCATATTTCTCATACTTCATGGCTAGATCCTGGGCTGTTTCTGGATTGTATCACGTAGTAATGTGGTACCACGCTGAAACAGTCAATTAAACCTGGTTTCGATCAATATTTTAGAGGATAACGCAAGTTAGGTCTGGCATAGGTCTGGGATTCGCCCTCATCAGACTCATACTTTCGCGTTTTTCACATACTTGTTGAACTGATCCTGGGCTTTTTCTGGTTTGGATCACGTAGTAATGTGGTACCACACTGAAACAGTCAATTAAACCTGGTTTCGATCAATATCGTAGAGAATAATTCATGTTAGGTCTAGGTTAGGTCTGGGATTTGCTCTCATCAGGCTCATACTTTCGCATATTTCTCATACTAGATGGCTAGTTCCTGGGCTTTTTCTGGATTGCATCACGTAGTAATGTAGTACAACACTGAAACACTCAATTAAACCTGGTTTCGATCAATATTTTAGAGAATAACGCATGTTAGGTCTAGGTTAGGTCGGGGATTTTCACTCATCAGGCTCATACTTTCGCATTCTTCACATACTTGTTGAACGGATCCTGGGTTTTTTCTGGTTTGGATCACGTAGTAATGTGGTACCACACTGAAACAGTCGATTGAACCTGGTTTCGATCAGTATTTTAGAGGATAACGCAACATAAGTCTGGGATAGGTCTGGGATTTGACCTCATCAGACTCATACTTTCGCGTTTTTCACATACTTGTTGAAGAGATCCTGGGTTTTTTCTGGTTTGGATCACGTAGTAGTGTGGTACCACACTGAAACAGTCCATTAAGCCTGGTTTGGATCAATATTTTAGAGGATAACGCATGTTAGGTCTAGGTTAGGTCTGGGATTTGCTCTCATCAGGCTCATACTTTCGCACACTTCACATACTCGTTGAACAGATCCTGGGTTTTTTCTGGTTTGGATCACATCGTAATGTGGTACCACACTGAAACAGTCGATGAAACCTGGTTTCGATCAATATTTTAGAGGATAACGCAAGTTAAGTCTGGGATTGGTCTGGGATTTGACCTCATCAGACTCATACTTTCGCGCACTTCACATACTCGTTGAACAGATCCTGGGTTATTTTCTGGTTTGGATCACATAGTAATGTGGTACCACACTGAAACAGTCGATTAAACCAGGTTTCGATCAATATTTTTGAGGATAACGCATGTTAGGTCTAGGTTAGGCCTGGGATTTTCACTCATCAGGCTCATACTTTCGCATTCTTCACATACTTGTTGAACGGATCCTGGGTTTTTTCTGGTTTGGATCACGTAGTAATGTGGTACCACACTGAAACAGTCGATTGAACCTGGTTTCGATCAGTATTTTAGAGAATAATTCATGTTAGGTCTAGGTTAGGTCTGGGATTTGCTCTCATCAGGCTCATACTTTCGCACACTTCACATACTCGTTGAACAGATCCTGGGTTTTTTCTGGTTTGGATCACATCGTAATGTGGTACCACACTGAAACAGTCGATGGAACCTGGTTTCGATCAATATTTTAGAGGATAACGCAACATAAGTCTGGGATAGGTCTGGGATTTGACCTCATCAGACTCATACTTTCGCGTTTTTCACATACTTGTTGAAGAGATCCTGGGTTTTTTCTGGTTTGGATCACGTAGTAATGTAGCACCACACTGAAACAGTCAATTAAACCTGGTTTCGATCAATATTTTAGAGAATAATTCATGTTAGGTCTAGGTTAGGTCTGGGATTTGCTCTCATCAGGCTCATTCTTTCGCATATTTCTCATACTTGATGGCTAGATCCTGGGCTTTTTCTGGATTGCATCACGTAGTAATGAAGTACCACACTGAAACAGTCCACTAAACCTGCTTGCGATCAATATTTTAGAGGATAACGCATGTTAGGACTGGGTTAGGTCTAGGATTTGCTCTCATCAGGCTCATTCTTTCGCATATTTCTCATACTTGATGGCTAGATCCTGGACTTTTTCTGGATTGCATCACGTAGTAATGTGGTACCACACTGAAACATTCAATTAAACCTGGTCTTGATAAATATTTTAGAGGATAACGTATGTTAGGTCTGGGTTAGGTCTAGGATTTGCCCTCATCAGGATCATACTTTCGCATATTTCTTGATAAATATTTTAGAGGATAACGCATGTTAGGTCTGGGATAGGTCTGGGATTTGCCCTCATCAGACTCATACTTTCGCACACTTCACATACTCGTTGAACAGATCCTGGGTTATTTTCTGGTTTGGATCACATAGTAATGTGGTACCACACTGAAACAGTCGATTAAACCAGGTTTCGATCAATATTTTTGAGGATAACGCTTGTTAGGTCTAGGTTAGGCCTGGGATTTTCACTCATCAGACTCATACTTTCGTATTCTTCTCATACTTGTTGAACGGATCCTGGGTTTTTCTGGTTTGGATCACGTAGTAATGTGGTACCACACTGAAACAGTCAATTAAACCTGGTCTTGATAAATATTTTAGAGGATAACGCATGTTAGGTCTGGGTTAGGTCTAGGATTTGCCCTCGTCAGGCTCATACTTTCGCATATTTCTCATACTTCATGGCTAGATCCTGGGCTATTTCTGGATTGTGTCACGTAGTAATGTGGTACCACACTGAAACAGTCAATTAAACCTGGTTTTGATCAATATCATAGAGAATAATTCATGTTAGGTCTAGGTTAGGTCTGGGATTTGCCCTCATCAGGCTCATACTTTCGCATATTTCTCATACTTCATAGCTGGATCCTGGGCTATTTCTGGATTGGATCATGTAGTAATGTGGTACCACACTGAGACAGTCAATTAAACCTGGTCTTGATAAATATTTTAGAGGATAACGCATGTTAGGTCTAGGTTAGGTCTGGGATTTTCACTCATCAGACTCATACTTTCGCATTCTTCACATACTTGTTGAACGGATCATGGGTTTTCTCTGGTTTGGATCACGTAGTAATGTGGGACCACACTGAAACAATCAATTAAACCTGGTCTTGATAAATATTTTAGAGGATAACGCATGTTAGGTCTGGGATAGGTCTGGGATTTGCCCTCATCAGACTCATACTTTCGCACACTTCACATACTCGTTGAACAGATCCTGGGTTATTTTCTGGTTTGGATCACATAGTAATGTGGTACCACACTGAAACAGTCGATTAAACCAGGTTTCGATCAATATTTTTGAGGATAACGCTTGTTAGGTCTAGGTTAGGCCTGGGATTTTCACTCATCAGACTCATACTTTCGTATTCTTCTCATACTTGTTGAACGGATCCTGGGTTTTTTCTGGTTTGGATCACGTAGTAATGTGGTACCACACTGAAACAGTCAATTAAACCTGGTTTTGATGAATATTTTAGAGAATAATTCATGTTAGGTCTAGGTTAGGTCTGGGATTTGCTCTCATCAGGCTCTTTCTTTCGCATATTTCTCATACTTGATGGCTAGATCCTGGGCTTTTTCTGGATTGCATAACGTAGTAATGAAGTACAACATTGAAACAGTCAATTAAACCTGGATTCCATCAATA
The DNA here is from genome assembly GCF_051014445.1 of Colletes latitarsis. NCBI lineage: Eukaryota > Metazoa > Arthropoda > Insecta > Hymenoptera > Colletidae > Colletes > Colletes latitarsis. The sequence goes on along the minus strand of NW_027488365.1, from coordinate 21,306,722 downwards.
TCTTAGAGGACAACGCAACATAAGTCTGGGATAGGTCTGGGATTTGACCTCATCAGACTCATACTTTCGCTGTTTTCACATACTTGTTGAACAGATCCTGGGTTATTTTCTGGATTGGGTGACGTAGTAGTGTGGTACCACACTGAAAGAGTCGATTAAACCTGGTTTCGATCAATATTTTTGAGGATAACGCATGTTAGGTCTAGGTTAGGCCTGGGATTTTCACTCATCAGACACTTACTTTCGCATTCTTCACATACTTGTTGAACGGATCCTGGGTTTTTTCTGGTTTGGATCACGTAGTAATGTGTGACCACACGGAAACAGTCAATTAAACCTGATTTCGATCAATATATTAGAGAATAATTCATGTTAGGTCTAGGTTAGGTCTGGGATTTGCTCTCATCAGGCTCATTCTTTCGCATATTTCTCATACTTGATGGCTAGATCCTGGGCTTTTTCTGGATTGCATAACGGAGTAATGAAGTACAACACTGAAACAGTCAATTAAACCTGGATTCCATCAATATCTTAGAGGACAACGCAAGTTAGGTCTGGGATAGGTCTGGGATTTGCCCACATCAGGCTCATACTTTCGCGTTTTTCACATACTCGTTGAACAGATCCTGGGTTATTTTCTGGTTTGGATCGCATAGTAATGTGTTAACACACTGAAACAGTCGATTAAACCAGTTTTCGATCAATATTTTTGAGGATAACGCATGTTTGGTCTAGGTTAGGCCTGGGATTTTCACTCATCAGTCTCATACTTTCGCATTCTTCTCATACTTGTTGAACGGATCCTGGGTTTTTTCTGGTTTGGATCACGTAGTAATGTGGTACCACACTGAAACAGTCGATTGAACCTGGTTTCGATCAGTATTTTAGACGATAACGCAACATAAGTCTGGGATAAGTCTGGGATTTGACCTCATCAGACTCATACTTTCGCTGTTTTCACATACTTGTTGAACAGATCCTGGGTTATTTTCTGGATTGGGTGACGTAGTAGTGTGGTACCACACTGAAACAGTCCATTAAGCCTGGTTTGGATCAATATTTTAGAGGATAACGCATGTTAGGTCTAGGTTAGGTCTGGGATTTGCCCTCATCTGGCTCGTACTTTCGCACTTTTCGCATACTTGTTGGCCAGATCCTGGGCTTTTTCTGGCTTGGATCACCTAATAATGTGGTAACACACTGTCAATAAAAGCTGGTTCCGAATAGTATTTTAGAGGATAACGCTGGTTATGTCTGGGTTAGTTCTGGTATTTGCAATCATCGGGGTCATACTTACGCGTTTTTCGCATACTCGTTGGGCAGATCCGGGGTTTTTTCTGGTTTGGATAACGTAGTAATGTGGTGCCACACTGAAACACTCAATAAAAGCTGGCTCCGATTAATAGTTTGGAGGATAACGCTGGTTACCTTTGGGATAGTTCTGGTATTTGCACTCATCTGGCTCGTACTTTCGCATTTTTCGCATACTTGCTGGCCAGATCCAGGGCTTTTTCTTGTTTGGATCATGTAGTAATGCGGTACCACACCGTAACAGTCAATTAAGCCTGTTTACGATTAACATTTTAGAGGATAACGCCGGTTATGTCTCGGTTTGGTCTGGTATTAGCAATCATCTGGCTCGTACTTTCGCATTTTTCGCATACTTGTTGGGCTGATCCTGGCCTTTTTCTGTCTTGGACCACGTAGTAATGCGGTACCACACCGAAACAGTCAATCAAACCTGGTTGCGATTAATATTTTAGAGGAAAACGCCGGTTATGTCTCGGTTAGGTCGTGGATTTGTCCTCATATGGCTCGTACTTTCGCATTTTTCGCATACTTGTTGGCCAGATCCTGGCCTTTTTCTGGGTTGGATCACGTAGTTATGCGGTACCACACCGAAACAGTCATTTAAACCTGGTTTTGATCAATATTTTAGAGAATAATTCATGTTAGGTCTAGGTTAGGTCTGGGATTTGCTCTCATCAGGCTCATTCTATCGCATATTTCTCAAACTTGATGGCTAGATCCTGGGCTTTTTCTGGATTGCATAACGTAGTAATGAAGTACAACACTGAAACAGTCAATTAAACCTGGATTCCATCAATATCTTAGAGGACAACGCAAGTTAGGTCTGGGATAGGTCTGGGATTTGCCCACATCAGGCTCATACATTCGCGTTTTTCACATACTCGTTGAACAGATCCTGGGTTATTTTCTGGTTTGGATCGCATAGTAATGTGGTACCACACTGAAACAGTCGATTAAACCAGGTTTCGATGAATATTTTTGAGGATAACGCATGTTAGGTCTAGGTTAGGCCTGGGATTTTCACTCATCAGACTCATTCTTTCGCATATTTCTCATACTTGATGGCTAGATCCTGGGCTTTTTCTGGATTGCATCTCGTAGTAATGAAGTGCAACACTGAAACAGTCAATTAAACCTGGTTTCCATCGATATCTTAGAGGACAACGCAAGTTAGGTCTGGGATAGGTCCGGGACTTGCCCTCATCACGCTCATACTTTCGCGTTTTTGACATACTTGTTGAACAGATCCTGGGTTTTTTCTGGTTTGGATCACGTAGTAATGTGGTACCACACTGAAACAGTCGATTGAACCTGGTTTCGATCAGCATTTTAGAGGATAACGCAACATAAGTCTGGGATAGGTCTGGGATTTGACCTCATCAGACTCATACTTTCGCGTTTTTCACATACTTGTTGAAGAGATCCTGGGTTTTTTCTGGTTTGGATCACGTAGTAGTGTGGTACCACACTGAAACAGTCCATTAAACCTGGTTTGGATCAATATTTTAGAGGATAACGCATGTTAGGTCTAGGTTAGGTCTGGGATTTTCACTCATCAGACTCATACTTTCGCATTCTTCACGTACTTGTTGAACGGATCCTGGGTTTTTTCTAGTTTGGATCACGTAGTAATGTGGGTCCACACTGAAACAATGAATTAAACCTGGTCTTGATAAATATTTTAGAGGATAACGCATGTTAGGTCTGGGATAGTTCTGGGATTTGCCCTCATCAGACTCATACTTTCGCACACTTCACATACTCATTGAACAGATCCTGGGTTTTTTCTGGTTTGGATCACGTAGTAATGTGGTACCACACTGAAACAGTCGATGAAACCTGGTTTCGATCAATATTTTAGAGGATAACGCAAGTTAAGTCTGGGATTGGTCTGGGATTTGACCTCATCAGACTCATACTTTCGCACACTTCACATACTCGTTGAACAGATCCTGGGTTATTTTCTGGTTTGGATCACGTAGTAATGTGGTACCACACTGAAACAGTCGATTGAACCTGGTTTCGATCAGTATTTTAGAGGATAACGCAACATAAGTCTGGGATAGGTCTGGGATTTGACCTCATCAGACTCATACTTTCGCGTTTTTCACATACTTGTTGAAGAGATCCTGGGTTTTTTTCTGGTTTGGATCGCATAGTAATGTGTTATCACACTGAAACTGTCGATTAAACCAGGTTTCGATCAATATTTTTGAGGATAACGCATGTTAGGTCTAGGTTACGCCTGGGATTTGCACTCATCAGTCTCATACTTTCGCATTCTTCTCGTACTTATTGAACGGATCCTGGGTTATTTTCTGGTTTGGATCACATAGTAATGTGGTACCACACTGAAACAGTCGATTAAACCAGGTTTCGATCAATATTTTTGAGGATAACGCATGTTAGGTCTAGGTTAGGCCTGGGATTTTCACTCATCAGACTCATAATTTCGTATTCTTCTCATACTTGTTGAACGGATCCTGGGTTTTTTCTGGTTTGGATCACGTAGTAATGTGGTACCACACTGAAACAGTCATTTAAACCTGGTTTTGATCAATATTTTAGAGAATAATTCATGTTAGGTCTAGGTTAGGTCTGGGATTTGCTCTCATCAGGCTCATTCTATCGCATATTTCTCATACTTGATGGCTAGATCCTGGGCTTTTTCTGGATTGCATAACGTAGTAATGAAGTACAACACTGAAACAGTCAATTAAACCTGGATTCCATCAATATCTTAGAGGACAACGCAAGTTAGGTCTGGGATAGGTCTGGGATTTGCCCACATCAGGCTCATACATTCGCGTTTTTCACATACTCGTTGAACAGATCCTGGGTTATTTTCTGGTTTGGATCGCATAGTAATGTGGTACCACACTGAAACAGTCGATTAAACCAGGTTTCGATCAATATTTTTTAGGATAACGCATGTTAGGTCTAGGTTAGGCCTGGGATTTTCACTCATCAGACTCATTCTTTCGCATATTTCTCATACTTGATGGCTAGATCCTGGGCTTTTTCTGGATTGCATCTCGTAGTAATGAAGTGCAACACTGAAACAGTCAATTAAACCTGGTTTCCATCAATATCTTAGAGGACAACGCAAGTTAGGTCTGGGATAGGTCTGGGACTTGCCCTCATCACGCTCATACTTTCGCGTTTTTGACATACTTGTTGAACAGATCCTGGGTTTTTTCTGGTTTGGATCATGTAGTAGTGTGGTACCACACTGAAACAGTCCATTAAACCTGGTTTGGATCAATATTTTAGAGGATAACGCATGTTAGGTCTAGGTTAGGTCTGGGATTTTCACTCATCAGACTCATACTTTCGCATTCTTCACATACTTGTTGAACGGATCCTGGGTTTTTTCTGGTTTGGATCACGTAGTAATGTGGTACCACACTGAAACAGTCGATTGAACCTGGTTTCGATCAGCATTTTAGAGGATAACGCAACATAAGTCTGGGATAGGTCTGGGATTTGACCTCATCAGACTCATACTTTCGCGTTTTTCACATACTTGTTGAAGAGATCCTGGGTTTTTTCTGGTTTGGATCACGTAGTAGTGTGGTACCACACTGAAACAGTCCATTAAACCTGGTTTGGATCAATATTTTAGAGGATAACGCATGTTAGGTCTAGGTTAGGTCTGGGATTTTCACTGATCAGACTCATACTTTCGCATTCTTCACATACTTGTTGAACGGATCCTGGGTTTTTTCTAGTTTGGAACACGTAGTAATGTGGGTCCACACTGAAACAATCAATAAAACCTGGTCTTGATAAATATTTTAGAGGATAACGCATGTTAGGTCTGGGATAGTTCTGGGATTTGCCCTCATCAGACTCATACTTTCGCACACTTCACATACTCATTGAACAGATCCTGGGTTTTTTCTGGTTTGGATCACGTAGTAATGTGGTACCACACTGAAACAGTCGATGAAACCTGGTTCGATCAATATTTTTGAGGACAACGCATGTTAGGTGTAGGTTAGGCCTGGGATTTTCACTCATCAGGCTCATACTTTCGCATTCTTCACATACTTGTTGAACGGATCCTGGGTTTTTTCTGGTTTGGATCACGTAGTAATGTGGTACCACACTGAAACAGTCGATTGAACCTGGTTTCGATCAGTATTTTAGAGGATAACGCAACATAAGTCTGGGATAGGTCTGGGATTTGACCTCATCAGACTCATACTTTCGCGTTTTTCACATACTTGTTGAAGAGATCCTGGGTTTTTTCTGGTTTGGATCGCATAGTAATGTGTTACCACACTGAAACAGTCGATTAAACCAGGTTTCGATCAATATTTTTGAGGATAACGCATGTTAGGTCTAGGTTAGGCCTGGGATTTCCACTCATCAGTCTCATACTTTCGCATTCTTCTCATACTTGTTGAACGGATCCTGGGTTTTTGCTGGTTTGGATCACGTAGTAATGTGGGACCACACGGAAACAGTCAATTAAACCTGGTTTCGATCAATATATTAGAGAATAATTCATGTTAGGTCTAGGTTAGGTCTGGGATTTGCTCTCATCAGGCTCATTCTTTCGCATATTTCTCATACTTGATGGCTAGATCCTGGGCTTTTTCTGGATTGCATAACGTAGTAATGAAGTACAACATTGAAACAGTCAATTAAACCTGGATTCCATCAATATCTTAGAGGACAACGCAACATAAGTCTGGGATAGGTCTGGGATTTGACCTCATCAGACTCATACTTTCGCTGTTTTCACATACTTGTTGAACAGATCCTGGGTTATTTTCTGGATTGGGTGACGTAGTAGTGTGGTACCACACTGAAAGAGTCGATTAAACCTGGTTTCGATCAATATTTTTGAGGATAACGCATGTTAGGTCTAGGTTAGGCCTGGGATTTTCACTCATCAGACACTTACTTTCGCATTCTTCACATACTTGTTGAACGGATCCTGGGTTTTTTCTGGTTTGGATCACGTAGTAATGTGTGACCACACGGAAACAGTCAATTAAACCTGATTTCGATCAATATATTAGAGAATAATTCATGTTAGGTCTAGGTTAGGTCTGGGATTTGCTCTCATCAGGCTCATTCTTTCGCATATTTCTCATACTTGATGGCTAGATCCTGGGCTTTTTCTGGATTGCATAACGGAGTAATGAAGTACAACACTGAAACAGTCAATTAAACCTGGATTCCATCAATATCTTAGAGGACAACGCAAGTTAGGTCTGGGATAGGTCTGGGATTTGCCCACATCAGGCTCATACTTTCGCGTTTTTCACATACTCGTTGAACAGATCCTGGGTTATTTTCTGGTTTGGATCGCATAGTAATGTGTTAACACACTGAAACAGTCGATTAAACCAGTTTTCGATCAATATTTTTGAGGATAACGCATGTTTGGTCTAGGTTAGGCCTGGGATTTTCACTCATCAGTCTCATACTTTCGCATTCTTCTCATACTTGTTGAACGGATCCTGGGTTTTTTCTGGTTTGGATCACGTAGTAATGTGGTACCACACTGAAACAGTCGATTGAACCTGGTTTCGATCAGTATTTTAGACGATAACGCAACATAAGTCTGGGATAAGTCTGGGATTTGACCTCATCAGACTCATACTTTCGCACACTTCACATACTCGTTGAACAGATCCTGGGTTTTTTCTGGTTTGGATCACGTAGTAATGTGGTACCACACTGAAACAGTCGATTAAACCAGGTTTCGATCAATATTTTTGAGGATAACGCATGTTTGGTCTAGGTTAGGCCTGGGATTTTCATTCATCAGTCTCATACTTTCGCATTCTTCTCATACTTGTTGAACGGATCCTGGGTTTTTTCTGGTTTGGATCACGTAGTAATGTGGTACCACACTGAAACAGTCGATTGAACCTGGTTTCGATCAGTATTTTAGATGATAACGCAACATAAGTCTGGGATAGGTCTGGGATTTGACCTCATCAGATTCATACTTTCGCTGTTTTCACATACTTGTTGAAGAGATCCTGGGTTTTTTCTGGTTTGGATCGCATAGTAATGTGTTACCACACTGAAACAGTCGATTAAACCAGGTTTCGATCAATATTTTTGAGGATAACGCATGTTTGGTCTAGGTTAGGCCTGGCATTTTCACTCATCAGTCTCATACTTTCGCATTCTTCTCATACTTGTTGAACGGATCCTGGGTTTTTGCTGGTTTGGATCACGTAGTAATGTGGGACCACACGGAAACAGTCAATTAAACCTGGTTTCGATCAATATATTAGAGAATAATTCATGTTAGGTCTAGGTTAGGTCTGGGATTTGCTCTCATCAGGCTCATACTTTCGTATATTTCTCATACTTCATGGCTGGATCCTGGGCTATTTCTGGATTGGATCATGTAGTAATGTGGTACCACACTGAAACAGTCAATTAAACCTGGTTTGGATCAATATTTTTAGAGGATAACGCATGTTAGGTCTAGGTTAGCCCTGGGATTTTCACTCATCAGACTCATACTTTCGCATTCTTCACATACTTGTTGAACGGATCCTGGGTTTTTTCTGGTTTGGTTCACGTAGTAATGTGGTACCACACTGAAACATTCAATTAAACCTGATGTTGATAAATATTTCAGAGTATAACGCATGTTAGGTCTGGGTTAGGTCTAGGATTTGCCCTCATCAGGCTCATACTTTCGCATATTTCTCATACTTCATGGCTAGATCCTGGGCTGTTTCTGGATTGTATCACGTAGTAATGTGGTACCACGCTGAAACAGTCAATTAAACCTGGTTTCGATCAATATTTTAGAGGATAACGCAAGTTAGGTCTGGCATAGGTCTGGGATTCGCCCTCATCAGACTCATACTTTCGCGTTTTTCACATACTTGTTGAACTGATCCTGGGCTTTTTCTGGTTTGGATCACGTAGTAATGTGGTACCACACTGAAACAGTCAATTAAACCTGGTTTCGATCAATATCGTAGAGAATAATTCATGTTAGGTCTAGGTTAGGTCTGGGATTTGCTCTCATCAGGCTCATACTTTCGCATATTTCTCATACTAGATGGCTAGTTCCTGGGCTTTTTCTGGATTGCATCACGTAGTAATGTAGTACAACACTGAAACACTCAATTAAACCTGGTTTCGATCAATATTTTAGAGAATAACGCATGTTAGGTCTAGGTTAGGTCGGGGATTTTCACTCATCAGGCTCATACTTTCGCATTCTTCACATACTTGTTGAACGGATCCTGGGTTTTTTCTGGTTTGGATCACGTAGTAATGTGGTACCACACTGAAACAGTCGATTGAACCTGGTTTCGATCAGTATTTTAGAGGATAACGCAACATAAGTCTGGGATAGGTCTGGGATTTGACCTCATCAGACTCATACTTTCGCGTTTTTCACATACTTGTTGAAGAGATCCTGGGTTTTTTCTGGTTTGGATCACGTAGTAGTGTGGTACCACACTGAAACAGTCCATTAAGCCTGGTTTGGATCAATATTTTAGAGGATAACGCATGTTAGGTCTAGGTTAGGTCTGGGATTTGCTCTCATCAGGCTCATACTTTCGCACACTTCACATACTCGTTGAACAGATCCTGGGTTTTTTCTGGTTTGGATCACATCGTAATGTGGTACCACACTGAAACAGTCGATGAAACCTGGTTTCGATCAATATTTTAGAGGATAACGCAAGTTAAGTCTGGGATTGGTCTAGGATTTGACCTCATCAGACTCATACTTTCGCGCACTTCACATACTCGTTGAACAGATCCTGGGTTATTTTCTGGTTTGGATCACATAGTAATGTGGTACCACACTGAAACAGTCGATTAAACCAGGTTTCGATCAATATTTTTGAGGATAACGCATGTTAGGTCTAGGTTAGGCCTGGGATTTTCACTCATCAGGCTCATACTTTCGCATTCTTCACATACTTGTTGAACGGATCCTGGGTTTTTTCTGGTTTGGATCACGTAGTAATGTGGTACCACACTGAAACAGTCGATTGAACCTGGTTTCGATCAGTATTTTAGAGAATAATTCATGTTAGGTCTAGGTTAGGTCTGGGATTTGCTCTCATCAGGCTCATACTTTCGCACACTTCACATACTCGTTGAACAGATCCTGGGTTTTTTCTGGTTTGGATCACATCGTAATGTGGTACCACACTGAAACAGTCGATGGAACCTGGTTTCGATCAATATTTTAGAGGATAACGCAACATAAGTCTGGGATAGGTCTGGGATTTGACCTCATCAGACTCATACTTTCGCGTTTTTCACATACTTGTTGAAGAGATCCTGGGTTTTTTCTGGTTTGGATCACGTAGTAATGTAGCACCACACTGAAACAGTCAATTAAACCTGGTTTCGATCAATATTTTAGAGAATAATTCATGTTAGGTCTAGGTTAGGTCTGGGATTTGCTCTCATCAGGCTCATTCTTTCGCATATTTCTCATACTTGATGGCTAGATCCTGGGCTTTTTCTGGATTGCATCACGTAGTAATGAAGTACCACACTGAAACAGTCCACTAAACCTGCTTGCGATCAATATTTTAGAGGATAACGCATGTTAGGACTGGGTTAGGTCTAGGATTTGCTCTCATCAGGCTCATTCTTTCGCATATTTCTCATACTTGATGGCTAGATCCTGGACTTTTTCTGGATTGCATCACGTAGTAATGTGGTACCACACTGAAACATTCAATTAAACCTGGTCTTGATAAATATTTTAGAGGATAACGTATGTTAGGTCTGGGTTAGGTCTAGGATTTGCCCTCATCAGGATCATACTTTCGCATATTTCTTGATAAATATTTTAGAGGATAACGCATGTTAGGTCTGGGATAGGTCTGGGATTTGCCCTCATCAGACTCATACTTTCGCACACTTCACATACTCGTTGAACAGATCCTGGGTTATTTTCTGGTTTGGATCACATAGTAATGTGGTACCACACTGAAACAGTCGATTAAACCAGGTTTCGATCAATATTTTTGAGGATAACGCTTGTTAGGTCTAGGTTAGGCCTGGGATTTTCACTCATCAGACTCATACTTTCGTATTCTTCTCATACTTGTTGAACGGATCCTGGGTTTTTCTGGTTTGGATCACGTAGTAATGTGGTACCACACTGAAACAGTCAATTAAACCTGGTCTTGATAAATATTTTAGAGGATAACGCATGTTAGGTCTGGGTTAGGTCTAGGATTTGCCCTCGTCAGGCTCATACTTTCGCATATTTCTCATACTTCATGGCTAGATCCTGGGCTATTTCTGGATTGTGTCACGTAGTAATGTGGTACCACACTGAAACAGTCAATTAAACCTGGTTTTGATCAATATCATAGAGAATAATTCATGTTAGGTCTAGGTTAGGTCTGGGATTTGCCCTCATCAGGCTCATACTTTCGCATATTTCTCATACTTCATAGCTGGATCCTGGGCTATTTCTGGATTGGATCATGTAGTAATGTGGTACCACACTGAGACAGTCAATTAAACCTGGTCTTGATAAATATTTTAGAGGATAACGCATGTTAGGTCTAGGTTAGGTCTGGGATTTTCACTCATCAGACTCATACTTTCGCATTCTTCACATACTTGTTGAACGGATCATGGGTTTTCTCTGGTTTGGATCACGTAGTAATGTGGGACCACACTGAAACAATCAATTAAACCTGGTCTTGATAAATATTTTAGAGGATAACGCATGTTAGGTCTGGGATAGGTCTGGGATTTGCCCTCATCAGACTCATACTTTCGCACACTTCACATACTCGTTGAACAGATCCTGGGTTATTTTCTGGTTTGGATCACATAGTAATGTGGTACCACACTGAAACAGTCGATTAAACCAGGTTTCGATCAATATTTTTGAGGATAACGCTTGTTAGGTCTAGGTTAGGCCTGGGATTTTCACTCATCAGACTCATACTTTCGTATTCTTCTCATACTTGTTGAACGGATCCTGGGTTTTTTCTGGTTTGGATCACGTAGTAATGTGGTACCACACTGAAACAGTCAATTAAACCTGGTTTTGATGAATATTTTAGAGAATAATTCATGTTAGGTCTAGGTTAGGTCTGGGATTTGCTCTCATCAGGCTCTTTCTTTCGCATATTTCTCATACTTGATGGCTAGATCCTGGGCTTTTTCTGGATTGCATAACGTAGTAATGAAGTACAACATTGAAACAGTCAATTAAACCTGGATTCCATCAATATCTTAGAGGACAACGCAACATAAGTCTGGGATAGGTCTGGGATTTGACCTCATCAGACTCATACTTTCGCTGTTTTCACATACTTGTTGAACAGATCCTGGGTTATTTTCTGGATTGGGTGACGTAGTAGTGTGGTACCACACTGAAAGAGTCGATTAAACCTGGTTTCGATCAATATTTTTGAGGATAACGCATGTTAGGTCTAGGTTAGGCCTGGGATTTTCACTCATCAGACACTTACTTTCGCATTCTTCACATACTTGTTGAACGGATCCTGGGTTTTTTCTGGTTTGGATCACGTAGTAATGTGTGACCACACGGAAACAGTCAATTAAACCTGATTTCGATCAATATATTAGAGAATAATTCATGTTAGGTCTAGGTTAGGTCTGGGATTTGCTCTCATCAGGCTCATTCTTTCGCATATTTCTCATACTTGATGGCTAGATCCTGGGCTTTTTCTGGATTGCATAACGGAGTAATGAAGTACAACACTGAAACAGTCAATTAAACCTGGATTCCATCAATATCTTAGAGGACAACGCAAGTTAGGTCTGGGATAGGTCTGGGATTTGCCCACATCAGGCTCATACTTTCGCGTTTTTCACATACTCGTTGAACAGATCCTGGGTTATTTTCTGGTTTGGATCGCATAGTAATGTGTTAACACACTGAAACAGTCGATTAAACCAGTTTTCGATCAATATTTTTGAGGATAACGCATGTTTGGTCTAGGTTAGGCCTGGGATTTTCACTCATCAGTCTCATACTTTCGCATTCTTCTCATACTTGTTGAACGGATCCTGGGTTTTTTCTGGTTTGGATCACGTAGTAATGTGGTACCACACTGAAACAGTCGATTGAACCTGGTTTCGATCAGTATTTTAGACGATAACGCAACATAAGTCTGGGATAAGTCTGGGATTTGACCTCATCAGACTCATACTTTCGCACACTTCACATACTCGTTGAACAGATCCTGGGTTTTTTCTGGTTTGGATCACGTAGTAATGTGGTACCACACTGAAACAGTCGATTAAACCAGGTTTCGATCAATATTTTTGAGGATAACGCATGTTTGGTCTAGGTTAGGCCTGGGATTTTCATTCATCAGTCTCATACATTCGCATTCTTCTCATACTTGTTGAACGGATCCTGGGTTTTTTCTGGTTTGGATCACGTAGTAATGTGGTACCACACTGAAACAGTCGATTGAACCTGGTTTCGATCAGTATTTTAGATGATAACGCAACATAAGTCTGGGATAGGTCTGGGATTTGACCTCATCAGATTCATACTTTCGCTGTTTTCACATACTTGTTGAAGAGATCCTGGGTTTTTTCTGGTTTGGATCGCATAGTAATGTGTTACCACACTGAAACAGTCGATTAAACCAGGTTTCGATCAATATTTTTGAGGATAACGCATGTTTGGTCTAGGTTAGGCCTGGCATTTTCACTCATCAGTCTCATACTTTCGCATTCTTCTCATACTTGTTGAACGGATCCTGGGTTTTTGCTGGTTTGGATCACGTAGTAATGTGGGACCACACGGAAACAGTCAATTAAACCTGGTTTCGATCAATATATTAGAGAATAATTCATGTTAGGTCTAGGTTAGGTCTGGGATTTGCTCTCATCAGGCTCATACTTTCGTATATTTCTCATACTTCATGGCTGGATCCTGGGCTATTTCTGGATTGGATCATGTAGTAATGTGGTACCACACTGAAACAGTCAATTAAACCTGGTTTGGATCAATATTTTTAGAGGATAACGCATGTTAGGTCTAGGTTAGCCCTGGGATTTTCACTCATCAGACTCATACTTTCGCATTCTTCACATACTTGTTGAACGGATCCTGGGTTTTTTCTGGTTTGGTTCACGTAGTAATGTGGTACCACACTGAAACATTCAATTAAACCTGATGTTGATAAATATTTTAGAGTATAACGCATGTTAGGTCTGGGTTAGGTCTAGGATTTGCCCTCATCAGGCTCATACTTTCGCATATTTCTCATACTTCATGGCTAGATCCTGGGCTGTTTCTGGATTGTATCACGTAGTAATGTGGTACCACGCTGAAACAGTCAATTAAACCTGGTTTCGATCAATATTTTAGAGGATAACGCAAGTTAGGTCTGGCATAGGTCTGGGATTCGCCCTCATCAGACTCATACTTTCGCGTTTTTCACATACTTGTTGAACTGATCCTGGGCTTTTTCTGGTTTGGATCACGTAGTAATGTGGTACCACACTGAAACAGTCAATTAAACCTGGTTTCGATCAATATCGTAGAGAATAATTCATGTTAGGTCTAGGTTAGGTCTGGGATTTGCTCTCATCAGGCTCATACTTTCGCATATTTCTCATACTAGATGGCTAGTTCCTGGGCTTTTTCTGGATTGCATCACGTAGTAATGTAGTACAACACTGAAACACTCAATTAAACCTGGTTTCGATCAATATTTTAGAGAATAACGCATGTTAGGTCTAGGTTAGGTCGGGGATTTTCACTCATCAGGCTCATACTTTCGCATTCTTCACATACTTGTTGAACGGATCCTGGGTTTTTTCTGGTTTGGATCACGTAGTAATGTGGTACCACACTGAAACAGTCGATTGAACCTGGTTTCGATCAGTATTTTAGAGGATAACGCAACATAAGTCTGGGATAGGTCTGGGATTTGACCTCATCAGACTCATACTTTCGCGTTTTTCACATACTTGTTGAAGAGATCCTGGGTTTTTTCTGGTTTGGATCACGTAGTAGTGTGGTACCACACTGAAACAGTCCATTAAGCCTGGTTTGGATCAATATTTTAGAGGATAACGCATGTTAGGTCTAGGTTAGGTCTGGGATTTGCTCTCATCAGGCTCATACTTTCGCACACTTCACATACTCGTTGAACAGATCCTGGGTTTTTTCTGGTTTGGATCACATCGTAATGTGGTACCACACTGAAACAGTCGATGAAACCTGGTTTCGATCAATATTTTAGAGGATAACGCAAGTTAAGTCTGGGATTGGTCTGGGATTTGACCTCATCAGACTCATACTTTCGCGCACTTCACATACTCGTTGAACAGATCCTGGGTTATTTTCTGGTTTGGATCACATAGTAATGTGGTACCACACTGAAACAGTCGATTAAACCAGGTTTCGATCAATATTTTTGAGGATAACGCATGTTAGGTCTAGGTTAGGCCTGGGATTTTCACTCATCAGGCTCATACTTTCGCATTCTTCACATACTTGTTGAACGGATCCTGGGTTTTTTCTGGTTTGGATCACGTAGTAATGTGGTACCACACTGAAACAGTCGATTGAACCTGGTTTCGATCAGTATTTTAGAGAATAATTCATGTTAGGTCTAGGTTAGGTCTGGGATTTGCTCTCATCAGGCTCATACTTTCGCACACTTCACATACTCGTTGAACAGATCCTGGGTTTTTTCTGGTTTGGATCACATCGTAATGTGGTACCACACTGAAACAGTCGATGGAACCTGGTTTCGATCAATATTTTAGAGGATAACGCAACATAAGTCTGGGATAGGTCTGGGATTTGACCTCATCAGACTCATACTTTCGCGTTTTTCACATACTTGTTGAAGAGATCCTGGGTTTTTTCTGGTTTGGATCACGTAGTAATGTAGCACCACACTGAAACAGTCAATTAAACCTGGTTTCGATCAATATTTTAGAGAATAATTCATGTTAGGTCTAGGTTAGGTCTGGGATTTGCTCTCATCAGGCTCATTCTTTCGCATATTTCTCATACTTGATGGCTAGATCCTGGGCTTTTTCTGGATTGCATCACGTAGTAATGAAGTACCACACTGAAACAGTCCACTAAACCTGCTTGCGATCAATATTTTAGAGGATAACGCATGTTAGGACTGGGTTAGGTCTAGGATTTGCTCTCATCAGGCTCATTCTTTCGCATATTTCTCATACTTGATGGCTAGATCCTGGACTTTTTCTGGATTGCATCACGTAGTAATGTGGTACCACACTGAAACATTCAATTAAACCTGGTCTTGATAAATATTTTAGAGGATAACGTATGTTAGGTCTGGGTTAGGTCTAGGATTTGCCCTCATCAGGATCATACTTTCGCATATTTCTTGATAAATATTTTAGAGGATAACGCATGTTAGGTCTGGGATAGGTCTGGGATTTGCCCTCATCAGACTCATACTTTCGCACACTTCACATACTCGTTGAACAGATCCTGGGTTATTTTCTGGTTTGGATCACATAGTAATGTGGTACCACACTGAAACAGTCGATTAAACCAGGTTTCGATCAATATTTTTGAGGATAACGCTTGTTAGGTCTAGGTTAGGCCTGGGATTTTCACTCATCAGACTCATACTTTCGTATTCTTCTCATACTTGTTGAACGGATCCTGGGTTTTTCTGGTTTGGATCACGTAGTAATGTGGTACCACACTGAAACAGTCAATTAAACCTGGTCTTGATAAATATTTTAGAGGATAACGCATGTTAGGTCTGGGTTAGGTCTAGGATTTGCCCTCGTCAGGCTCATACTTTCGCATATTTCTCATACTTCATGGCTAGATCCTGGGCTATTTCTGGATTGTGTCACGTAGTAATGTGGTACCACACTGAAACAGTCAATTAAACCTGGTTTTGATCAATATCATAGAGAATAATTCATGTTAGGTCTAGGTTAGGTCTGGGATTTGCCCTCATCAGGCTCATACTTTCGCATATTTCTCATACTTCATAGCTGGATCCTGGGCTATTTCTGGATTGGATCATGTAGTAATGTGGTACCACACTGAGACAGTCAATTAAACCTGGTCTTGATAAATATTTTAGAGGATAACGCATGTTAGGTCTAGGTTAGGTCTGGGATTTTCACTCATCAGACTCATACTTTCGCATTCTTCACATACTTGTTGAACGGATCATGGGTTTTCTCTGGTTTGGATCACGTAGTAATGTGGGACCACACTGAAACAATCAATTAAACCTGGTCTTGATAAATATTTTAGAGGATAACGCATGTTAGGTCTGGGATAGGTCTGGGATTTGCCCTCATCAGACTCATACTTTCGCACACTTCACATACTCGTTGAACAGATCCTGGGTTATTTTCTGGTTTGGATCACATAGTAATGTGGTACCACACTGAAACAGTCGATTAAACCAGGTTTCGATCAATATTTTTGAGGATAACGCTTGTTAGGTCTAGGTTAGGCCTGGGATTTTCACTCATCAGACTCATACTTTCGTATTCTTCTCATACTTGTTGAACGGATCCTGGGTTTTTTCTGGTTTGGATCACGTAGTAATGTGGTACCACACTGAAACAGTCAATTAAACCTGGTTTTGATGAATATTTTAGAGAATAATTCATGTTAGGTCTAGGTTAGGTCTGGGATTTGCTCTCATCAGGCTCTTTCTTTCGCATATTTCTCATACTTGATGGCTAGATCCTGGGCTTTTTCTGGATTGCATAACGTAGTAATGAAGTACAACATTGAAACAGTCAATTAAACCTGGATTCCATCAATATCTTAGAGGACAACGCAACATAAGTCTGGGATAGGTCTGGGATTTGACCTCATCAGACTCATACTTTCGCTGTTTTCACATACTTGTTGAACAGATCCTGGGTTATTTTCTGGATTGGGTGACGTAGTAGTGTGGTACCACACTGAAAGAGTCGATTAAACCTGGTTTCGATCAATATTTTTGAGGATAACGCATGTTAGGTCTAGGTTAGGCCTGGGATTTTCACTCATCAGACACTTACTTTCGCATTCTTCACATACTTGTTGAACGGATCCTGGGTTTTTTCTGGTTTGGATCACGTAGTAATGTGTGACCACACGGAAACAGTCAATTAAACCTGATTTCGATCAATATATTAGAGAATAATTCATGTTAGGTCTAGGTTAGGTCTGGGATTTGCTCTCATCAGGCTCATTCTTTCGCATATTTCTCATACTTGATGGCTAGATCCTGGGCTTTTTCTGGATTGCATAACGGAGTAATGAAGTACAACACTGAAACAGTCAATTAAACCTGGATTCCATCAATATCTTAGAGGACAACGCAAGTTAGGTCTGGGATAGGTCTGGGATTTGCCCACATCAGGCTCATACTTTCGCGTTTTTCACATACTCGTTGAACAGATCCTGGGTTATTTTCTGGTTTGGATCGCATAGTAATGTGTTAACACACTGAAACAGTCGATTAAACCAGTTTTCGATCAATATTTTTGAGGATAACGCATGTTTGGTCTAGGTTAGGCCTGGGATTTTCACTCATCAGTCTCATACTTTCGCATTCTTCTCATACTTGTTGAACGGATCCTGGGTTTTTTCTGGTTTGGATCACGTAGTAATGTGGTACCACACTGAAACAGTCGATTGAACCTGGTTTCGATCAGTATTTTAGACGATAACGCAACATAAGTCTGGGATAAGTCTGGGATTTGACCTCATCAGACTCATACTTTCGCACACTTCACATACTCGTTGAACAGATCCTGGGTTTTTTCTGGTTTGGATCACGTAGTAATGTGGTACCACACTGAAACAGTCGATTAAACCAGGTTTCGATCAATATTTTTGAGGATAACGCATGTTTGGTCTAGGTTAGGCCTGGGATTTTCATTCATCAGTCTCATACTTTCGCATTCTTCTCATACTTGTTGAACGGATCCTGGGTTTTTTCTGGTTTGGATCACGTAGTAATGTGGTACCACACTGAAACAGTCGATTGAACCTGGTTTCGATCAGTATTTTAGATGATAACGCAACATAAGTCTGGGATAGGTCTGGGATTTGACCTCATCAGATTCATACTTTCGCTGTTTTCACATACTTGTTGAAGAGATCCTGGGTTTTTTCTGGTTTGGATCGCATAGTAATGTGTTACCACACTGAAACAGTCGATTAAACCAGGTTTCGATCAATATTTTTGAGGATAACGCATGTTTGGTCTAGGTTAGGCCTGGCATTTTCACTCATCAGTCTCATACTTTCGCATTCTTCTCATACTTGTTGAACGGATCCTGGGTTTTTGCTGGTTTGGATCACGTAGTAATGTGGGACCACACGGAAACAGTCAATTAAACCTGGTTTCGATCAATATATTAGAGAATAATTCATGTTAGGTCTAGGTTAGGTCTGGGATTTGCTCTCATCAGGCTCATACTTTCGTATATTTCTCATACTTCATGGCTGGATCCTGGGCTATTTCTGGATTGGATCATGTAGTAATGTGGTACCACACTGAAACAGTCAATTAAACCTGGTTTGGATCAATATTTTTAGAGGATAACGCATGTTAGGTCTAGGTTAGCCCTGGGATTTTCACTCATCAGACTCATACTTTCGCATTCTTCACATACTTGTTGAACGGATCCTGGGTTTTTTCTGGTTTGGTTCACGTAGTAATGTGGTACCACACTGAAACATTCAATTAAACCTGATGTTGATAAATATTTTAGAGTATAACGCATGTTAGGTCTGGGTTAGGTCTAGGATTTGCCCTCATCAGGCTCATACTTTCGCATATTTCTCATACTTCATGGCTAGATCCTGGGCTGTTTCTGGATTGTATCACGTAGTAATGTGGTACCACGCTGAAACAGTCAATTAAACCTGGTTTCGATCAATATTTTAGAGGATAACGCAAGTTAGGTCTGGCATAGGTCTGGGATTCGCCCTCATCTGACTCATACTTTCGCGTTTTTCACATACTTGTTGAACTGATCCTGGGCTTTTTCTGGTTTGGATCACGTAGTAATGTGGTACCACACTGAAACAGTCAATTAAACCTGGTTTCGATCAATATCGTAGAGAATAATTCATGTTAGGTCTAGGTTAGGTCTGGGATTTGCTCTCATCAGGCTCATACTTTCGCATATTTCTCATACTAGATGGCTAGTTCCTGGGCTTTTTCTGGATTGCATCACGTAGTAATGTAGTACAACACTGAAACACTCAATTAAACCTGGTTTCGATCAATATTTTAGAGAATAACGCATGTTAGGTCTAGGTTAGGTCGGGGATTTTCACTCATCAGGCTCATACTTTCGCATTCTTCACATACTTGTTGAACGGATCCTGGGTTTTTTCTGGTTTGGATCACGTAGTAATGTGGTACCACACTGAAACAGTCGATTGAACCTGGTTTCGATCAGTATTTTAGAGGATAACGCAACATAAGTCTGGGATAGGTCTGGGATTTGACCTCATCAGACTCATACTTTCGCGTTTTTCACATACTTGTTGAAGAGATCCTGGGTTTTTTCTGGTTTGGATCACGTAGTAGTGTGGTACCACACTGAAACAGTCCATTAAGCCTGGTTTGGATCAATATTTTAGAGGATAACGCATGTTAGGTCTAGGTTAGGTCTGGGATTTGCTCTCATCAGGCTCATACTTTCGCACACTTCACATACTCGTTGAACAGATCCTGGGTTTTTTCTGGTTTGGATCACATCGTAATGTGGTACCACACTGAAACAGTCGATGAAACCTGGTTTCGATCAATATTTTAGAGGATAACGCAAGTTAAGTCTGGGATTGGTCTGGGATTTGACCTCATCAGACTCATACTTTCGCGCACTTCACATACTCGTTGAACAGATCCTGGGTTATTTTCTGGTTTGGATCACATAGTAATGTGGTACCACACTGAAACAGTCGATTAAACCAGGTTTCGATCAATATTTTTGAGGATAACGCATGTTAGGTCTAGGTTAGGCCTGGGATTTTCACTCATCAGGCTCATACTTTCGCATTCTTCACATACTTGTTGAACGGATCCTGGGTTTTTTCTGGTTTGGATCACGTAGTAATGTGGTACCACACTGAAACAGTCGATTGAACCTGGTTTCGATCAGTATTTTAGAGGATAACGCAACATAAGTCTGGGATAGGTCTGGGATTTGACCTCATCAGACTCATACTTTCGCGTTTTTCACATACTTGTTGAAGAGATCCTGGGTTTTTTCTGGTTTGGATCACGTAGTAATGTAGCACCACACTGAAACAGTCAATTAAACCTGGTTTCGATCAATATTTTAGAGAATAATTCATGTTAGGTCTAGGTTAGGTCTGGGATTTGCTCTCATCAGGCTCATTCTTTCGCATATTTCTCATACTTGATGGCTAGATCCTGGGCTTTTTCTGGATTGTATCACGTAGTAATGAAGTACCACACTGAAACAGTCCACTAAACCTGCTTGCGATCAATATTTTAGAGGATAACGCATGTTAGGACTGGGTTAGGTCTAGGATTTGCTCTCATCAGGCTCATTCTTTCGCATATTTCTCATACTTGATGGCTAGATCCTGGACTTTTTCTGGATTGCATCACGTAGTAATGTGGTACCACACTGAAACATTCAATTAAACCTGGTCTTGATAAATATTTTAGAGGATAACGTATGTTAGGTCTGGGTTAGGTCTAGGATTTGCCCTCATCAGGATCATACTTTCGCATATTTCTTGATAAATATTTTAGAGGATAACGCATGTTAGGTCTGGGATAGGTCTGGGATTTGCCCTCATCAGACTCATACTTTCGCACACTTCACATACTCGTTGAACAGATCCTGGGTTATTTTCTGGTTTGGATCACATAGTAATGTGGTACCACACTGAAACAGTCGATTAAACCAGGTTTCGATCAATATTTTTGAGGATAACGCTTGTTAGGTCTAGGTTAGGCCTGGGATTTTCACTCATCAGACTCATACTTTCGTATTCTTCTCATACTTGTTGAACGGATCCTGGGTTTTTCTGGTTTGGATCACGTAGTAATGTGGTACCACACTGAAACAGTCAATTAAACCTGGTCTTGATAAATATTTTAGAGGATAACGCATGTTAGGTCTGGGTTAGGTCGAGGATTTGCCCTCGTCAGGCTCATACTTTCGCATATTTCTCATACTTCATGGCTAGATCCTGGGCTATTTCTGGATTGTGTCACGTAGTAATGTGGTACCACACTGAAACAGTCAATTAAACCTGGTTTTGATCAATATCATAGAGAATAATTCATGTTAGGTCTAGGTTAGGTCTGGGATTTGCCCTCATCAGGCTCATACTTTCGCATATTTCTCATACTTCATAGCTGGATCCTGGGCTATTTCTGGATTGGATCATGTAGTAATGTGGTACCACACTGAGACAGTCAATTAAACCTGGTCTTGATAAATATTTTAGAGGATAACGCATGTTAGGTCTAGGTTAGGTCTGGGATTTTCACTCATCAGACTCATACTTTCGCATTCTTCACATACTTGTTGAACGGATCATGGGTTTTCTCTGGTTTGGATCACGTAGTAATGTGGGACCACACTGAAACAATCAATTAAACCTGGTCTTGATAAATATTTTAGAGGATAACGCATGTTAGGTCTGGGATAGGTCTGGGATTTGCCCTCATCAGACTCATACTTTCGCACACTTCACATACTCGTTGAACAGATCCTGGGTTATTTTCTGGTTTGGATCACATAGTAATGTGGTACCACACTGAAACAGTCGATTAAACCAGGTTTCGATCAATATTTTTGAGGATAACGCTTGTTAGGTCTAGGTTAGGCCTGGGATTTTCACTCATCAGACTCATACTTTCGTATTCTTCTCATACTTGTTGAACGGATCCTGGGTTTTTTCTGGTTTGGATCACGTAGTAATGTGGTACCACACTGAAACAGTCAATTAAACCTGGTTTTGATGAATATTTTAGAGAATAATTCATGTTAGGTCTAGGTTAGGTCTGGGATTTGCTCTCATCAGGCTCTTTCTTTCGCATATTTCTCATACTTGATGGCTAGATCCTGGGCTTTTTCTGGATTGCATAACGTAGTAATGAAGTACAACACTGAAACAGTCAATTAAACCTGGATTCCATCAATATCTTAGAGGACAACGCAAGTTAGGTCTGGGATAGGTCTGGGATTTGCCCACATCAGGCTCATACTTTCGCGTTTTTCACATACTCGTTGAACAGATCCTGGGTTATTTTCTGGTTTGGATCACATAGTAATGTGGTACCACACTGAAACAGTCGATTAAACCAGGTTTCGATCAATATTTTTGAGGATAACGCATGTTAGTTCTAGGTTAGGCCTGGGATTTTCACTCATCAGACTCATATTTTCGTATTCTTCTCATACTTGTTGAACGGATCCTGAGTTTTTTCTGGTTTGGATCACGTAGTAATGTGGTACCACACCGAAACAGTCAATTAAACCTGGTTTTGATCAATATTTTAGAGAATAATTCATGTTAGGTCTAGGTTAGGTCCGGGATTTGCTCTCATCAGGCTCATTCTTTCGCATATTTCTCATACTTGATGGCTAGATCCTTGGCTTTTTCTGGATTGCATAACGTAGTAATGAAGTACAACACTGAAACAGTCAATTAAACCTGGATTCCATCAATATCTTAGAGGACAACGCATGTTAGGTCTGGGTTAGGTCTAGGATTTGCCCTCGTCAGGCTCATACTTTCGCATATTTCTCATACTTCATGGCTAGATCCTGGGCTATTTCTGGATTGTATCACGTAGTAATGTGGTACCACACAGAAACAGTCAATTAAACCTGGTTTCGATCAATATTTTAGAGGATAACGCAAGTTAGGTCTGGGATAGGTCTGGGATTTTCCCTCATCTGGCTCATACTTTCGCGTTTTTCACATACTTGTTGAACAGATCCTGGGTTTTTTTCTGGATTGGGTCACGTAGTAGTGTGGTACCACACAGAAACAGTCGATTAAACCTGGTTTCGATCAATATTTTTGAGGATAACGCATGTTAGGTCTAGGTTAGGCCTGGGATTTTCACTCATCAGACACTTACTTTCGCATTCTTCACATACTTGTTGAACGGATCCTGGGTTTTTTCTGGTTTGGATCACGTAGTAATGTGGGACCACACGGAAACAGTCAATTAAACCTGATTTCGATCAATATATTAGAGAATAATTCATGTTAGGTCTAGGTTAGGTCTGGGATTTGCTCTCATCAGGCTCATTCTTTCGCATATTTCTCATACTTGATGGCTAGATCCTGGGCTTTTTCTGGATTGCATAACGGAGTAATGAAGTACAACACTGAAACAGTCAATTAAACCTGGATTCCATCAATATCTTAGAGGACAACGCAAGTTAGGTCTGGGATAGGTCTGGGATTTGCCCACATCAGGCTCATACTTTCGCGTTTTTCACATACTCGTTGAACAGATCCTGGGTTATTTTCTGGTTTGGATCGCATAGTAATGTGTTAACACACTGAAACAGTCGATTAAACCAGTTTTCGATCAATATTTTTGAGGATAACGCATGTTTGGTCTAGGTTAGGCCTGGGATTTTCACTCATCAGTCTCATACTTTCGCATTCTTCTCATACTTGTTGAACGGATCCTGGGTTTTTTCTGGTTTGGATCACGTAGTAATGTGGTACCACACTGAAACAGTCGATTGAACCTGGTTTCGATCAGTATTTTAGACGATAACGCAACATAAGTCTGGGATAAGTCTGGGATTTGACCTCATCAGACTCATACTTTCGCACACTTCACATACTCGTTGAACAGATCCTGGGTTTTTTCTGGTTTGGATCACGTAGTAATGTGGTACCACACTGAAACAGTCGATTAAACCAGGTTTCGATCAATATTTTTGAGGATAACGCATGTTTGGTCTAGGTTAGGCCTGGGATTTTCATTCATCAGTCTCATACTTTCGCATTCTTCTCATACTTGTTGAACGGATCCTGGGTTTTTTCTGGTTTGGATCACGTAGTAATGTGGTACCACACTGAAACAGTCGATTGAACCTGGTTTCGATCAGTATTTTAGATGATAACGCAACATAAGTCTGGGATAGGTCTGGGATTTGACCTCATCAGACTCATACTTTCGCTGTTTTCACATACTTGTTGAAGAGATCCTGGGTTTTTTCTGGTTTGGATCGCATAGTAATGTGTTACCACACTGAAACAGTCGATTAAACCAGGTTTCGATCAATATTTTTGAGGATAACGCATGTTTGGTCTAGGTTAGGCCTGGGATTTTCACTCATCAGTCTCATACTTTCGCATTCTTCTCATACTTGTTGAACGGATCCTGGGTTTTTGCTGGTTTGGATCACGTAGTAATGTGGGACCACACGGAAACAGTCAATTAAACCTGGTTTCGATCAATATATTAGAGAATAATTCATGTTAGGTCTAGGTTAGGTCTGGGATTTGCTCTCATCAGGCTCATACTTTCGTATATTTCTCATACTTCATGGCTGGATCCTGGGCTATTTCTGGATTGGATCATGTAGTAATGTGGTACCACACTGAAACAGTCAATTAAACCTGGTTTGGATCAATATTTTTAGAGGATAACGCATGTTAGGTCTAGGTTAGCCCTGGGATTTTCACTCATCAGACTCATACTTTCGCATTCTTCACATACTTGTTGAACGGATCCTGGGTTTTTTCTGGTTTGGTTCACGTAGTAATGTGGTACCACACTGAAACATTCAATAAAACCTGATGTTGATAAATATTTCAGAGTATAACGCATGTTAGGTCTGGGTTAGGTCTAGGATTTGCCCTCATCAGGCTCATACTTTCGCATATTTCTCATACTTCATGGCTAGATCCTGGGCTGTTTCTGGATTGTATCACGTAGTAATGTGGTACCACGCTGAAACAGTCAATTAAACCTGGTTTCGATCAATATTTTAGAGGATAACGCAAGTTAGGTCTGGCATAGGTCTGGGATTCGCCCTCATCAGACTCATACTTTCGCGTTTTTCACATACTTGTTGAACTGATCCTGGGCTTTTTCTGGTTTGGATCACGTAGTAATGTGGTACCACACTGAAACAGTCAATTAAACCTGGTTTCGATCAATATCGTAGAGAATAATTCATGTTAGGTCTAGGTTAGGTCTGGGATTTGCTCTCATCAGGCTCATACTTTCGCATATTTCTCATACTAGATGGCTAGTTCCTGGGCTTTTTCTGGATTGCATCACGTAGTAATGTAGTACAACACTGAAACACTCAATTAAACCTGGTTTCGATCAATATTTTAGAGAATAACGCATGTTAGGTCTAGGTTAGGTCGGGGATTTTCACTCATCAGGCTCATACTTTCGCATTCTTCACATACTTGTTGAACGGATCCTGGGTTTTTTCTGGTTTGGATCACGTAGTAATGTGGTACCACACTGAAACAGTCGATTGAACCTGGTTTCGATCAGTATTTTAGAGGATAACGCAACATAAGTCTGGGATAGGTCTGGGATTTGACCTCATCAGACTCATACTTTCGCGTTTTTCACATACTTGTTGAAGAGATCCTGGGTTTTTTCTGGTTTGGATCACGTAGTAGTGTGGTACCACACTGAAACAGTCCATTAAGCCTGGTTTGGATCAATATTTTAGAGGATAACGCATGTTAGGTCTAGGTTAGGTCTGGGATTTGCTCTCATCAGGCTCATACTTTCGCACACTTCACATACTCGTTGAACAGATCCTGGGTTTTTTCTGGTTTGGATCACATCGCAATGTGGTACCACACTGAAACAGTCGATGAAACCTGGTTTCGATCAATATTTTAGAGGATAACGCAAGTTAAGTCTGGGATTGGTCTGGGATTTGACCTCATCAGACTCATACTTTCGCGCACTTCACATACTCGTTGAACAGATCCTGGGTTATTTTCTGGTTTGGATCACATAGTAATGTGGTACCACACTGAAACAGTCGATTAAACCAGGTTTCGATCAATATTTTTGAGGATAACGCATGTTAGGTCTAGGTTAGGCCTGGGATTTTCACTCATCAGGCTCATACTTTCGCATTCTTCACATACTTGTTGAACGGATCCTGGGTTTTTTCTGGTTTGGATCACGTAGTAATGTGGTACCACACTGAAACAGTCGATTGAACCTGGTTTCGATCAGTATTTTAGAGGATAACGCAACATAAGTCTGGGATAGGTCTGGGATTTGACCTCATCAGACTCATACTTTCGCGTTTTTCACATACTTGTTGAAGAGATCCTGGGTTTTTTCTGGTTTGGATCACGTAGTAATGTAGCACCACACTGAAACAGTCAATTAAACCTGGTTTCGATCAATATTTTAGAGAATAATTCATGTTAGGTCTAGGTTAGGTCTGGGATTTGCTCTCATCAGGCTCATTCTTTCGCATATTTCTCATACTTGATGGCTAGATCCTGGGCTTTTTCTGGATTGCATCACGTAGTAATGAAGTACCACACTGAAACAGTCCACTAAACCTGCTTGCGATCAATATTTTAGAGGATAACGCATGTTAGGACTGGGTTAGGTCTAGGATTTGCTCTCATCAGGCTCATTCTTTCGCATATTTCTCATACTTGATGGCTAGATCCTGGACTTTTTCTGGATTGCATCACGTAGTAATGTGGTACCACACTGAAACATTCAATTAAACCTGGTCTTGATAAATATTTTAGAGGATAACGTATGTTAGGTCTGGGTTAGGTCTAGGATTTGCCCTCATCAGGATCATACTTTCGCATATTTCTTGATAAATATTTTAGAGGATAACGCATGTTAGGTCTGGGATAGGTCTGGGATTTGCCCTCATCAGACTCATACTTTCGCACACTTCACATACTCGTTGAACAGATCCTGGGTTATTTTCTGGTTTGGATCACATAGTAATGTGGTACCACACTGAAACAGTCGATTAAACCAGGTTTCGATCAATATTTTTGAGGATAACGCTTGTTAGGTCTAGGTTAGGCCTGGGATTTTCACTCATCAGACTCATACTTTCGTATTCTTCTCATACTTGTTGAACGGATCCTGGGTTTTTCTGGTTTGGATCACGTAGTAATGTGGTACCACACTGAAACAGTCAATTAAACCTGGTCTTGATAAATATTTTAGAGGATAACGCATGTTAGGTCTGGGTTAGGTCTAGGATTTGCCCTCGTCAGGCTCATACTTTCGCATATTTCTCATACTTCATGGCTAGATCCTGGGCTATTTCTGGATTGTGTCACGTAGTAATGTGGTACCACACTGAAACAGTCAATTAAACCTGGTTTTGATCAATATCATAGAGAATAATTCATGTTAGGTCTAGGTTAGGTCTGGGATTTGCCCTCATCAGGCTCATACTTTCGCATATTTCTCATACTTCATAGCTGGATCCTGGGCTATTTCTGGATTGGATCATGTAGTAATGTGGTACCACACTGAGACAGTCAATTAAACCTGGTCTTGATAAATATTTTAGAGGATAACGCATGTTAGGTCTAGGTTAGGTCTGGGATTTTCACTCATCAGACTCATACTTTCGCATTCTTCACATACTTGTTGAACGGATCATGGGTTTTCTCTGGTTTGGATCACGTAGTAATGTGGGACCACACTGAAACAATCAATTAAACCTGGTCTTGATAAATATTTTAGAGGATAACGCATGTTAGGTCTGGGATAGGTCTGGGATTTGCCCTCATCAGACTCATACTTTCGCACACTTCACATACTCGTTGAACAGATCCTGGGTTATTTTCTGGTTTGGATCACATAGTAATGTGGTACCACACTGAAACAGTCGATTAAACCAGGTTTCGATCAATATTTTTGAGGATAACGCTTGTTAGGTCTAGGTTAGGCCTGGGATTTTCACTCATCAGACTCATACTTTCGTATTCTTCTCATACTTGTTGAACGGATCCTGGGTTTTTTCTGGTTTGGATCACGTAGTAATGTGGTACCACACTGAAACAGTCAATTAAACCTGGTTTTGATGAATATTTTAGAGAATAATTCATGTTAGGTCTAGGTTAGGTCTGGGATTTGCTCTCATCAGGCTCTTTCTTTCGCATATTTCTCATACTTGATGGCTAGATCCTGGGCTTTTTCTGGATTGCATAACGTAGTAATGAAGTACAACACTGAAACAGTCAATTAAACCTGGATTCCATCAATATCTTAGAGGACAACGCAAGTTAGGTCTGGGATAGGTCTGGGATTTGCCCACATCAGGCTCATACTTTCGCGTTTTTCACATACTCGTTGAACAGATCCTGGGTTATTTTCTGGTTTGGATCACATAGTAATGTGGTACCACACTGAAACAGTCGATTAAACCAGGTTTCGATCAATATTTTTGAGGATAACGCATGTTAGTTCTAGGTTAGGCCTGGGATTTTCACTCATCAGACTCATATTTTCGTATTCTTCTCATACTTGTTGAACGGATCCTGAGTTTTTTCTGGTTTGGATCACGTAGTAATGTGGTACCACACCGAAACAGTCAATTAAACCTGGTTTTGATCAATATTTTAGAGAATAATTCATGTTAGGTCTAGGTTAGGTCCGGGATTTGCTCTCATCAGGCTCATTCTTTCGCATATTTCTCATACTTGATGGCTAGATCCTTGGCTTTTTCTGGATTGCATAACGTAGTAATGAAGTACAACACTGAAACAGTCAATTAAACCTGGATTCCATCAATATCTTAGAGGACAACGCATGTTAGGTCTGGGTTAGGTCTAGGATTTGCCCTCGTCAGGCTCATACTTTCGCATATTTCTCATACTTCATGGCTAGATCCTGGGCTATTTCTGGATTGTATCACGTAGTAATGTGGTACCACACAGAAACAGTCAATTAAACCTGGTTTCGATCAATATTTTAGAGGATAACGCAAGTTAGGTCTGGGATAGGTCTGGGATTTTCCCTCATCAGGCTCATACTTTCGCGTTTTTCACATACTTGTTGAACAGATCCTGGGTTTTTTTCTGGATTGGGTCACGTAGTAGTGTGGTACCACACTGAAACAGTCGATTAAACCTGGTTTCGATCAATATTTTTGAGGATAACGCATGTTAGGTCTAGGTTAGGCCTGGGATTTTCACTCATCAGACTCTTACTTTCGCATTCTTCACATACTTGTTGAACGGATCCTGGGTTTTTTCTGGTTTGGATCACGTAGTAATGTGGGACCACACGGAAACAGTCAATTAAACCTGGTTTCGATCAATATATTAGAGAATAATTCATGTTAGGTCTAGGTTAGGTCTGGGATTTGCTCTCATCAGGCTCATTCTTTCGCATATTTCTCATACTTGATGGCTAGATCCTGGGCTTTTTCTGGATTGCATAACGTAGTAATGAAGTACAACACTGAAACAGTCAATTAACCCTGGATTCCATCAATATCTTAGAGGACAACGCAAGTTAGGTCTGGGATAGGTCTGGGATTTGCCCACATCAGGCTCATACTTTCGCGTTTTTCAAATACTCGTTGAACAGATCCTGGGTTATTTTCTGGTTTGGATCGCATAGTAATGTGGTACCACACTGAAACAGTCGATTAAACCAGGTTTCGATCAATATTTTTGAGGATAACGCATGTTAGGTCTAGGTTAGGCCTGGGATTTTCACTCATCAGACTCATACTTTCGCATTCTTCTCATACTTGTTGAACGGATCCTGGGTTTTTGCTGGTTTGGATCACGTAGTAATGTAGGACCACACAGAAACAATCAATTAAACCTGGTCTTGATAAATATTTTAGAGGATAACGCATGTTAGGTCTGGGTTAGGTCTAGGATTTGCCCTCGTCAGGCTCATACTTTCGCATATTTCTCATACTTCATGGCTAGATCCTGGGCTATTTCTGGATTGTATCACGTAGTAATGTGGTACCACACAGAAACAGTCAATTAAACCTGGTTTCGATCAATATTTTAGAGGATAACGCAAGTTAGGTCTGGGATAGGTCTGGGATTTTCCCTCATCAGGCTCATACTTTCGCGTTTTTCACATACTTGTTGAACAGATCCTGGGTTTTTTTCTGGATTGGGTCACGTAGTAGTCTGGTACCACACTTAAACAGTCGATTAAACCTGGTTTCGACCAATATTTTTGAGCATAACGCATGTTAGGTCTAGGTTAGGCCTGGGATTTTCACTCATCAGACTCTTACTTTCGCATTCTTCACATACATGTTGAACGGATCCTGGATTTTTTCTGGTTTGGATCACGTAGTAATGTGGGACCACACGGAAACAGTCAATTAAACCTGGTTTTGATCAATATATTAGAGAATAATTCATGTTAGGTCTAGGTTAGGTCTGGGATTTGCTCTCATCAGGCTCATTCTTTCGCATATTTCTCATACTTGATGGCTAGATCCTGGGCTTTTTCTGGATTGCATCACGTAGTAATGAAGTACAACACTGAAACAGTCAATTAAACCTGGTTCCATCAATATTTTAGAGGACAACGCAAGTTAGGTCTGGCATAGGTCTGGGATTCGCCCTCATCAGACTCATACTTTCGCACACTTCACATACTCGTTGAACAGATCCTGGGTTATTTTCTGGTTTGGATCACATAGTAATGTGGTACCACACTGAAACAGTCGATTAAACCAGGTTTCGATCAATATTTTTGAGGATAACGCATGTTAGGTCTAGGTTAGGCCTGGGATTTTCACTCATCAGACTCATACTTTCGTATTCTTCTCATACTTGTTGAACGGATCCTGGGTTTTTTCTGGTTTGGATCACGTAGTAATGTGGGACCACACGGAAACAGTTAATTAAACCTGGTTTCGATCAATATATTAGAGAATGATTCATGTTAGGTCTAGGTTAGGTCTGGGATTTGCTCTCATCAGGCTCATTCTTTCGCATATTTCTCATACTTGATGGCTAGATCCTCGGCTTTTTATGGATTGCATAACGTAGTAATGAAGTACAACACTGAAACAGTCAATTAAACCTGGATTCCATCAATATCTTAGAGGACAACGCAAGTTAGGTCTGGGATAGGTCTGGGATTTGCCCACATCAGGCTCATACTTTCGCGTTTTTCACATACTCGTTGAACAGATCCTTGGTTATTTTCTGGTTTGGATCGCATAGTAATGTGGTACCACACTGAAACAGTCGATTAAACCAGGTTTCGATCAATATTTTTGAGGATAACGCATGTTAGGTCTAGGTTAGGCCTGGGATTTTCACTCATCAGACTCATACTTTCGCATTCTTCTCATACTTGTTGAACGGATCCTGGGTTTTTGCTGGTTTGGAACACGTAGTAATGTGGGACCACACAGAAACAATCAATTAAACCTGGTCTTGATAAATATTTTAGAGGATAACGCATGTTAGGTCTGGGTTAGGTCTAGGATTTGCCCTCGTCAGGCTCATGCTTTCGCATATTTCTCATACTTCATGGCTAGATCCTGGGCTATTTCTGGATTGTATCACGTAGTAATGTGGTACCACACAGAAACAGTCAATTAAACCTGGTTTCGATCAATATTTTAGAGGATAACGCATATTAGGTCTAGGTTAGGTCTGGGATTTTCACTCATCAGACTCATACTTTCGCATTCTTCACATACTTGTTGAACGGATCCTGGGTTTTCTCTGGTTTGGATCACGTAGTAATGTGGGACCACACGGAAACAGTTAATTAAACCTGGATTCGATCAATATATTAGAGAATGATTCATGTTAGGTCTAGGTTAGGTCTGGGATTTGCTCTCATCAGGCTCATTCTTTCGCATATTTCTCATACTTGATGGCTAGATCCTGGGCTTTTTCTGGATTGCATCACGTAGTAATGAAGTACAACACTGAAACAGTCAATTAAACCTGGATTCCATCAATATCTTAGAGGACAACGCAAGTTAGGTCTGGGATAGGTCTGGGATTTGCCCACATCAGGCTCATAGTTTCGCGATTTTCACATACTCGTTGAACAGATCCTGGGTTATTTTCTGGTTTGGATCGCATAGTAATGTGGTACCACACTGAAACAGTCGATTAAACCAGGTTTCGATCAATATTTTTGAGGATAACGCATGTTAGGTCTAGGTTAGGCCTGGGATTTTCACTCATCAGACTCATACTTTCGCATTCTTCTCATACTTGTTGAACGGATCCTGGGTTTTTGCTGGTTTGGATCACGTAGTAATGTGGGACCACACAGAAACAATCAATTAAACCTGGTCTTGATAAATATTTCAGAGGATAACGCATGTTAGGTCTGGGTTAGGTCTAGGATTTGCCCTCGTCAGGCTCATACTTTCGCATATTTCTCATACTTCATGGCTAGATCCTGGGCTATTTCTGGATTGTATCACGTAGTAATGTGGTACCACACAGAAACAGTCAATTAAACCTGGTTTCCATCAATATTTTAGAGGATAACGCAAGTTAGGTCTGGGATAGGTCTGGGTTTTTCCCTCATCAGGCTCATACTTTCGCGTTTTTCACATACTTGTTGAACAGATCCTGGGTTTTTTTCTGGATTGGGTCACGTAGTAGTGTGGTACCACACTGAAACAGTCGATTAAACCTGGTTTCGATCAATATTTTTGAGGATAACGCATGTTAGGTCTAGATTAGGCCTGGGATTTTCACTCATCAGACCCTTACTTTCGCATTCTTCACATACTTGTTGAACGGATCCTGGGTTTTTTCTGGTTTGGATCACGTAGTAATGTGGGACCACACTGAAACAGTCCATTAAACCTGGTTTGGATCAACATTTTAGAGGATAACGCATGTTAGGTCTGGGATAGGTCTGGGATTTTCACTCATCAGACTCATACTTTCGCATTCTTCACATACTTGTTGAACGGATCCTGGGTTTTTTCTGGTTTGGATCACGTAGTAATGTGGGACCACACTGAAACAATCAATTAAACCTGGTCTTGATAAATATTTTAGAGGATAACGCATGTTAGGTCTGGGATAGGCCTGGGATTTTCACTCATCAGACTCATACTTTCGTATTCTTCTCATACCTGTTGAACGGATCCTGGGTTTTTTCTGGTTTGGATCACGTAGTAATGTGGTACCACACTGAAACAGTCAATTAAACCAGGTTTTGATCAATATTTTAGAGAATAATTTATGTTAGGTCTAGGTTAGGTCTGGGATTTGCTCGCATCAGGCTCATTCTTTCGCATATTTCTCATACTTGATGCCTAGATCCTGGGCTTTTTCTGGATTGCATAACGTAGTAATGAAGTAAAACACTGAAACAGTCAATTAAACCTGGATTCCATCAATATCTTAGAGGACAACGCAAGTTAGGTCTGGGATAGGTCTGGGATTTGCCCACATCAGGCTCATACATTCGCGTTTTACACATACTCGTTGAACAGATCCTGGGTTATTTTCTGGTTTGGATCGGATAGTAATGTGGTACCACACTGAAACAGTCGATTAAACCAGGTTTCGATCAATATTTTTGAGGATAACGCATGTTAGGTCTAGGTTAGGCCTGGGATTTTCACTCATCAGACTCATACTTTCGCATTCTTCTCATACTTGTTGAACGGATCCTGGGTTTTTGCTGGTTTGGATCACGTAGTAATGTGGGACCACACAGAAACAATCAATTAAACCTGGTCTTGATGAATATTTTAGAGGATAACGCATGTTAGGTCTGGGTTAGGTCTAGGATTTGCCCTCGTCCGGCTCATACTTTCGCATATTTCTCATACTTCATGGCTAGATCCTGGGCTATTTCTGGATTGTATCACGTAGAAATGTGGTACCACACAGAAACAGTCAATTAAACCTGGTTTCGATCAATATTTTAGAGGATAACGCAAGTTAGGTCTGGGATAGGTCTGGGATTTTCCCTCATCAGGCTCATACTTTCGCGTTTTTCACATACTTGTTGAACAGATCCTGGGTTTTTTTCTGGATTGGGTCACGTAGTACTCTGGTACCACACTGAAACAGTCGATTAAACCAGGTTTCGATCAATATTTTTAGAGGATAACGCATGTTAGGTCTAGGTTAGCACTGGGATTTGCCCACATCAGGCTCATACTTTCGCGTTTTACACATACTCGTTGAACAGATCCTGGGTTATTTTCTGGTTTGGATCACGTAGTAGTGTGGTACCACACTGAAACAGTCCATTAAACCTGGTTTGGATCAATATTTTTAGAGGATAACGCATGTTAGGTCTAAGTTAGCCCTGGGATTTTCACTCATCAGACTCATACTTTCGCATTCTTCACATACTTGTTGAACGGATCCTGGGTTTTTTCTGGTTTGGTTCACGTAGTAATGTGGTACCACACTGAAACATTCAATTAAACCTGATCTTGATAAATATTTCAGAGTATAACGCATGTTAGGTCTGGGTTAGGTCTAGGATTTGCCCTCATCAGGCTCATACTTTCGCATATTTCTCATACTTCATGGCTAGATCCTGGGCTGTTTCTGGATTGTATCACGTAGTAATGTGGTACCACGCTGAAACAGTCAATTAAACCTGGTTTCGATCAATATTTTAGATGATAACGCAAGTTAGGTCTGGCATAGGTCTGGGATTCGCCCTCATCAGACTCATACTTTCGCGTTTTTCACATACTTGTTGAACTGATCCTGGGCTATTTCTGGTTTGGATCACGTAGTAATGTGGTACCACACTGAAACTGTCAATTAAACCTGGTCTTGATAAATATTTTAGAGGATAACGCATGTTAGGTCTAGGTTAGGTCTGGGATTTTCACTCATCAGACTCATACTTTCGCATTCTTCACATACTTGTTGAACGGATCCTGGGTTTTTTCTGGTTTGGATCACGTAGTAATGTGGGACCACACTGAAACAATCAATTAAACCAGGTCTTGATAAATATTTTAGAGGATAACGCATGTTAGGTCTGGGATAGGTCTGGGATTTGCCCACATCAGGCTCATACATTCGCGTTTTTCACATACTCGTTGAACAGATCCTGGGTTATTTTCTGGTTTGGATCGCATAGTAATGTGGTACCACACTGAAACAGTCGATTAAACCAGGTTTCGATCAATATTTTTGAGGATAACGCATGTTAGGTCTAGGTTAGGCCTGGGATTTTCACTCATCAGACTCATTCTTTCGCATATTTCTCATACTTGATGGCTAGATCCTGGGCTTTTTCTGGATTGCATCTCGTAGTAATGAAGTGCAACACTGAAACAGTCAATTAAACCTGGTTTCCATCGATATCTTAGAGGACAACGCAAGTTAGGTCTGGGATAGGTCTGGGACTTGCCCTCATCACGCTCATACTTTCGCGTTTTTGACATACTTGTTGAACAGATCCTGGGTTTTTTCTGGTTTGGATCACGTAGTAGTGTGGTACCACACTGAAACAGTCCATTAAACCTGGTTTGGATCAATATTTTAGAGGATAACGCATGTTAGGTCTAGGTTAGGTCTGGGATTTTCACTCATCAGACTCATACTTTCGCATTCTTCACATACTTGTTGAACGGATCCTGGGTTTTTTCTGGTTTGGA
Source organism: Colletes latitarsis (assembly GCF_051014445.1). Lineage (NCBI taxonomy): Eukaryota > Metazoa > Arthropoda > Insecta > Hymenoptera > Colletidae > Colletes > Colletes latitarsis. The sequence continues at coordinate 21,270,845 of NW_027488365.1, read as the reverse complement.
TCACGTAGTAATGTGGTACCACACTGAAACAGTCGATTGAACCTGGTTTCGATCAGCATTTTAGAGGATAACGCAACATAAGTCTGGGATAGGTCTGGGATTTGACCTCATCAGACTCATACTTTCGCGTTTTTCACATACTTGTTGAAGAGATCCTGGGTTTTTTCTGGTTTGGATCACGTAGTAGTGTGGTACCACACTGAAACAGTCCATTAAACCTGGTTTGGATCAATATTTTAGAGGATAACGCATGTTAGGTCTAGGTTAGGTCTGGGATTTTCACACATCAGACTCATACTTTCGCATTCTTCACATACTTGTTGAACGGATCCTGGGTTTTTTCTAGTTTGGATCACGTAGTAATGCGGGTCCACACTGAAACAATGAATTAAACCTGGTCTTGATAAATATTTTAGAGGATAACGCATGTTAGGTCTGGGATAGTTCTGGGATTTGCCCTCATCAGACTCATACTTTCGCACACTTCACATACTCATTGAACAGATCCTGGGTTTTTTCTGGTTTGGATCACGTAGTAATGTGGTACCACACTGAAACAGTCGATGAAACCTGGTTTCGATCAATATTTTAGAGGATAACGCAAGTTAAGTCTGGGATTGGTCTGGGATTTGACCTCATCAGACTCATACTTTCGCACACTTCACATACTCGTTGAACAGATCCTGGGTTATTTTCTGGTTTGGCTCACGTAGTAATGTGGTACCACACTGAAACAGTCGATTAAACCAGGTTTCGATCAATATTTTTGAGGATAACGCATGTTAGGTCTAGGTTAGGCCTGGGATTTTCACTCATCAGGCTCATACTTTCGCATTCTTCAAATACTTGTTGAACGGATCCTGGGTTTTTTCTGGTTTGGATCACGTAGTAATGTGGTACCACACTGAAACAGTCGATTGAACCTGGTTTCGATCAGTATTTTAGAGGATAACGCAACATAAGTCTGGGATAGGTCTGGGATTTGACCTCATCAGACTCATACTTTCGCGTTTTTCACATACTTGTTGAAGAGATCCTGGGTTTTTTCTGGTTTGGATCGCATAGTAATGTGTTACCACACTGAAACAGTCGATTAAACCAGGTTTCGATCAATAGTTTTGAGGATAACGCATGTTAGGTCTAGGTTAGGCCTGGGATTTTCACTCATCAGTCTCATACTTTCGCATTCTTCTCATACTTGTTGAACGGATCCTGGGTTATTTTCTGGTTTGGATCACATAGTAATGTGGTACCACACTGAAACAGTCGATTAAACCAGGTTTCGATCAATATTTTTGAGGATAACGCATGTTAGGTCTAGGTTAGGCCTGGGATTTTCACTCATCAGACTCATAATTTCGTATTCTTCTCATACTTGTTGAACGGATCCTGGGTTTTTTCTGGTTTGGATCACGTAGTAATGTGGTACCACACTGAAACAGTCAATTAAACCTGGTTTTGATCAATATTTTAGAGAATAATTCATGTTAGGTCTAGGTTAGGTCTGGGATTTGCTCTCATCAGGCTCATTTTTTCGCATATTTCTCATACTTGATGGCTAGATCCTGGGCTTTTTCTGGATTGCATCACGTAGTAATGAAGTACAACACTGAAACAGTCAATTAAACCTGGTTTCCATCAATATCTTAGAGGACAACGCAAGTTAGGTCTGGGATATGTCTGGGATTTGCCCACATTAGACTCATACTTTCGCATTCTTCACATACTCGTTGAACAGATCCTGGGTTTTTTCTGGTTTGGATCACGTAGTAATGTGGTACCACACTGAAACAGTCGATTAAACCAGGTTTCGATCAATATTTTTTAGGATAACGCATGTTAGGTCTAGGTTAGGCCTGGGATTTTCACTCATCAGACTCATTCTTTCGCATATTTCTCATACTTGATGGCTAGATCCTGGGCTTTTTCTGGATTGCATCTCGTAGTAATGAAGTGCAACACTGAAACAGTCAATTAAACCTGGTTTCCATCAATATCTTAGAGGACAACGCAAGTTAGGTCTGGGATAGGTCTGGGACTTGCCCTCATCACGCTCATACTTTCGCGTTTTTGACATACTTGTTGAACAGATCCTGGGTTTTTTCTGGTTTGGATCACGTAGTAGTGTGGTACCACACTGAAACAGTCCATTAAACCTGGTTTGGATCAATATTTTAGAGGATAACGCATGTTAGGTCTAGGTTAGGTCTGGGATTTTCACTCATCAGACTCATACTTTCGCATTCTTCACATACTTGTTGAACGGATCCTGGGTTTTTTCTGGTTTGGATCACGTAGTAATGTGGTACCACACTGAAACAGTCGATTGAACCTGGTTTCGATCAGCATTTTAGAGGATAACGCAACATAAGTCTGGGATAGGTCTGGGATTTGACCTCATCAGACTCATACTTTCGCGTTTTTCACATACTTGTTGAAGAGATCCTGGGTTTTTTCTGGTTTGGATCACGTAGTAGTGTGGTACCACACTGAAACAGTCCATTAAACCTGGTTTGGATCAATATTTTAGAGGATAACACATGTTAGGTCTAGGTTAGGTCTGGGATTTTCACTCATCAGACTCATACTTTCGCATTCTTCACATACTTGTTGAACGGATCCTGGGTTTTTTCTAGTTTGGATCACGTAGTAATGTGGGTCCACACTGAAACAATCAATTAAACCTGGTCTTGATAAATATTTTAGAGGATAACGCATGTTAGGTCTGGGATAGTTCTGGGATTTGCCCTCATCAGACTCATACTTTCGCACACTTCACATACTCATTGAACAGATCCTGGGTTTTTTCTGGTTTGGATCACGTAGTAATGTGGTACCACACTGAAACAGTCGATGAAACCTGGTTCGATCAATATTTTTGAGGACAACGCATGTTAGGTGTAGGTTAGGCCTGGGATTTTCACTCATCAGGCTCATACTTTCGCATTCTTCACATACTTGTTGAACGGATCCTGGGTTTTTTCTGGTTTGGATCACGTAGTAATGTGGTACCACACTGAAACAGTCGATTGAACCTGGTTTCGATCAGTATTTTAGAGGATAACGCAACATAAGTCTGGGATAGGTCTGGGATTTGACCTCATCAGACTCATACTTTCGCGTTTTTCACATACTTGTTGAAGAGATCCTGGGTTTTTTCTGGTTTGGATCGCATAGTAATGTGTTACCACACTGAAACAGTCGATTAAACCAGGTTTCGATCAATATTTTTGAGGATAACGCATGTTAGGTCTAGGTTAGGCCTGGGATTTTCACTCATCAGTCTCATACTTTCGCATTCTTCTCATACTTGTTGAACGGATCCTGGGTTTTTGCTGGTTTGGATCACGTAGTAATGTGGGACCACACGGAAACCGTCAATTAAACCTGGTTTCGATCAATATATTAGAGAATAATTCATGTTAGGTCTAGGTTAGGTCTGGGATTTGCTCTCATCAGGCTCATTCTTTCGCATATTTCTCATACTTGATGGCTAGATCCTGGGCTTTTTCTGGATTGCATAACGTAGTAATGAAGTACAACATTGAAACAGTCAATTAAACCTGGATTCCATCAATATCTTAGAGGACAACGCAAGTTAGGTCTGGGATAGGTCTGGGATTTGCCCACATCAGGCTCATACATTCGCGTTTTTCACATACTCGTTGAACAGATCCTCGGTTATTTTCTGGTTTGGATAGCATAGTAATGTGGTACCACACTGAAACAGTCGAGTAAACCAGGTTTCGATCAATATTTTTGAGGATAACGCATGTTAGGTCTAGGTTAGGCCTGGGATTTTCACTCATCAGACTCATACTTTCGAATTCTTCTCATACTTGTTGAACGGATCCTGAGCTTTTGCTGGTTTGGATCACGTAGTAATGTGGGACCACACAGAAGCAATCAATTAAACCTGGTCTTGATAAATATTTTAGAGGATAACGCATGTTAGGTCTGGGTTAGGTCTAGGATTTGCCCTCGTCAGGCTCAAACTTTCGCATATTTCTCATACTTCATGGCTAGATCCTGGGCTATTTCTGGATTGTATCACGTAGTAATGTGGTGCCACACAGAAACAGTCAATTAAACCTGGTTTCGATCAATATTTTAGAGGATAACGCAAGTTAGGTCTGGGATAGGTCTGGGATTTTGCCTCATCAGGCTCATACTTTCGCGTTTTTCACATACTTGTTGAACAGATCCTGGGTTATTTTCTGGATTGGGTGACGTAGTAGTGTGGTATCACACTGAAAGAGTCGATTAAACCTGGTTTCGATCAATATTTTTGAGGATAACGCATGTTAGGTCTAGGTTAGGCCTGGGATTTTCACTCATCAGACACTTACTTTCGCATTCTTCACATACTTGTTGAACGGATCCTGGGTTTTTTCTGGTTTGGATCACGTAGTAATGTGGGACCACACGGAAACAGTCAATTAAACCTGGTTTCGATCAATATATTAGAGAATAATTCATGTTAGGTCTAGGTTAGGTCTGGGATTTGCTCTCATCAGGCTCATTCTTTCGCATATTTCTCATACTTGATGGCTAGATCCTGGGCTTTTTCTGGATTGCATAACGGAGTAATGAAGTACAACACTGAAACAGTCAATTAAACCTGGATTCCATCAATATCTTAGAGGACAACGCAAGTTAGGTCTGGGATAGGTCTGGGATTTGCCCACATCAGGCTCATACTTTCGCGTTTTTCACATACTCGTTGAACAGATCCTGGGTTATTTTCTGGTTTGGATCGCATAGTAATGTGTTAACACACTGAAACAGTCGATTAAACCAGGTTTCGATCAATATTTTTGAGGATAACGCATGTTTGGTCTAGGTTAGGCCTGGGATTTTCACTCATCAGTCTCATACTTTCGCATTCTTCTCATACTTGTTGAACGGATCCTGGGTTTTTTCTGGTTTGGATCACGTAGTAATGTGGTACCACACTGAAACAGTCGATTGAACCTGGTTTCGATCAGTATTTTAGAGGATAACGCAACATAAGTCTGGGATAGGTCTGGGATTTGACCTCATCAGACTCATACTTTCGCTGTTTTCACATACTTGTTGAAGAGATCCTGGGTTTTTTCTGGTTTGGATCGCATAGTAATGTGTTACCACACTGAAACAGTCGATTAAACCAGGTTTCGATCAATATTTTTGAGGATAACGCATGTTTGGTCTAGGTTAGGCCTGAGATTTTCACTCATCAGTCTCATACTTTCGCATTCTTCTCATACTTGTTGAACGGATCCTGGGTTTTTGCTGGTTTGGATCACTTAGTAATGTGGGACCACACGGAAACAGTCAATTAAACCTGGTTTCGATCAATATATTAGAGAATAATTCATGTTAGGTCTAGGTTAGGTCTGGGATTTGCTCTCATCAGGCTCATACTTTCGTATATTTCTCATACTTCATGGCTGGATCCTGGGCTATTTCTGGATTGGATCATGTAGTAATGTGGTACCACACTGAAACAGTCAATTAAACCTGGTTACCATCAATATCTTAGAGGACAACGCAAGTTAGGTCTGGGATAGGTCTGGGATTTGCCCACATCAGACTCATACTTTCGCGTTTTTCACATACTTGTTGAAGAGATCCTGGGTTTTTTCTGGTTTGGATCACGTAGTAGTGTGGTACCACAATGAAACAGTCCATTAAACCTGGTTTGGATCAACATCTTAGAGGATAACGCATGTTAGGTCTAGGATAGGTCTGGGATTTTCACTCATCAGACTCATACTTTCGCATTCTTCAGATACTTGTTGAACGGATCCTGTGTTTTTTCTCGTTTGGATCACGTAGTAATGTGGTACGACACTGAAACAGTCAATTAAACCTGGTTTTGATCAATATCTTAGAGAATAATTCATGTTAGGTCTAGGTTAGGTCTGGGATTTGCCGTCATCAGGCTCATACTTTCGTATATTTCTGATACTTCATGGCTGGATCCTGGGCTATTTCTGGATTGGATCATGTAGTAATGTGGTACCACACTGAAACAGTCAATTAAACCTGGTTTGGATCAATATTTTTAGAGGATAACGCATGTTAGGTCTAGGTTAGCCCTGGGATTTTCACTCATCAGACTCATACTTTCGCATTCTTCACATACTTGTTGAACGGATCCTGGGTTTTTTCTGGTTTGGTTCACGTAGTAATGTGGTACCACACTGAAACATTCAATTAAACCTGATGTTGATAAATATTTCAGAGTATAACGCATGTTAGGTCTGGGTTAGGTCTAGGATTTGCCCTCATCAGGCTCATACTTTCGCATATTTCTCATACTTCATGGCTAGATCCTGGGCTGTTTCTGGATTGTATCACGTAGTAATGTGGTACCACGCTGAAACAGTCAATTAAACCTGGTTTCGATCAATATTTTAGAGGATAACGCAAGTTAGGTCTGGCATAGGTCTGGGATTCGCCCTCATCAGACTCATACTTTCGCGTTTTTCACATACTTGTTGAACTGATCCTGGGCATTTTCTGGTTTGGATCACGTAGTAATGTGCTACCACACTGAAACAGTCAATTAAACCTGGTTTCGATCAATATCGTAGAGAATAATTCATGTTAGGTCTAGGTTAGGTCTGGGATTTGCTCTCATCAGGCTCATACTTTCGCATATTTCTCATACTAGATGGCTAGTTCCTGGGCTTTTTCTGGATTGCATCACGTAGTAATGAAGTACAACACTGAAACACTCAATTAAACCTGGTTTCGATCAATATTATTGAGGATAACGCATGTTAGGTCTAGGTTAGGCCTGGGATTTTCACTCATCAGACTCATACATTCGCATTCTTCTCATACTTGTTGAACGGATCCTGGGTTTTTTCTGGTTTGGATCACGTAGTAATGTGGGACCACACTGAAACAGTCAATTAAACCTGGTTTCGATTAATATTTTAGAGAATAATTCATGTTAGGTCTAGGTTAGGTCTGGGATTTGCTCTCATCAGGCTCATTCTTTCGCATATTTCTCATACTTGATGGCTAGATCCTGGGCTTTTTCTGGATTGCATCTTGTAGTAATGAAGTGCAACACTGAAACAGTCAATTAAACCTGGTTTCCATCAGTATCTTAGAGGACAACGCAAGTTAGGTCTGGGATAGGTCTGGGACTTGCCCTCATCACGCTCATACTTTCGCGTTTTTGAGATACTTGTTGAACAGATCCTGGGTTTTTTCTGGTTTGGATCACGTAGTAGTGTGGTACCACACTGAAACAGTCCATTAAACCAGGTTTGGATCAATATTTTAGAGGATAACGCATGTTAGGTCTAGGTTAGGTCGGGGATTTTCACTCATCAGGCTCATACTTTCGCATTCTTCACATACTTGTTGAACGGATCCTGGGTTTTTTCTGGTTTGGATCACGTAGTAATGTGGTACCACACTGAAACAGTCGATTGAACCTGGTTTCGATCAGTATTTTAGAGGATAACGCAACATAAGTCTGGGATAGGTCTGGGATTTGACCTCATCAGACTCATACTTTCGCGTTTTTCACATACTTGTTGAAGAGATCCTGGGTTTTTTCTGGTTTGGATCACGTAGTAATGTAGCACCACACTGAAACAGTCAATTAAACCTGGTTTCGATCAATATTTTAGAGAATAATTCATGTTAGGTCTAGGTTAGGTCTGGGATTTGCTCTCATCAGGCTCATTCTTTCGCATATTTCTCATACTTGATGGCTAGATCCTGGGCTTTTTCTGGATTGCATCACGTAGTAATGTGGTACCACACTGAAACAGTCGATTAAACCTGGTTTCGATCAGTATTTTAGAGGATAACGCAACATAAGTCTGGGATAGGTCTGGGAGTTGACCTCATCAGACTCATGCTTTCGCGTTTTTCACATACTTGTTGAACAGATCCTGGGTTTTTTCTGGTTTGGATCACGTAGTAGTGTGGTACCACACTGAAACAGTCCATTAGACCTGCTTGCGATCAATATTTTAGGGGATAACGCATGTTAGGACTGGGTTAGGTCTAGGATTTGCCCTCATCAGGCTCATTTTTTCGCATATTTCTCAAACTTGATGGCTAGATCCTGGGCTTTTTCTGGATTGCATCACGTAGTAATGTGGTACCACACTGAAACATTCAATTAAACCTGGTCTTGACAAATATTTTAGAGGATAACGCATTTTAGGTCTGGGTTAGGTCTAGGATTTGTCCTCATCAGGCTCATACTTTCGCATATTTCTCATACTTCATGGCTAGATCCTGGGCTTTTTCTGGATTGCATCACGTAGTAATGAAGTACAACACTGAAACAGTCAATTAAACCTGGTTTCCATCAATATCTTAGAGGACAACGCAAGTTAGGTCTGGGATAGGTCTTGGACTTGCCCTCATCAGGCTCATACTTTCGCGTTTTTCACATACTTGTTCAACAGATCCTGGGTTTTTTCAGGATTGGATCACGTAGTAGAGTGGTACCACACTGAAACAGTCCATTAAACCTGGTTTGGATCAATATTTTAGAGGATAACGCATGTTAGGTCTAGGTTAGGTCTGAGATTTTCACTCATCAGACTCATACTTTCGCACACTTCACATACTCGTTGAACAGATCCTGGGTTTTTTCTGGTTTGGATCACGTAGTAATGTGGTACCACAATGAAGCTGTCGATTAAACCAGGTTTCGATCAATATTTTAGAGTATAACTCATGTTAGGTCTAGGTTAGGCCTGGGATTTTCATTTATCTGACTCATATTTTCGCGTTTTTCACATACTTGTTGAACAGATCCTGGGTTTTTTCTGGTTTGGATCACGTAGTTGTGTGGTACCACACTGAAACAGTCCATTAAACCTGCTTGCGATCAATATTTTAGAGGATAACGCATGTTAGGTCTGGGTTAGGTCTAGGATTTGCCCTCATCAGGCTCATTCTTTCCCATATTACTCAAACTTGATGGCTAGATCCTGGGCTTTTTCTGGATTGCATCACGTAGTAATGAAGTACAACACTGAAACAGTCAATTAAACCTGGTTTCCATCAATATCTTAGAGGACAACGCAAGTTAGGTCTAGGTTAGGCCTGGGATTTCCACTCATCAGGCTCATACTTTCGCATTCTTCACATACTTGTTGAACGGATCCTGGGTTTTTTCTGGTTTGGATCACGTAGTAATGTGGGACCACACTGAAACAGTCAATTAAACCTGGTTTCCATCAATATCTTAGAGGACAACGCAAGTTAGGTCTGGGTTAGGTCTGGGATTTTCACTCATCAGACTCATACTTTTGCATGCTTCACATACTTGCTGAACGGATCCTGGGCTTTTTCTGGTTTGGATCACGTAGTAATGTGGGACCACACTGAAACAGTCAATTAAACCTGATTTCGATCAATATTTTAGAGAATAATTCAATTAGGTCTAGGTTAGGTCTGGGATTTGCTCTCATCAGGCTCATTCTTTCGCATATTTCTCATACTTGATGGCTAGATCCTTGGCTTTTTCTGGATTGCATCACGTAGTAATGAAGTACAACACTGAAACAGTCAATTAAACCTGATTTCGATCAATATTTTAGAGAATAATTCAATTAGGTCTAGGTTAGGTCTGGGATTTGCTCTCATCAGGCTCATTCTTTCGCATATTTCTCATACTTGATGGCTAGATCCTTGGCTTTTTCTGGATTGCATCACGTAGTAATGAAGTACAACACTGAAACAGTCAATTAAACCTGGTTTCCATCAATATCTTAGAGGACAACGCAAGTTAGGTCTAGGTTAGGCCTGGGATTTCCACTCATCAGGCTCATACTTTCGCATTCTTCACATACTTGTTGAACGGATCCTGGGTTTTTTCTGGTTTGGATCACGTAGTAATGTGGGACCACACTGAAACAGTCAATTAAACCTGGTTTCCATCAATATCTTAGAGGACAACGCAAGTTAGGTCTGGGTTAGGTCTGGGGTTTGCCCTCATCAGGCTCATACTTTCGCGTTTTTCACATACTTGTTGAACAGACCCTGGGCTTTTTCTGGTTTGTATCACGTAGTAGTGTGGTACCACACTGAAACAGTCGATTAAACCAGGTTTCGATCAATATTTTAGAGTATAACTCATGTTAGGTCTAGGTTAGGCCTGGGATTTTCATTTATCTGACTCATATTTTCGCGTTTTTCACATACTTGTTGAACAGATCCTGGGTTTTTTCTGGTTTGGATCACGTAGTAATGTGGTACCACACAGAAACAGTCAATTAAACCTGGTTTCGATCAATATTTTAGAGTATAACTCATGTTAGGTCTAGGTTAGGCCTGAGATTTTCACTCATCAGACTCATACTTTCGCACACTTCACATACTCGTTGAACAGATCCTGGGTTATTTTCTGGTTTGGACCACATAGTAATGTGGTACCACACTGAAGCAGTCGATTAAACCAGGTTTCGATCAATATTTTAGGGTATAACTCATGTTAGGTCTAGGTTAGGCCTGGGATTTTCATTTATCTGACTCATATTTTCGCGTTTTTCACATACTTGTTGAACAGATCCTGGGTTTTTTCTGGTTTGGATCACGTAGTTGTGTGGTACCACACTGAAACAGTCCATTAAACCTGCTTGCGATCAATATTTTAGAGGATAACGCATGTTAGGTCTGGGTTAGGTCTAGGATTTGCCCTCATCAGGCTCATTCTTTCGCATATTACTCAAACTTGATGGCTAGATCCTGGGCTTTTTCTGGATTGCATCACGTAGTAATGAAGTACAACACTGAAACAGTCAATTAAACCTGGTTTCCATCAATATCTTAGAGGACAACGCAAGTTAGGTCTAGGTTAGGCCTGGGATTTCCACTCATCAGGCTCATACTTTCGCATTCTTCACATACTTGTTGAACGGATCCTGGGTTTTTTCTGGTTTGGATCACGTAGTAATGTGGGACCACACTGAAACAGTCAATTAAACCTGGTTTCCATCAATATCTTAGAAGACAACGCAAGTTAGGTCTGGGTTAGGTCTGGGATTTTCACTCATCAGACTCATACTTTTGCATGCTTCACATACTTGCTGAACGGATCCTGGGCTTTTTCTGGTTTGGATCACGTAGTAATGTGGGACCACACTGAAACAGTCAATTAAACCTGATTTCGATCAATATTTTAGAGAATAATTCAATTAGGTCTAGGTTAGGTCTGGGATTTGCTCTCATCAGGCTCATTCTTTCGCATATTTCTCATACTTGATGGCTAGATCCTTGGCTTTTTCTGGATTGCATCACGTAGTAATGAAGTACAACACTGAAACAATCAATTAAACCTGGTCTTGATAAATATTTTAGAGGATAGCGCATGTTAGGTCTGGGATAGGTCTGGGATTTGCCCTCATCAGACTCATACTTTCGCACACTTCACATACTCGATGAACAGATCCTGGGTTATTTTCTGGTTTGGATCACATAGTAATGTGGTACCACACTGAAGCAGTCGATTAAACCAGGTTTCGATCAATATTTTTGAGGATAACGCATGTTAGGTCTTGGTTAGGTCTGGGATTTTCACTCATCAGACTCATACTTTCGCATTCTTCACATACTTGTTGAACGGATCCTGGGTTTTTTCTGGTTTTGATCACGTAGTAATGTGGTACCACACTGAAACAGTCGATTAAACCTGGATTCGTTCAGTATTTTAGAGGATAACGCAACATAAGTCTGGGATAGGTCTGGGAGTTGACCTCATCAGACTCATGCTTTCGCGTTTTTCACATACTTGTTGAACAGATCCTGGGTTTTTTCTGGTTTGGATCACGTAGTAGTGTGGTACCACACTGAAACAGTCCATTAAACCAGCTTGCGATCAATATTTTAGAGGATAACGCATGTTAGGACTGGGTTAGGTCTAGGATTTGCCCTCATCAGGCTCATTTTTTCGCATATTTCTCAAACTTGATGGCTAGATCCTGGGCTTTTTCTGGATTGCATCACGTAGTAATGTGGTACCACACTGAAACATTCAATTAAACCTGGTCTTGACAAATATTTTAGAGGATAACGCATTGTAGGTCTGGGTTAGGTCTAGGATTTGCCCTCATCAGGCTCATACTTTCGCATATTTCTCATACTTCATTGCTAGATCCTGGGCTTTTTCTGGATTGCATCACGTAGTAATGAAGTACAACACTGAAACAGTCAATTAAACCTGGTTTCCATCAATATCTTAGAGGACAACGCAAGTTAGGTCTGGGATAGGTCTTGGACTTGCCCTCATCAGGCTCATACTTTCGCGTTTTTCACATACTTGTTGAACAGATCCTGGGTTTTTTCAGGATTGGATCACGTAGTAGAGTGGTACCACACTGAAACAGTCCATTAAACCTGGTTTGGATCAATATTTTAGAGGATAACGCATGTTAGGTCTAGGTTAGGTCTGAGATTTTCACTCATCAGACTCATACTTTCGCACACTTCACATACTCGTTGAACAGATCCTGGGTTTTTTCTGGTTTGGATCACGTAGTAATGTGGTACCACACTGAAACAGTCGATGAAACCTGGTTTCGATCAATATTTCAGAGGATAACGTAAGTTAAGTCTGGGATTTGACCTCATCAGACTCATACTTTCGCACACTTCACATACTCGTTGAACAGATCCTGGGTTATTTTCTGGTTTGGACCACATAGTAATGTGGTACCACACTGAAGCAGTCGATTAAACCAGGTTTCGATCAATATTTTAGAGGATAACGCATGTTAGGTCTGGGTTAGGTCTAGGATTTGCCCTCATCAGGCTCATTCTTTCGCATATTACTCAAACTTGATGGCTAGATCCTGGGCTTTTTCTGGATTGCATCACGTAGTAATGAAGTACAACACTGAAACAGTCAATTAAACCTGGTTTCCATCAATATCTTAGAGGACAACGCAAGTTAGGTCTAGGTTAGGCCTGGGATTTTCACTCATCAGGCTCATACTTTCGCATTCTTCACATACTTGTTGAACGGATCCTGGGTTTTTTCTGGTTTGGATCACGTAGTAATGTGGGACCACACTGAAACAGTCAATTAAACCTGGTTTCCATCAATATCTTAGAGGACAACGCAAGTTAGGTCTGGGTCAGGTCTGGGATTTTCACTCATCAGACTCATACTTTTGCATGCTTCACATACTTGCTGAACGGATCCTGGGCTTTTTCTGGTTTGGATCACGTGGTAATGTGGGACCACACTGAAACAGTCAATTAAACCTGATTTCGATCAATATTTTAGAGAATAATTCAATTAGGTCTAGGTTAGGTCTGGGATTTGCTCTCATCAGGCTCATTCTTTCGCATATTTCTCATACTTGATGGCTAGATCCTTGGCTTTTTCTGGATTGCATCACGTAGTAATGAAGTACAACACTGAAACAGTCAATTAAACCTGGTTTCCATCAATACCTTAGAGGACAACGCAAGTTAGGTCTGGAATATGTCTGGGGTTTGCCCTCATCAGGCTCATACTTTCGCGTTTTTCACATACTTGTTGAACAGACCCTGGGCTTTTTCTGGTTTGTATCACGTAGTAGTGTGGTACCACACTGAAACAGTCGATTAAACCAGGTTTCGATCAATATTTTATAGTATAACTCATGTTAGGTCTAGGTTAGGCCTGGGATTTTCATTTATCTGATTCATATTTTCGCGTTTTTCACATACTTGTTGAACAGATCCTGGGTTTTTTCTGGTTTGGATCACGTAGTAATGTGGGACCACACTGAAACAATCAATTAAACCTGGTCTTGATAAATATTATAGAGGATAACGCATGTTAGGTCTGGGTTAGGTCTAGGATTTGCCCTCATCAGGCTCATTCTTTCGCATATTACTCAAACTTGATGGCTAGATCCTGGGCTTTTTCTGGATTGCATCACGTAGTAATGAAGTACAACACTGAAACAGTCAATTAAACCTGGTTTCCATCAATATCTTAGAGGACAACGCAAGTTAGGTCTAGGTTAGGCCTGGGATTTTCACTCATCAGGCTCATACTTTCGCATGCCTCACATACTTGTTGAACGGATCCTGGGTTTTTTCTGGTTTGGATCACGTAGTAATGTGGGACCACACTGAAACAGTCAATTAAACCTGGTTTCCATCAATATCTTAGAGGACAACGCAAGTCAGGTCTGGGATAGGTCTGGGACTTGCCCTCATCAGGCTCATACTTCCGCGTTTTTCACATACTTGTTGAACAGATCCTGGCTTTTCTCTGGTTTGGACCACGTAGTAATGTGGGACCACACTGAAACAGTCAATTAAACCTGGTTTCAATCAATATTTTAGAGAATAATTCATGTTAGGTCTAGGTTAGGTCTGGGATTTGCTCTCATCAGGCTCATTCTTTCGCATATTTCTCATACTTGATGGCTAGATCCTGGGCTTTTTCTGGATTGCATCACGTAGTAATGAAGTACAACACTGAAACAGTCAATTAAACCTGGTTTCCATCAATATCTTAGAGGACAACGCAAGTTAGGTCTGGGATAGGTATGGGATTTGCCCTCATCAGGCTCATACTTTCGCGTTTTTCACATACTTGTTGAACAGATCCTGGGTTTTTTCTGGTTTGTATCACGTAGTAGTGTGGTACCACACTGAAACAGTCCATTAAACCTGGTTTGGATCAATATCTTAGAGGATAACGCGTGTTAGGTCTAGGTTAGCCCTGGGATTTTCCCTCATCAGACTCATACTTTCGCGTTTTTCACATACTTGTTGAACAGATCCTGGGTTTTTTCAGGTTTGGATCACGTTGTAGTGTGGTACCACACTGAAACAGTCCATTAAACCTGGTTTGGATCAATATTTTAGAGGATAACGCAAGTTAAGTCTGGGATTGGTCTGGGATTTGACCTCATCAAACTCATACTTTCGCACACTTCACATACTCGTTGAACAGATCCTGGCTTATTTTCTGGTTTGGATCACATAGTAATGTGGTACCACACTGAAACAGTCGATTAAACCAGGTTTCGATCAATATTTTTGAGGATAACGCATGTTAGGTCTAGGTTAGGCCTGGGATTTTCACTCTTCAGACTCATACTTTCGCATTCTGCACATACTTGTTGAACAGATCCTGGGGTTTTTCTGGTTTGGATCACGTAGTAGTGTGGTACCACACTGACACAGTCCATTAAACCTGGTTTGGATTAATATTTTAGAGGATAACGCATGTTAGGTCTGGGTTAGGTCTGGGATTTTCACTCATCAGACTCATACTTTCGCATTCTGCACATACTTGTTGAACAGATCCTGGGGTTTTTCTGGTTTGGATCACGTAGTAGTGTGGTACCACACTGACACAGTCCATTAAACCTGGTTTGGATTAATATTTTAGAGGATAACGCATGTTAGGTCTGGGTTAGGTCTGGGATTTTCACTCATCAGACTCATACTTTTGCATGCTTCACATACTTGCTGAACGGATCCTGGGCATTTCTGGTTTGGATCACGTAGTAATGTGGGACCACACTGAAACAGTCAATTAAACCTGATTTCGATCAATATTTTAGAGAATAATTCAATTAGGTCTAGGTTAGGTCTGGGATTTGCTCTCATCAGGCTCATTCTTTCGCATATTTCTCATACTTAATGGCTAGATCCTTGGCTTTTTCTGGATTGCATCACGTAGTGATGAAGTACAACACTGAAACAGTCAATTAAACCTGGTTTCCATCAATACCTTAGAGGACAACGCAAGTTAGGTCTGGAATATGTCTGGGATTTGCTCTCATCAGGCTCATTCTTTCGCATATTTCTCATACTTGATGGCTAGATCCTGGGCTTTCTCTGGATTGCATCACGTAGTAGTGAAGTGCAACACCGAAACAGTCAATTAAACCTGGTTTCCATCAATATCTTAGAGGACAACGCAAGTTAGGTCTGGGATAGGTCTGGGATTTGCCCTCATCAGGCTCATACTTTCGCGTTTTTCACATACTTGTTGAACGGATCCTGGGTTTTTTCTGGTTTGGATCACGTAGTAATGTGGGACCACACTGAAACAGTCAATTAAACCTGGTTTCCATCAATATCTTAGAGGACAACGCAAGTTAGGTCTGGGATAGGTCTGGGACTTGCCCTCATCAGGCTTATACTTCCGCGTTTTTCACATACTTGTTGAACAGATCCTGGGTTTTCTCTGGTTTGGACCACGTAGTAATGTGGGACCACACAGAAACAGTCAATTAAACCTGGTTTCAATCAATATTTTAGAGAATAATTCATGTTAGGTCTAGGTTAGGTCTGGGATTTGCTCTCATCAGGCTCATTCTTTCGCATATTTCTCATACTTGATGGCTAGATCCTGGGCTTTTTCTGGATTGCATCACGTAGTAATGAAGTACAACACTGAAACAGTCAATTAAACCTGGTTTCCATTAATATCTTAGAGGACAACGCAAGTTAGGTCTGGGATAGGTATGGGATTTGCCCTCATCAGGCTCATACTTTCGCGTTTTTCACATACTTGTTGAACAGATCCTGGGTGTTTTCTGGTTTGTATCACGTAGTAGTGTGGTACCACACTGAAACAGTCCATTAAACCTGGTTTGGATCAATATCTTAGAGGATAACGTGTGTTAGGTCTAGGTTAGCCCTGGGATTTTCACTCATCAGACTCATACTTTCACGTTTTTCACATACTTGTTGAACAGATCCTGGGTTTTTTCAGGTTTGGATCACGTTGTAGTGTGGTACCACACTGAAGCAGTCCATTAAACCTGGTTTGGATCAATATTTTAGAGGATAACGCAAGTTAAGTCTGGGATTGGTCTGGGATTTGACCTCATCAAACTCATACTTTCGCACACTTCACATACTCGTTGAACAGATCCTGGCTTATTTTCTGGTTTGGATCACATAGTAATGTGGTACCACACTGAAACAGTCGATTAAACCAGGTTTCGATCAATATTTTTGAGGATAACGCATGTTAGGTCTAGGTTAGGCCTGGGATTTTCACTCTTCAGACTCATACTTTCGCATTCTGCACATACTTGTTGAACAGATCCTGGGGTTTTTCTGGTTTGGATCACGTAGTAGTGTGGTACCACACTGACACAGTCCATTAAACCTGGTTTGGATCAATATTTTAGAGGATAACGCATGTTAGGTCTGGGTTAGGTCTGGCATTTTCACTCATCAGACACATACTTTTGCATGCTTCACATACTTGCTGAACGGATCCTGGGCTTTTTCTGGTTTGCATCACGTAGTAATGTGGGACCACACTGAAACAGTCAATTAAACCTGATTTCGATCAATATTTTAGAGAATAATTCAATTAGGTCTAGGTTAGGTCTGGGATTTGCTCTCATCAGGCTCATTCTTTCGCATATTTCTCATACTTGATGGCTAGATCCTTGGCTTTTTCTGGATTGCATCACGTAGTAATGAAGTACAACACTGAAACAGTCAATTAAACCTGGTTTCCATCAATACCTTAGAGGACAACGCAAGTTAGGTCTGGAATATGTCTGGGGTTTGCCCTCATCAGGCTCATACTTTCGCGTTTTTCACATACTTGTTGAACAGACCCTGGGCTTTTTCTGGTTTGGATCACGTAGTAGTGTGGTACCACACTGGAACAGTCCATTAAACCTGGTTTGGATCAATATTTTAGAGGATAACGCATGTTAGGTCTGGGATATGTCTGGGATTTGCCCTCATCAGGCTCATACTTTCGCGTTTTTCACATACTTGTTGAACAGACCCTGGGCTTTTTCTGGTTTGGATCACGTAGTAGTGTGGTACCACACTGGAACAGTCCATTAAACCTGGTTTGGATCAATATTTTAGAGGATAACGCATGTTAGGTCTGGGATATGTCTGGGATTTGCCCTCATCAGGCTCATACTTTCGCGTTTTTCACATACTTGTTGAACAGATCCTGGGTTTTTTCAGGTTTGGATCACGTAGTAATGTGGTACCACACTGAAACAGTCGATTAAACCTGGTTTCGATCAATATTTTAGAGGATAACGCAAGTTAAGTCTGGGATTGGTCTGGGATTTGACCTCATCAAACTCATACTTTCGCACACATCACATACTCGTTGAACAGATGCTGGGTTATTTTCTGGTTTGGATCACATAGTAATGTGGTACCACAATGAAACAGTCGATTAAACCAGGTTTCGATCAATATTTTTGAGGATAACGCATGTCAGGTCTAGGTTAGGCCTGGGATTTTCACTCATCAGACTCATACTTTCGCATTCTTCACATACTTGTTGAACGGATCCTGGGTTTTTTCTGATTTGGATCACGTAGTAATGTGGGACCACACTGAAACAGTCAATTAAACCAGGTTTCGATCAATATTTTAGAGAATAATTCATGTTAGGTCTAGGTTAGGTCTGGGATTTGCCCTCATCAGGCTCATACTTTCGCGTTTTTCACATACTTGTTGAACAGATCATGGGTTTTTTCTGGTTTGGGTCACGTAGTAGTGTGATACCACACTGAAACAGTCGATTAAACCTGGTTTCGATCAATATTTTAGAGGATAACGCATGTTAGGTCTAGGTTAGCCCTGGGATTTTCACTCATCAGACTCATACTTTCGCATTCTTCACATACTTGTTGAACGGAACCTGGGTTTTTTCTGGTTTGGATCACGTAATAATGTGGGACCACACTGAAAAAGTCAATTAAACCTGGTTTCGATCAATACTTTAGAGAATGATTCATGTTAGGTCTAGGTTAGGTCTGGGATTTGCTCTCATCAGGCTCTTTCTTTCGCATATTTCTCATACATGTTGAACAGATACTGGGTTTTTTCTGGTTTGGAACCCGTAGTAATGTGGGACCACACTGAAACAATAAATTAAACCTGGTCTTGATAAATATTTTAGAGGATAACGCATGTGAGGTCTATGTTAGGTCTGGGATTTTCACTCATCAGACTCATACTTTCGCATTCTTCACATACTTGTTGAACGGATCCTGGGTTTTTTCTGGTTTGGATCACGTAGTAATGTGTTACCACACTGAAACAGTCGATTAAACCTGGTTTCGATCAAAATTTTAGAGGATAACGCAAGTTAGGTCTGGGATAGGTCTCGGATTTGAACTCATCAGACTCCTACTTTCGCACACTTCACATACTCCTTGAACAGATCCTGGGTTATTTTCTGGGTTTGGATCACATAGTAATGTGGTACCACACTGAAACAGTCGATTATACCAGGTTTCGATCAATATTTTAGAGGATAACGCATGTTAGGTCTAGGTTAGGCCTGGGATTTTCACTCATCAGACTCATACTTTCGCATTCTTCACATACTTGTTGAACTGATCCTGGGTTTTTTCAGGTTTGGATCACGTTGTAGTGTGGTACCACACTGAAACAGTCCATTAAACCTGGTTTGGATCAATATTTTAGAGGATAACGCATGTTAGGTCTAGGTTAGCCCTGGGATTTTCACTCATCAGACTCATACCTTCGCATTCTTCACATACTTGTTGAACTGATCCTTGGGTTTTTTCTGGTTTGGATCACGTAGTAATGTAGTACCACACTGAAACAGTCAATGAAACCCGGTTTCCATCACTATTTTAGAGGACAACGCAAGTTAGGTCTAGGTAAGGCCTGAGATTTCCACTGATCAGACTCATACTTTCGCATTCCTCACATACTTGTTGAACGGATCCTAGGTTTTTTCTGGTTTGGATCACATAGTAATGTGGTACCACACTGAAACAGTCGCTTAAACCAGGTTTCGATCAATATTTTAGAGGATAACGCATGTTAGGTCTAGGTTAGGCCTGGGATTTTCACTCATCAGACTCATACTTTCGCATTCTTCACATACTTGTTGAACTGATCCTGGGTTTTTTCAGGTTTGGATCACGTTGTAGTGTGGTACCACACTGAAACAGTCCATTAAACCTGGTTTGGATCAATATTTTAGAGGATAACGCATGTTAGGTCTGGGTTAGGTCTGGGATTCTCGCTCATCAGACTCATACTTTCGCATTCTTCACATACTTGTTGAACGGATCCTGGGTTTTTTCTGGTTTGGATCACGTAGTAATGTGGTACCACACTGAAGCAGTCAATTAAACCTGGTTTTGATCAATATTTTAGAGAATAATTCATGTTAGGTCTAGGTTAGGTCTGGGATTTGCTCTCATCAGGCTCATTTTTTCGCATATTTCTCATACTTGATGGCTAGATCCTGGGCTTTTTCTGGATTGCATCACGTAGCAATGAAGTCCAACACTGAAACAGTCAATTAAACCTGGTTTCCATCAATATCTTAGAGGACAACGCAAGTTAGGTCTGGGATATGTCTGGGATTTTCACTCATCAGACTCATACTTTCGCATTCTTCACATACTTGTTGAACGGATCCTGGGTTTTTTCTGGTTTGGATCACGTAGTAATGTGGGACCACACTGAAACAGTCAATTAAACCTGGTTTCGATCAATATCTTAGAGGATAACGCAAGTTAAGTCTGGGATTGGTCTGGGATTTGACCTCATCAGACTCATAGTTTCGCACACTTCACATACTCGTTGAACAGATCCTGGGTTATTTTCTGGTTTGGACCACATAGTAATGTGGTACCACACTGAAACAGTCGATTAAACCAGGTTTCGATCAATATATTTGAGGATAACGCATGTTAGGTCTAGGTTAGGCCTGGGATTTTCACTCATCAGGCTCATACTTTCGCATTCTTCACATACTTGTTGAACGGATCCTGGGTTTTTTCTGGTTTGGATCACGTAGTAATGTGGGACCACACTGAAACAGTCAATTAAACCTGATTTCGATCAATATTTTAGAGAATAATTCATGTTAGGTCTAGGTTAGGTCTGGGATTTGCTCTCATCAGGCTCATTCTTTCGCATATTTCTCATACTTGATGGCTAGATCCTGGGCTTTTTCTGGATTGCATCACGTAGTAATGAAGTACAACACTGAAACAGTCAAATAAACCTGGTTTCCATCAATATCTTAGAGGACAACGCAAGTTAGGTCTGGGATAGGTCTGGGATTTTCACTCATCAGACTCATACTTTCGCATTCTTCACATACTTGTTGAACTGATCCTGGGTTTTTTCTGGTTTGGATCACGTAGTAATATGGTACCACACTGAAACAGTCGATTAAACCTGGTTTCGATGAATATTTTAGAGGATAACGCAAGTTAGGTCTGGGATAGGTCTGGGATTTGACCTCATCAGACTCATACTTTCGCATTCTTCACATACTTGTTGAACTGATCCTGGGTTTTTTCTGGTTTGGATCAAGTAGTAATGTGGTACCACACTGAAACAGTCGATTAAACCTGGTTTCGATCAATATTTTAGAGGATAACGCAAGTTAGGTCTGGGATAGGTCTGGGATTTGACCTCATCAGACTCATACTTTCGCACATTTCACATACTCGTTGAACAGATCCTGGGTTATTTTCCGGTTTGGATCACATAGTAATGTGGTACCACACTGAAACAGTCGATTAAACCAGGTTTCGATCAATATTTTAGAGGACAACGCAAGTTAGGTCTAGGTAAGGCCTAAGATTTTCACTGATCAGACTCATACTTTCGCATCCTTCACATACTTGATGAACGGATCCTGGGTTTTTTCTGGTTTGGATCACGTAGTAATGTGGTACCTCACTGAAACGGTCAATTAAACCTGGTTTCGATCAATATTTTAGAGGATAACGCAAGATAGGTCTGGGATAGGTCTGGGATTTGCCCTCATCAGGCTCATACTTTCGCGTTTTTCACATACTTGTTGAACAGACCATGGGTTTTTTCTGGTTTGGGTCACGTAGTACTGTGATACCACACTGAAACAATAAATTAAACCTGGTCTTGATAAATATTTTAGAGGATAACGCATGTGAGGTCTATGTTAGGTCTGGGATTTTCACTCATCAGACTCATACTTTCGCATTCTTCACATACTTGTTGAACTGATCCAGGGTTTTTTCTGGTTTGGATCACGTAGTAATGTGGTGCCACACTGAAACAGTCGATTAAACCTGGTTTCGATCAATATTTTAGAGGATAACGCAACATAAGTCTGGGATAGGTCTGGGATTTGACCTCATCAGACTCATACTTTCGCGTTTTTCACATACTTGTTGAAGAGATCCTGGGTTTTTTCTGGTTTGGATCACGTAGTAATGTAGCACCACACTGAAACAGTCAATTAAACCTGGTTTCGATCAATATTTTAGAGAATAATTCATGTTAGGTCTAGGTTAGGTCTGGGATTTGCTCTCATCAGGCTCATTCTTTCGCATATTTCTCATACTTGATGGCTAGATCCTGGGCTTTTTCTGGATTGCATCACGTAGTAATGTGGTACCACACTGAAACAGTCGATTAAACCTGGTTTCGATCAGTATTTTAGAGGATAACGCAACATAAGTCTGGGATAGGTCTGGGAGTTGACCTCATCAGACTCATGCTTTCGCGTTTTTCACATACTTGTTGAACAGATCCTGGGTTTTTTCTGGTTTGGATCACGTAGTAGTGTGGTACCACACTGAAACAGTCCATTAGACCTGCTTGCGATCAATATTTTAGAGGATAACGCATGTTAGGACTGGGTTAGGTCTAGGATTTGCCCTCATCAGGCTCATTTTTTCGCATATTTCTCAAACTTGATGGCTAGATCCTGGGCTTTTTCTGGATTGCATCACGTAGTAATGTGGTACCACACTGAAACATTCAATTAAACCTGGTCTTGACAAATATTTTAGAGGATAACGCATTTTAGGTCTGGGTTAGGTCTAGGATTTGTCCTCATCAGGCTCATACTTTCGCATATTTCTCATACTTCATGGCTAGATCCTGGGCTTTTTCTGGATTGCATCACGTAGTAATGAAGTACAACACTGAAACAGTCAATTAAACCTGGTTTCCATCAATATCTTAGAGGACAACGCAAGTTAGGTCTGGGATAGGTCTTGGACTTGCCCTCATCAGGCTCATACTTTCGCGTTTTTCACATACTTGTTCAACAGATCCTGGGTTTTTTCAGGATTGGATCACGTAGTAGAGTGGTACCACACTGAAACAGTCCATTAAACCTGGTTTGGATCAATATTTTAGAGGATAACGCATGTTAGGTCTAGGTTAGGTCTGAGATTTTCACTCATCAGACTCATACTTTCGCACACTTCACATACTCGTTGAACAGATCCTGGGTTTTTTCTGGTTTGGATCACGTAGTAATGTGGTACCACACTGAAGCAGTCGATTAAACCAGGTTTCGATCAATATTTTAGAGTATAACTCATGTTAGGTCTAGGTTAGGCCTGGGATTTTCATTTATCTGACTCATATTTTCGCGTTTTTCACATACTTGTTGAACAGATCCTGGGTTTTTTCTGGTTTGGATCACGTAGTTGTGTGGTACCACACTGAAACAGTCCATTAAACCTGCTTGCGATCAATATTTTAGAGGATAACGCATGTTAGGTCTGGGTTAGGTCTAGGATTTGCCCTCATCAGGCTCATTCTTTCCCATATTACTCAAACTTGATGGCTAGATCCTGGGCTTTTTCTGGATTGCATCACGTAGTAATGAAGTACAACACTGAAACAGTCAATTAAACCTGGTTTCCATCAATATCTTAGAGGACAACGCAAGTTAGGTCTAGGTTAGGCCTGGGATTTCCACTCATCAGGCTCATACTTTCGCATTCTTCACATACTTGTTGAACGGATCCTGGGTTTTTTCTGGTTTGGATCACGTAGTAATGTGGGACCACACTGAAACAGTCAATTAAACCTGGTTTCCATCAATATCTTAGAGGACAACGCAAGTTAGGTCTGGGTTAGGTCTGGGATTTTCACTCATCAGACTCATACTTTTGCATGCTTCACATACTTGCTGAACGGATCCTGGGCTTTTTCTGGTTTGGATCACGTAGTAATGTGGGACCACACTGAAACAGTCAATTAAACCTGATTTCGATCAATATTTTAGAGAATAATTCAATTAGGTCTAGGTTAGGTCTGGGATTTGCTCTCATCAGGCTCATTCTTTCGCATATTTCTCATACTTGATGGCTAGATCCTTGGCTTTTTCTGGATTGCATCACGTAGTAATGAAGTACAACACTGAAACAGTCAATTAAACCTGATTTCGATCAATATTTTAGAGAATAATTCAATTAGGTCTAGGTTAGGTCTGGGATTTGCTCTCATCAGGCTCATTCTTTCGCATATTTCTCATACTTGATGGCTAGATCCTTGGCTTTTTCTGGATTGCATCACGTAGTAATGAAGTACAACACTGAAACAGTCAATTAAACCTGGTTTCCATCAATATCTTAGAGGACAACGCAAGTTAGGTCTAGGTTAGGCCTGGGATTTCCACTCATCAGGCTCATACTTTCGCATTCTTCACATACTTGTTGAACGGATCCTGGGTTTTTTCTGGTTTGGATCACGTAGTAATGTGGGACCACACTGAAACAGTCAATTAAACCTGGTTTCCATCAATATCTTAGAGGACAACGCAAGTTAGGTCTGGGTTAGGTCTGGGGTTTGCCCTCATCAGGCTCATACTTTCGCGTTTTTCACATACTTGTTGAACAGACCCTGGGCTTTTTCTGGTTTGTATCACGTAGTAGTGTGGTACCACACTGAAACAGTCGATTAAACCAGGTTTCGATCAATATTTTAGAGTATAACTCATGTTAGGTCTAGGTTAGGCCTGGGATTTTCATTTATCTGACTCATATTTTCGCGTTTTTCACATACTTGTTGAACAGATCCTGGGTTTTTGTCTGGTTTGGATCACGTAGTAATGTGGTACCACACAGAAACAGTCAATTAAACCTGGTTTCGATCAATATTTTAGAGTATAACTCATGTTAGGTCTAGGTTAGGCCTGAGATTTTCACTCATCAGACTCATACTTTCGCACACTTCACATACTCGTTGAACAGATCCTGGGTTATTTTCTGGTTTGGACCACATAGTAATGTGGTACCACACTGAAGCAGTCGATTAAACCAGGTTTCGATCAATATTTTAGGGTATAACTCATGTTAGGTCTAGGTTAGGCCTGGGATTTTCATTTATCTGACTCATATTTTCGCGTTTTTCACATACTTGTTGAACAGATCCTGGGTTTTTTCTGGTTTGGATCACGTAGTTGTGTGGTACCACACTGAAACAGTCCATTAAACCTGCTTGCGATCAATATTTTAGAGGATAACGCATGTTAGGTCTGGGTTAGGTCTAGGATTTGCCCTCATCAGGCTCATTCTTTCGCATATTACTCAAACTTGATGGCTAGATCCTGGGCTTTTTCTGGATTGCATCACGTAGTAATGAAGTACAACACTGAAACAGTCAATTAAACCTGGTTTCCATCAATATCTTAGAGGACAACGCAAGTTAGGTCTAGGTTAGGCCTGGGATTTCCACTCATCAGGCTCATACTTTCGCATTCTTCACATACTTGTTGAACGGATCCTGGGTTTTTTCTGGTTTGGATCACGTAGTAATGTGGGACCACACTGAAACAGTCAATTAAACCTGGTTTCCATCAATATCTTAGAAGACAACGCAAGTTAGGTCTGGGTTAGGTCTGGGATTTTCACTCATCAGACTCATACTTTTGCATGCTTCACATACTTGCTGAACGGATCCTGGGCTTTTTCTGGTTTGGATCACGTAGTAATGTGGGACCACACTGAAACAGTCAATTAAACCTGATTTCGATCAATATTTTAGAGAATAATTCAATTAGGTCTAGGTTAGGTCTGGGATTTGCTCTCATCAGGCTCATTCTTTCGCATATTTCTCATACTTGATGGCTAGATCCTTGGCTTTTTCTGGATTGCATCACGTAGTAATGAAGTACAACACTGAAACAATCAATTAAACCTGGTCTTGATAAATATTTTAGAGGATAGCGCATGTTAGGTCTGGGATAGGTCTGGGATTTGCCCTCATCAGACTCATACTTTCGCACACTTCACATACTCGATGAACAGATCCTGGGTTATTTTCTGGTTTGGATCACATAGTAATGTGGTACCACACTGAAGCAGTCGATTAAACCAGGTTTCGATCAATATTTTTGAGGATAACGCATGTTAGGTCTTGGTTAGGTCTGGGATTTTCACTCATCAGACTCATACTTTCGCATTCTTCACATACTTGTTGAACGGATCCTGGGTTTTTTCTGGTTTTGATCACGTAGTAATGTGGTACCACACTGAAACAGTCGATTAAACCTGGATTCGTTCAGTATTTTAGAGGATAACGCAACATAAGTCTGGGATAGGTCTGGGAGTTGACCTCATCAGACTCATGCTTTCGCGTTTTTCACATACTTGTTGAACAGATCCTGGGTTTTTTCTGGTTTGGATCACGTAGTAGTGTGGTACCACACTGAAACAGTCCATTAAACCAGCTTGCGATCAATATTTTAGAGGATAACGCATGTTAGGACTGGGTTAGGTCTAGGATTTGCCCTCATCAGGCTCATTTTTTCGCATATTTCTCAAACTTGATGGCTAGATCCTGGGCTTTTTCTGGATTGCATCACGTAGTAATGTGGTACCACACTGAAACATTCAATTAAACCTGGTCTTGACAAATATTTTAGAGGATAACGCATTGTAGGTCTGGGTTAGGTCTAGGATTTGCCCTCATCAGGCTCATACTTTCGCATATTTCTCATACTTCATTGCTAGATCCTGGGCTTTTTCTGGATTGCATCACGTAGTAATGAAGTACAACACTGAAACAGTCAATTAAACCTGGTTTCCATCAATATCTTAGAGGACAACGCAAGTTAGGTCTGGGATAGGTCTTGGACTTGCCCTCATCAGGCTCATACTTTCGCGTTTTTCACATACTTGTTGAACAGATCCTGGGTTTTTTCAGGATTGGATCACGTAGTAGAGTGGTACCACACTGAAACAGTCCATTAAACCTGGTTTGGATCAATATTTTAGAGGATAACGCATGTTAGGTCTAGGTTAGGTCTGAGATTTTCACTCATCAGACTCATACTTTCGCACACTTCACATACTCGTTGAACAGATCCTGGGTTTTTTCTGGTTTGGATCACGTAGTAATGTGGTACCACACTGAAACAGTCGATGAAACCTGGTTTCGATCAATATTTCAGAGGATAACGTAAGTTAAGTCTGGGATTTGACCTCATCAGACTCATACTTTCGCACACTTCACATACTCGTTGAACAGATCCTGGGTTATTTTCTGGTTTGGACCACATAGTAATGTGGTACCACACTGAAGCAGTCGATTAAACCAGGTTTCGATCAATATTTTAGAGGATAACGCATGTTAGGTCTGGGTTAGGTCTAGGATTTGCCCTCATCAGGCTCATTCTTTCGCATATTACTCAAACTTGATGGCTAGATCCTGGGCTTTTTCTGGATTGCATCACGTAGTAATGAAGTACAACACTGAAACAGTCAATTAAACCTGGTTTCCATCAATATCTTAGAGGACAACGCAAGTTAGGTCTAGGTTAGGCCTGGGATTTTCACTCATCAGGCTCATACTTTCGCATTCTTCACATACTTGTTGAACGGATCCTGGGTTTTTTCTGGTTTGGATCACGTAGTAATGTGGGACCACACTGAAACAGTCAATTAAACCTGGTTTCCATCAATATCTTAGAGGACAACGCAAGTTAGGTCTGGGTCAGGTCTGGGATTTTCACTCATCAGACTCATACTTTTGCATGCTTCACATACTTGCTGAACGGATCCTGGGCTTTTTCTGGTTTGGATCACGTGGTAATGTGGGACCACACTGAAACAGTCAATTAAACCTGATTTCGATCAATATTTTAGAGAATAATTCAATTAGGTCTAGGTTAGGTCTGGGATTTGCTCTCATCAGGCTCATTCTTTCGCATATTTCTCATACTTGATGGCTAGATCCTTGGCTTTTTCTGGATTGCATCACGTAGTAATGAAGTACAACACTGAAACAGTCAATTAAACCTGGTTTCCATCAATACCTTAGAGGACAACGCAAGTTAGGTCTGGAATATGTCTGGGGTTTGCCCTCATCAGGCTCATACTTTCGCGTTTTTCACATACTTGTTGAACAGACCCTGGGCTTTTTCTGGTTTGTATCACGTAGTAGTGTGGTACCACACTGAAACAGTCGATTAAACCAGGTTTCGATCAATATTTTATAGTATAACTCATGTTAGGTCTAGGTTAGGCCTGGGATTTTCATTTATCTGATTCATATTTTCGCGTTTTTCACATACTTGTTGAACAGATCCTGGGTTTTTTCTGGTTTGGATCACGTAGTAATGTGGGACCACACTGAAACAATCAATTAAACCTGGTCTTGATAAATATTATAGAGGATAACGCATGTTAGGTCTGGGTTAGGTCTAGGATTTGCCCTCATCAGGCTCATTCTTTCGCATATTACTCAAACTTGATGGCTAGATCCTGGGCTTTTTCTGGATTGCATCACGTAGTAATGAAGTACAACACTGAAACAGTCAATTAAACCTGGTTTCCATCAATATCTTAGAGGACAACGCAAGTTAGGTCTAGGTTAGGCCTGGGATTTTCACTCATCAGGCTCATACTTTCGCATGCCTCACATACTTGTTGAACGGATCCTGGGTTTTTTCTGGTTTGGATCACGTAGTAATGTGGGACCACACTGAAACAGTCAATTAAACCTGGTTTCCATCAATATCTTAGAGGACAACGCAAGTCAGGTCTGGGATAGGTCTGGGACTTGCCCTCATCAGGCTCATACTTCCGCGTTTTTCACATACTTGTTGAACAGATCCTGGGTTTTCTCTGGTTTGGACCACGTAGTAATGTGGGACCACACTGAAACAGTCAATTAAACCTGGTTTCAATCAATATTTTAGAGAATAATTCATGTTAGGTCTAGGTTAGGTCTGGGATTTGCTCTCATCAGGCTCATTCTTTCGCATATTTCTCATACTTGATGGCTAGATCCTGGGCTTTTTCTGGATTGCATCACGTAGTAATGAAGTACAACACTGAAACAGTCAATTAAACCTGGTTTCCATCAATATCTTAGAGGACAACGCAAGTTAGGTCTGGGATAGGTATGGGATTTGCCCTCATCAGGCTCATACTTTCGCGTTTTTCACATACTTGTTGAACAGATCCTGGGTTTTTTCTGGTTTGTATCACGTAGTAGTGTGGTACCACACTGAAACAGTCCATTAAACCTGGTTTGGATCAATATCTTAGAGGATAACGCGTGTTAGGTCTAGGTTAGCCCTGGGATTTTCCCTCATCAGACTCATACTTTCGCGTTTTTCACATACTTGTTGAACAGATCCTGGGTTTTTTCAGGTTTGGATCACGTTGTAGTGTGGTACCACACTGAAACAGTCCATTAAACCTGGTTTGGATCAATATTTTAGAGGATAACGCAAGTTAAGTCTGGGATTGGTCTGGGATTTGACCTCATCAAACTCATACTTTCGCACACTTCACATACTCGTTGAACAGATCCTGGCTTATTTTCTGGTTTGGATCACATAGTAATGTGGTACCACACTGAAACAGTCGATTAAACCAGGTTTCGATCAATATTTTTGAGGATAACGCATGTTAGGTCTAGGTTAGGCCTGGGATTTTCACTCTTCAGACTCATACTTTCGCATTCTGCACATACTTGTTGAACAGATCCTGGGGTTTTTCTGGTTTGGATCACGTAGTAGTGTGGTACCACACTGACACAGTCCATTAAACCTGGTTTGGATTAATATTTTAGAGGATAACGCATGTTAGGTCTGGGTTAGGTCTGGGATTTTCACTCATCAGACTCATACTTTCGCATTCTGCACATACTTGTTGAACAGATCCTGGGGTTTTTCTGGTTTGGATCACGTAGTAGTGTGGTACCACACTGACACAGTCCATTAAACCTGGTTTGGATTAATATTTTAGAGGATAACGCATGTTAGGTCTGGGTTAGGTCTGGGATTTTCACTCATCAGACTCATACTTTTGCATGCTTCACATACTTGTTGAACGGATCCTGGGTTTTTTCTGGTTTGGATCACGTAGTAATGTGGGACCACACTGAAACAGTCAATTAAACCTGGTTTCCATCAATATCTTAGAGGACAACGCAAGTTAGGTCTGGGATAGGTCTGGGACTTGCCCTCATCAGGCTTATACTTCCGCGTTTTTCACATACTTGTTGAACAGATCCTGGGTTTTCTCTGGTTTGGACCACGTAGTAATGTGGGACCACACAGAAACAGTCAATTAAACCTGGTTTCAATCAATATTTTAGAGAATAATTCATGTTAGGTCTAGGTTAGGTCTGGGATTTGCTCTCATCAGGCTCATTCTTTCGCATATTTCTCATACTTGATGGCTAGATCCTGGGCTTTTTCTGGATTGCATCACGTAGTAATGAAGTACAACACTGAAACAGTCAATTAAACCTGGTTTCCATTAATATCTTAGAGGACAACGCAAGTTAGGTCTGGGATAGGTATGGGATTTGCCCTCATCAGGCTCATACTTTCGCGTTTTTCACATACTTGTTGAACAGATCCTGGGTTTTTTCTGGTTTGTATCACGTAGTAGTGTGGTACCACACTGAAACAGTCCATTAAACCTGGTTTGGATCAATATCTTAGAGGATAACGTGTGTTAGGTCTAGGTTAGCCCTGGGATTTTCACTCATCAGACTCATACTTTCACGTTTTTCACATACTTGTTGAACAGATCCTGGGTTTTTTCAGGTTTGGATCACGTTGTAGTGTGGTACCACACTGAAGCAGTCCATTAAACCTGGTTTGGATCAATATTTTAGAGGATAACGCAAGTTAAGTCTGGGATTGGTCTGGGATTTGACCTCATCAAACTCATACTTTCGCACACTTCACATACTCGTTGAACAGATCCTGGCTTATTTTCTGGTTTGGATCACATAGTAATGTGGTACCACACTGAAACAGTCGATTAAACCAGGTTTCGATCAATATTTTTGAGGATAACGCATGTTAGGTCTAGGTTAGGCCTGGGATTTTCACTCTTCAGACTCATACTTTCGCATTCTGCACATACTTGTTGAACAGATCCTGGGGTTTTTCTGGTTTGGATCACGTAGTAGTGTGGTACCACACTGACACAGTCCATTAAACCTGGTTTGGATCAATATTTTAGAGGATAACGCATGTTAGGTCTAGGTTAGCCCTGGGATTTTCACTCATCAGACTCATACCTTCGCATTCTTCACATACTTGTTGAACTGATCCTTGGGTTTTTTCTGGTTTGGATCACGTAGTAATGTAGTACCACACTGAAACAGTCAATGAAACCCGGTTTCCATCACTATTTTAGAGGACAACGCAAGTTAGGTCTAGGTAAGGCCTGAGATTTCCACTGATCAGACTCATACTTTCGCATTCCTCACATACTTGTTGAACGGATCCTAGGTTTTTTCTGGTTTGGATCACATAGTAATGTGGTACCACACTGAAACAGTCGCTTAAACCAGGTTTCGATCAATATTTTAGAGGATAACGCATGTTAGGTCTAGGTTAGGCCTGGGATTTTCACTCATCAGACTCATACTTTCGCATTCTTCACATACTTGTTGAACTGATCCTGGGTTTTTTCAGGTTTGGATCACGTTGTAGTGTGGTACCACACTGAAACAGTCCATTAAACCTGGTTTGGATCAATATTTTAGAGGATAACGCATGTTAGGTCTGGGTTAGGTCTGGGATTCTCGCTCATCAGACTCATACTTTCGCATTCTTCACATACTTGTTGAACGGATCCTGGGTTTTTTCTGGTTTGGATCACGTAGTAATGTGGTACCACACTGAAGCAGTCAATTAAACCTGGTTTTGATCAATATTTTAGAGAATAATTCATGTTAGGTCTAGGTTAGGTCTGGGATTTGCTCTCATCAGGCTCATTTTTTCGCATATTTCTCATACTTGATGGCTAGATCCTGGGCTTTTTCTGGATTGCATCACGTAGCAATGAAGTCCAACACTGAAACAGTCAATTAAACCTGGTTTCCATCAATATCTTAGAGGACAACGCAAGTTAGGTCTGGGATATGTCTGGGATTTTCACTCATCAGACTCATACTTTCGCATTCTTCACATACTTGTTGAACGGATCCTGGGTTTTTTCTGGTTTGGATCACGTAGTAATGTGGGACCACACTGAAACAGTCAATTAAACCTGGTTTCGATCAATATCTTAGAGGATAACGCAAGTTAAGTCTGGGATTGGTCTGGGATTTGACCTCATCAGACTCATAGTTTCGCACACTTCACATACTCGTTGAACAGATCCTGGGTTATTTTCTGGTTTGGACCACATAGTAATGTGGTACCACACTGAAACAGTCGATTAAACCAGGTTTCGATCAATATATTTGAGGATAACGCATGTTAGGTCTAGGTTAGGCCTGGGATTTTCACTCATCAGGCTCATACTTTCGCATTCTTCACATACTTGTTGAACGGATCCTGGGTTTTTTCTGGTTTGGATCACGTAGTAATGTGGGACCACACTGAAACAGTCAATTAAACCTGGTTTCGATCAATATTTTAGAGAATAATTCATGTTAGGTCTAGGTTAGGTCTGGGATTTGCTCTCATCAGGCTCATTCTTTCGCATATTTCTCATACTTGATGGCTAGATCCTGGGCTTTTTCTGGATTGCATCACGTAGTAATGAAGTACAACACTGAAACAGTCAAATAAACCTGGTTTCCATCAATATCTTAGAGGACAACGCAAGTTAGGTCTGGGATAGGTCTGGGATTTTCACTCATCAGACTCATACTTTCGCATTCTTCACATACTTGTTGAACTGATCCTGGGTTTTTTCTGGTTTGGATCACGTAGTAATATGGTACCACACTGAAACAGTCGATTAAACCTGGTTTCGATGAATATTTTAGAGGATAACGCAAGTTAGGTCTGGGATAGGTCTGGGATTTGACCTCATCAGACTCATACTTTCGCATTCTTCACATACTTGTTGAACTGATCCTGGGTTTTTTCTGGTTTGGATCAAGTAGTAATGTGGTACCACACTGAAACAGTCGATTAAACCTGGTTTCGATCAATATTTTAGAGGATAACGCAAGTTAGGTCTGGGATAGGTCTGGGATTTGACCTCATCAGACTCATACTTTCGCACATTTCACATACTCGTTGAACAGATCCTGGGTTATTTTCCGGTTTGGATCACATAGTAATGTGGTACCACACTGAAACAGTCGATTAAACCAGGTTTCGATCAATATTTTAGAGGACAACGCAAGTTAGGTCTAGGTAAGGCCTAAGATTTTCACTGATCAGACTCATACTTTCGCATCCTTCACATACTTGATGAACGGATCCTGGGTTTTTTCTGGTTTGGATCACGTAGTAATGTGGTACCTCACTGAAACGGTCAATTAAACCTGGTTTCGATCAATATTTTAGAGGATAACGCAAGATAGGTCTGGGATAGGTCTGGGATTTGCCCTCATCAGGCTCATACTTTCGCGTTTTTCACATACTTGTTGAACAGACCATGGGTTTTTTCTGGTTTGGGTCACGTAGTACTGTGATACCACACTGAAACAATAAATTAAACCTGGTCTTGATAAATATTTTAGAGGATAACGCATGTGAGGTCTATGTTAGGTCTGGGATTTTCACTCATCAGACTCATACTTTCGCATTCTTCACATACTTGTTGAACTGATCCAGGGTTTTTTCTGGTTTGGATCACGTAGTAATGTGGTGCCACACTGAAACAGTCGATTAAACCTGGTTTCGATCAATATTTTAGAGGATAACGCATATTAGGTCTAGGTTAGGCCGGGGATTTTCACTCATCAGACTCATACTTTCGCATTCTTCACATACTTGTTGAACGGATCCTGGGTTTTTACTGGTTTGGATCACGTAGTAATGTGGTACCACACTGAAACATTCAATTAAACCTGGTCTTGATAAATATTTTAGAGGATAACGCAAGTTAGGTCTGGGATAGGGCTGGGATTTGACCTCATCAGACTCATACTTTCGCATTCTTCACATACTTGTTAAACTGATCCTGGGTTTTTTCTGGTTTGGATCACGTAGTAATGTGGTACCACACTGAAACAGTCGATTAAACCTGGTTTCGATCAATATTTTAGAGGATAACGCAAGTTAGGTATGGGATAGGTCTGGGATTTGACCTCATCAGACTCATACTTTCGCACATTTCACATACTCGTTGAACAGATCCCGGGTTATTTTCTGGTTTGGATCACGTAGTAATGTGGTACCACACTGAAACAGTCGATTAAACCTGGTTTCGATCAATATTTTAGAGGATAACGCAAGTTAGGTCTGGGATAGGTCTGGGATTTGACTTCATCAGACTCATACTTTCGCACATTTCACATACTCGTTGAACAGATCCTGGGTTATTTTCTGGTTTGGATCACGTAGTAATGTGGTACCACACTGAAACAGTCGATTAAACCAGGTTTCGATCAATATTTTAGAGGACAACGCAAGTTAGGTCTATGTAAGGCCTGAGATTTTCACTGATCAGACTCATACTTTCGCATCCTTCACATACTTGTTGAACGGATCCTGGGTTTTTTCTGATTTGGATCACGTAGTAATGTGGTACCTCACTGAAACGGTCAATTAAACCTGGTTTCGATCAATATTTTTGAGGATAACGCAAGTTAGGTCTGGGATAGGTCTGGGATTTGCCCTCATCAGGCTCATACTTTCGCGTTTTTCACATACTTGTTGAACAGATCATGGGTTTTTTCTGGTTTGGGTCACGTAGTACTGTGATACCACACTGAAACAGTCGATTAAACCTGGTTTCGATTAATATTTTAGAGGATAACGCATGTTAGGTCTAGGGTAGCCCTGGGATTTTCACTCATCAGACTCATACTTTCGCATTCTTCACATACTTGTTGAACGGATCCTGGGTTTTTTCTGGTTTGGTTCACATAGTAATGTGGTACCACACTGAAACATTCAATTAAACCTGATCTTGATAAATATTTGAGAGGATAACGCATGTTAGGTTTGGGTTAAGTCTAGGATTTGCCTTCATCAGGCTCGTACTTTCGCATATTTCTCATACTTGATGGCTAGATCCTGGGCTGTTTCTGGATTGTATCACGTAGTAATGTGGTACCACGCTGAAACAGTCAATTAAACCTGGTTTCGATCAATATTTTAGAGGATAACGCAAGTTAGGTCTGGGATAGGTCTGGGATTTGACTTCATCAGACTCATACTTTCGCACATTTCACATACTCGTTGAACAGATCCTGGGTTATTTTCTGGTTTGGATCACGTAGTAATGTGGTACCACACTGAAACAGTCGATTAAACCAGGTTTCGATCAATATTTTAGAGGACAACGCAAGTTAGGTCTATGTAAGGCCTGAGATTTTCACTGATCAGACTCATACTTTCGCATCCTTCACATACTTGTTGAACGGATCCTGGGTTTTTTCTGATTTGGATCACGTAGTAATGTGGTACCTCACTGAAACGGTCAATTAAACCTGGTTTCGATCAATATTTTTGAGGATAACGGAAGTTAGGTCTGGGATAGGTCTGGGATTTGCCCTCATCAGGCTCATACTTTCGCGTTTTTCACATACTTGTTGAACAGATCCTGGGCTTTTTCTGGATTGCATCACGTAGTAATGAAGTACAACACTGAAACACTCAATTAAACCTGGTTTCCATCAATATTATTGAGGATAACGCATGTTAGGTCTAGGTTTGGCCTGGGATTTTCACTCATCAGACTCATACTTTCGCATTCTTCACATACTTGTTGAACGGATCCTGGGCTATTTCTGGATTGGATCACGTAGTTATGTGGTACCACACTGAAACAGTCAATTAAACCTGGTTTTGATCAATATTTTAGAGAATAACGCATGTTAGGTCTAGGTTAGGTCTGGGATTTTCACTCATCAGACTCATACCTTCGCATTCTTCACATACTTGTTGAACGGATCCTGGGCTATTTCTGGATTGGATCACGTAGTAATGTGGTACCACACTGAAACAGTCAATTAAACCTGGTTTTGATCAATATTTTAGAGAATAACGCATGTTAGGTCTAGGTTAGCCCTGGGATTATCACTCATCAGACTCATACTTTCGCATTCTTCACATACTTGTTGAACGGATCCTGGGTTTTTTCTGGTTTGGTTCACATAGTAATGTGGTACCACACTGAAACATTCAATTAAACCTGATCTTGATAAATATTTGAGAGGATAACGCATGTTAGGTTTGGGTTAAGTCTAGGATTTGCCTTCATCAGGCTCGTACTTTCGCATATTTCTCATACTTGATGGCTAGATCCTGGGCTGTTTCTGGATTGTATCACGTAGTAATGTGGTACCACGCTGAAACAGTCAATTAAACCTGGTTTCGATCAATATTTTAGAGGATAACGCAAGTTAGGTCTGGCATAGGTCTGGGATTCGCCCTCATCAGACTCATACTTTCGCGTTTTTCACATACTTGTTGACCTGATCGAGGGTTTTTTCTGCTTTGGATCACGTAGTAAAGTGGTACCACATTGAAACAGTCCATTAAACCTGGTTTGGATCAATATTTTAGAGGATAACGCATGTTAGGTCTAGGTTAGCCCTGGGATTATCACTCATCAGACTCATATTTTCGCATTCTTCACATACTTGTTGAACGGATCCTGGGTTTTTTCTGGTTTGGATCACGTAGTAATGTGGTACCACACTGAAACAGTTGATTAAACCTGGTCTCGATCAATATTTTAGAGGATAACGCATGTTAGGTCTAGGTTAGCCCTGGGATTATCACTCATCAGACTCATACTTTCGCATTCTTCACATACTTGTTGACCGGATCCTGGGTTTTTTCTGGTTTGGTTCACGTAGTAATGTGGTACCACACTGAAACATTCAATTAAACCTGATCTTGATAAATATTTGAGAGGATAGCGCATGTTAGGTTTGGGTTAAGTCTAGGATTTGCCCTCATCAGGCTCATACTTTCGCATATTTCTCATACTTCATGGCTAGATCCTGGGTTTTTTCTGGTTTGGATCACGTAGTAGTGTGGTACCACACTGAAACATTCCATTAAACCTGGTTTGGATCAATATTTTAGAGGATGACGCATGTTAGGTCTAGGTTAGATCGGGGATTTTCACTCATCAGACTGATACTTTCGCATTCTTCACATACTTGTTGAACGGATCCTGGGCTATTTCTGGATTGGATCACGTAGTAATGTGGTACCACACTGAAACACTTGATTAAACCTGGTCTCGATCTATATTTTAGAGGATAACGCATGTTAGGTCTAGGTTAGCCCTGGGATTATCACTCATCAGACTCATACTTTCGCATTCTTCACATACTTGTTGACCGGATCCTGGGTTTTTTCTGGTTTGGTTCACGTAGTAATGTGGTACCACACTGAAACATTCAATTAAACCTGATCTTGATAAATATTTGAGAGGATAGCGCATGTTAGGTTTGAGTTAAGTCTAGGATTTGCCCTCATCAGGCTCATACTTTCGCATATTTCTCATACTTCATGGCTAGATCCTGGGTTTTTTCTGGTTTGGATCACGCAGTAGTGTGGTACCGCACTGAAACATTCCATTAAACCTGGTTTGGATCAATATTTTAGAGGATGACGCATGTTAGGTCTAGGTTAGGTCGGGGATTTTCACTCATCAGACTCATACTTTCGCGTTTTTCACATACTTGTTGAACTGATCCTGGGCTTTTTCTGGTTTGGGTCACGTAGTAATGTGGTACCACACTGAGACAGTCAATTAAACCTGGTCTTGATAAATATTTTAGAGGATAACGCATGTTAGGTCTAGGTTAGGTCTGGGATTTTCACTCATCAGACTCATACTTTCGCATTCTTCACATACTTGTTGAACGGATCCTGGGTTTTCTCTGGTTTGGATCACGTAGTAATGTGGGACCACACTGAAACAATCAATTAAACCTGGTCTTGATAAATATTTTAGAGGATAACGCATGTTAGGTCTGGGATAGGTCTGGGATTTGCCCTCATCAGACTCATACTTTCGCACACTTCACATACTCGTTGAACGGATCCTGGGTTTTTGCTGGTTTGGATCACGTAGTAATGTGGGACCACACAGAAACAATCAATTAAACCTGGTCTTGATAAATATTTTAGAGGATAACGCATGTTAGGTCTGGGTTAGGTCTAGGATTTGCCCTCATCAGGCTCATACTTTCGCATATTTCTCATACTTCATGGCTAGATCCTGGGTTTTTTTCTGGATTGGGTCACGTAGTAGTGTGGTACCACACTGAAACAGTCGATTAAACCTGGTTTCGATCAATATTTTTGAGGATAACGCATGTTAGGTCTAGGTTAGGCCTGGGATTTTCACTCATCAGACTCATACTTTCGCATTCTTCACATACTTGTTGAACGGACCTGGGTTTTTTCTGGTTTGGATCACGTAGTAATGTGGGACCACACTGAAACAGTCAATTAAACCTGGTTTCGATCAATATATTAGAGAATAATTCATGTTAGGTCTAGGTTAGGTCTGGGATTTGCTCTGATCAGGCTCACTCTTTCGCATATTTCTCATACTTGATGGCTAGATCCTGGGCTTTTTCTGGATTGCATCAGGTGGTAATGAAGTACAACACTGAAACAGTCAATTAAACCTGGTTTCCATCAATATCTTAGAGGACAACGCAAGTTAGGTCTGGGATAGGTCTGGGATTTGCCCACATCAGGCTCATACTTTCGCGTTTTTCACATACTTGTTGAACAGATCCTGGGTTTTTTCTGGTTTGGATCACGTAGTAGTGTGGTACCACACTGAAACAGTCCATTAAACCTGGTTTGGATCAACATTTTAGAGGATAACGCATGTTAGGTCTGGGTTAGGTCTAGGATTTGCCCTCGTCAGGCTCATACTTTCGCATATTTCTCATACTTCATGGCTAGATCCTGGGCTATTTCTGGATTGTATCACGTAGTAATGTGGTACCACACAGAAACAGTCAATTAAACCTGGTTTCCATCAATATTTTAGAGGATAACGCAAGTTAGGTCTGGGATAGGTCTGGGATTTTCCCTCATCAGGCTCATACTTTCGCGTTTTTCACATACTTGTTGAACAGATCCTGGGTTTTTTTCTGGATTGGGTCACGTAGTAGTGTGGTACCACACTGAAACAGTCGATTAAACCTGGTTTCGATCAATATTTTTGAGGATAACGCATGTTAGGTCTAGGTTAGGCCTGGGATTTTCACTCATCAGACTCTTACTTTCGCATTCTTCACATACTTCTTGAACGGATCCTGGGTTTTTTCTGGTATGGATCACGTAGTAATGTGGGACCACACGGAAACAGTCAATTAAACCTGGTTTCGATCAATATATTAGAGAATGATTCATGTTAGGTCTAGGTTAGGTCTGGGATTTGCTCTCATCAGGCTCATTCTTTCGCATATTTCTCATACTTGATGGCTAGATCCTGGGCTTCTTCTGGATTGCATAACGTAGTAATGAAGTACAACACAAACAGTCAATTAAACCTGGATTCCATCAATATCTTAGAGGACAACGCAAGTTAGGTCTGGGATAGGTCTGGGATTTGCCCACATCAGGCTCATACTTTCGCGTTTTTCACATACTCGTTGAACAGATCCTGGGTTATTTTCTGGTTTGAATCGCATAGTAATGTGGTACCACACTGAAACAGTCGATTAAACCAGGTTTCGATCAATATTTTTGAGGATAACGCATGTTAGGTCTAGGTTAGGCCTGGGATTTTCACTCATCAGACTCATACTTTCGCATTCTTCTCATACTTGTTGAACGGATCCTGGGTTTTTGCTGGTTTGGATCACGTAGTAATGTGGGACCACACAGAAACAATCAATTAAACCTGGTCTTGATAAATATTTTAGAGGATAACGCATGTTAGGTCTGGGTTAGGTCTAGGATTTGCCCTCGTCAGGCTCATACTTTCGCATATTTCTCATACTTCATGGCTAGATCCTGGGCTATTTCTGGATTGTATCACGTAGTAATGTGGTACCACACAGAAACAGTCAATTAAACCTGGTTTTGATCAATATTTTAGAGAATAACGCATGTTAGGTCTAGGTTAGCCCTGGGATTATCACTCATCAGACTCATACTTTCGCATTCTTCACATACTTGTTGAACAGATCCTGGGTTATTTTCTGGTTTGAATCGCATAGTAATGTGGTACCACACTGAAACAGTCGATTAAACCAGGTTTCGATCAATATTTTTGAGGATAACGCATGTTAGGTCTAGGTTAGGCCTGGGATTTTCACTCATCAGACTCATACTTTCGCATTCTTCTCATACTTGTTGAACGGATCCTGGGTTTTTGCTGGTTTGGATCACGTAGTAATGTGGGACCACACAGAAACAATCAATTAAACCTGATCTTGATAAATATTTGAGAGGATAACGCATGTTAGGTTTGGGTTAAGTCTAGGATTTGCCTTCATCAGGCTCGTACTTTCGCATATTTCTCATACTTGATGGCTAGATCCTGGGCTGTTTCTGGATTGTATCACGTAGTAATGTGGTACCACGCTGAAACAGTCAATTAAACCTGGTTTCGATCAATATTTTAGAGGATAACGCAAGTTAGGTCTGGGATAGGTCTGGGATTTGACTTCATCAGACTCATACTTTCGCACATTTCACATACTCGTTGAACAGATCCTGGGTTATTTTCTGGTTTGGATCACGTAGTAATGTGGTACCACACTGAAACAGTCGATTAAACCAGGTTTCGATCAATATTTTAGAGGACAACGCAAGTTAGGTCTATGTAAGGCCTGAGATTTTCACTGATCAGACTCATACTTTCGCATCCTTCACATACTTGTTGAACGGATCCTGGGTTTTTTCTGATTTGGATCACGTAGTAATGTGGTACCTCACTGAAACGGTCAATTAAACCTGGTTTCGATCAATATTTTTGAGGATAACGGAAGTTAGGTCTGGGATAGGTCTGGGATTTGCCCTCATCAGGCTCATACTTTCGCGTTTTTCACATACTTGTTGAACAGATCCTGGGCTTTTTCTGGATTGCATCACGTAGTAATGAAGTACAACACTGAAACACTCAATTAAACCTGGTTTCCATCAATATTATTGAGGATAACGCATGTTAGGTCTAGGTTTGGCCTGGGATTTTCACTCATCAGACTCATACTTTCGCATTCTTCACATACTTGTTGAACGGATCCTGGGCTATTTCTGGATTGGATCACGTAGTTATGTGGTACCACACTGAAACAGTCAATTAAACCTGGTTTTGATCAATATTTTAGAGAATAACGCATGTTAGGTCTAGGTTAGGTCTGGGATTTTCACTCATCAGACTCATACCTTCGCATTCTTCACATACTTGTTGAACGGATCCTGGGCTATTTCTGGATTGGATCACGTAGTAATGTGGTACCACACTGAAACAGTCAATTAAACCTGGTTTTGATCAATATTTTAGAGAATAACGCATGTTAGGTCTAGGTTAGCCCTGGGATTATCACTCATCAGACTCATACTTTCGCATTCTTCACATACTTGTTGAACGGATCCTGGGTTTTTTCTGGTTTGGTTCACATAGTAATGTGGTACCACACTGAAACATTCAATTAAACCTGATCTTGATAAATATTTGAGAGGATAACGCATGTTAGGTTTGGGTTAAGTCTAGGATTTGCCTTCATCAGGCTCGTACTTTCGCATATTTCTCATACTTGATGGCTAGATCCTGGGCTGTTTCTGGATTGTATCACGTAGTAATGTGGTACCACGCTGAAACAGTCAATTAAACCTGGTTTCGATCAATATTTTAGAGGATAACGCAAGTTAGGTCTGGCATAGGTCTGGGATTCGCCCTCATCAGACTCATACTTTCGCGTTTTTCACATACTTGTTGACCTGATCGAGGGTTTTTTCTGCTTTGGATCACGTAGTAAAGTGGTACCACATTGAAACAGTCCATTAAACCTGGTTTGGATCAATATTTTAGAGGATAACGCATGTTAGGTCTAGGTTAGCCCTGGGATTATCACTCATCAGACTCATATTTTCGCATTCTTCACATACTTGTTGAACGGATCCTGGGTTTTTTCTGGTTTGGATCACGTAGTAATGTGGTACCACACTGAAACAGTTGATTAAACCTGGTCTCGATCAATATTTTAGAGGATAACGCATGTTAGGTCTAGGTTAGCCCTGGGATTATCACTCATCAGACTCATACTTTCGCATTCTTCACATACTTGTTGACCGGATCCTGGGTTTTTTCTGGTTTGGTTCACGTAGTAATGTGGTACCACACTGAAACATTCAATTAAACCTGATCTTGATAAATATTTGAGAGGATAGCGCATGTTAGGTTTGGGTTAAGTCTAGGATTTGCCCTCATCAGGCTCATACTTTCGCATATTTCTCATACTTCATGGCTAGATCCTGGGTTTTTTCTGGTTTGGATCACGTAGTAGTGTGGTACCACACTGAAACATTCCATTAAACCTGGTTTGGATCAATATTTTAGAGGATGACGCATGTTAGGTCTAGGTTAGATCGGGGATTTTCACTCATCAGACTGATACTTTCGCATTCTTCACATACTTGTTGAACGGATCCTGGGCTATTTCTGGATTGGATCACGTAGTAATGTGGTACCACACTGAAACACTTGATTAAACCTGGTCTCGATCTATATTTTAGAGGATAACGCATGTTAGGTCTAGGTTAGCCCTGGGATTATCACTCATCAGACTCATACTTTCGCATTCTTCACATACTTGTTGACCGGATCCTGGGTTTTTTCTGGTTTGGTTCACGTAGTAATGTGGTACCACACTGAAACATTCAATTAAACCTGATCTTGATAAATATTTGAGAGGATAGCGCATGTTAGGTTTGGGTTAAGTCTAGGATTTGCCCTCATCAGGCTCATACTTTCGCATATTTCTCATACTTCATGGCTAGATCCTGGGTTTTTTCTGGTTTGGATCACGCAGTAGTGTGGTACCACACTGAAACATTCCATTAAACCTGGTTTGGATCAATATTTTAGAGGATGACGCATGTTAGGTCTAGGTTAGGTCGGGGA
This sequence comes from Colletes latitarsis, assembly GCF_051014445.1. Taxonomy (NCBI): domain Eukaryota; kingdom Metazoa; phylum Arthropoda; class Insecta; order Hymenoptera; family Colletidae; genus Colletes; species Colletes latitarsis. The sequence continues at coordinate 21,227,628 of NW_027488365.1, read as the reverse complement.
TTTTCACTCATCAGACTCATACTTTCGCGTTTTTCACATACTTGTTGAACTGATCCTGGGCTTTTTCTGGTTTGGGTCACGTAGTAATGTGGTACCACACTGAGACAGTCAATTAAACCTGGTCTTGATAAATATTTTAGAGGATAACGCATGTTAGGTCTAGGTTAGGTCTGGGATTTTCACTCATCAGACTCATACTTTCGCATTCTTCACATACTTGTTGAACGGATCCTGGGTTTTCTCTGGTTTGGATCACGTAGTAATGTGGGACCACACTGAAACAATCAATTAAACCTGGTCTTGATAAATATTTTAGAGGATAACGCATGTTAGGTCTGGGATAGGTCTGGGATTTGCCCTCATCAGACTCATACTTTCGCACACTTCACATACTCGTTGAACGGATCCTGGGTTTTTGCTGGTTTGGATCACGTAGTAATGTGGGACCACACAGAAACAATCAATTAAACCTGGTCTTGATAAATATTTTAGAGGATAACGCATGTTAGGTCTGGGTTAGGTCTAGGATTTGCCCTCATCAGGCTCATACTTTCGCATATTTCTCATACTTCATGGCTAGATCCTGGGTTTTTTTCTGGATTGGGTCACGTAGTAGTGTGGTACCACACTGAAACAGTCGATTAAACCTGGTTTCGATCAATATTTTTGAGGATAACGCATGTTAGGTCTAGGTTAGGCCTGGGATTTTCACTCATCAGACTCATACTTTCGCATTCTTCACATACTTGTTGAACGGACCTGGGTTTTTTCTGGTTTGGGTCACGTAGTAATGTGGTACCACACTGAGACAGTCAATTAAACCTGGTCTTGATAAATATTTTAGAGGATAACGCATGTTAGGTCTAGGTTAGGTCTGGGATTTTCACTCATCAGACTCATACTTTCACATTCTTCACATACTTGTTGAACGGACCTGGGTTTTTTCTGGTTTGGATCACGTAGTAATGTGGGACCACACTGAAACAGTCAATTAAACCTGGTTTCGATCAATATATTAGAGAATAATTCATGTTAGGTCTAGGTTAGGTCTGGGATTTGCTCTGATCAGGCTCACTCTTTCGCATATTTCTCATACTTGATGGCTAGATCCTGGGCTTTTTCTGGATTGCATCAGGTGGGAATGAAGTACAACACTGAAGCAGTCAATTAAACCTGGTTTCCATCAATATCTTAGAGGACAACGCAAGTTAGGTCTGGGATAGGTCTGGGATTTGCCCACATCAGGCTCATACTTTCGCGTTTTTCACATACTTGTTGAACAGATCCTGGGTTTTTTCTGGTTTGGATCACGTAGTAGTGTGGTACCACACTGAAACAGTCCATTAAACCTGGTTTGGATCAACATTTTAGAGGATAACGCATGTTAGGTCTGGGTTAGGTCTAGGATTTGTCCTCGTCAGGCTCATACTTTCGCATATTTCTCATACTTCATGGCTAGATCCTGGGCTATTTCTGGATTGTATCACGTAGTAATGTGGTACCACACAGAAACAGTCAATTAAACCTGGTTTCCATCAATATTTTAGAGGATAACGCAAGTTAGGTCTGGGATAGGTCTGGGATTTTCCCTCATCAGGCTCATACTTTCGCGTTTTTCACATACTTGTTGAACAGATCCTGGGTTTTTTTCTGGATTGGGTCACGTAGTAGTGTGGTACCACACTGAAACAGTCGATTAAACCTGGTTTCGATCAATATTTTTGAGGATAACGCATGTTAGGTCTAGGTTAGGCCTGGGATTTTCACTCATCAGACTCTTACTTTCGCATTCTTCACATACTTCTTGAACGGATCCTGGGTTTTTTCTGGTATGGATCACGTAGTAATGTGGGACCACACGGAAACAGTCAATTAAACCTGGTCTTGATAAATATTTTAGAGGATAACGCATGTTAGGTCTGGGTTAGGTCTAGGATTTGCCCTCGTCAGGCTCATACTTTCGCATATTTCTCATACTTCATGGCTAGATCCTGGGCTATTTCTGGATTGTATCACGTAGTAATGTGGTTCCACACAGAAACAGTCAATTAAACCTGGTTTCCATCAATATTTTAGAGTATAACGCATGTTAGGTCTGGGTTAGGTCCGGGATTTTCCCACATCAGGCTCATACTTTCGCGTTTTTCACATACTTGTTGAAGAGATCCTGGGTTTTTTCTGGTTTGGATCACGTAGTAGTGTGGTACCACACTGAAACAGTCCATTAAACCTGGTTTGGATCAACATTTTAGAGGATAACGCAAGTTAGGTCTGGGATAGGTCTGGGATTTTCCCTCATCAGGCTCATACTTTCGCGTTTTTCACATACTTGTTGAACAGATCCTAGGTTTTTTTCTGGATTGGGTCACGTAGTAGTGTGGCACCACACTGAAACAGTCGATTAAACCTGGTTTCGATCAATATTTTTGAGGATAACGCATGTTAGGTCTAGGTTAGGCCTGGGATTTTCACTCATCAGACTCTTACTTTCGCATTCTTCACATACTTGTTGAACGGATCCTGGGTTTTTTCTGGTTTGGATCACGTAGTAATGTGGTACCACACTGAAACAGTCAATTAAACCTGGTTTTGATCAATATTTTAGAGAATAATTCATGTTAGGTCTAGGTTAGGTCTGGGATTTGCTCTCATCAGGCTCATTCTTTCGCATATTTCTCATACTTGATGGCTAGATCCTGGGCTTTTTCTGGATTGCATAACGTAGTAATGACGTACAACACTGAAACAATCAATTAAACCTGGATTCCATCAATATCTTAGAGGACAACGCAACTTAGGTCTGGGATAGGTCTGGGATTTGCCCACATCAGGCTCATACATTCGCGTTTTTCACATACTCGTTGAACAGATCCTGGGTTATTTTCTGGTTTGGATCGCATAGTAGTGTGGTACCACACTGAAACAGTCCATTAAACCTGGTTTGGATCAATATTTTAGAGGATAACGCATGTTAGGTCTAGGTTAGGTCTGGGATTTTCACTCATCAGACTGATACTTTCGCATTCTTCACATACTTGTTGAACGGATCCTGGGTTTTTTCTGGATTGGGACACGTAGTAGTGTGGCACCACACTGAAACAGTCGATTAAACCTGGTTTGGATCAATATTTTAGAGGATAACGCATGTTAGGTCTAGGTTAGGTCTGGGATTTTCACTCATCAGACTCATACTTTCGCATTCTTCACATACTTGTTGAACGGATCCTGTGTTTTTTCTGGTTTGGATCACGTAGTAATGTGGTACCACACTGAAACAGTCAATTAAACCAGGTTTTGATCAATATTTTAGAGAATAATTCATGTTAGGTCTAGGTTAGGTCTGGGATTTGCTCTCATCAGGCTCTTTCTTTCGCATATTTCTCATACTTGATGGCTAGATCCTGGGCTTTTTCTGGATTGCATAACGTAGTAATGAAGTACAACACTGAAACAGTCAATTAAACCTGGATTCCATCAATATCTTAGAGGACAACGCAAGTTAGGTCTGGGATAGGTCTGGGATTTGCCCACATCAGGCTCATACTTTCGCGTTTTTCACATACTCGTTGAACAGATCCTGGGTTATTTTCTGGTTTGGATCGCATAGTAATGTGGTACCACACTGAAACAGTCGATTAAACCAGGTTTCGATCAATATTTTTGAGGATAACGCATGTTAGGTCTAGGTTAGGCCTGGGATTTTCACTCATCAGACTCATACTTTCGCATTCTTCACATACTTGTTGAACGGACCTGGGTTTTTTCTGGTTTGGATCACGTAGTAATGTGGGACCACACTGAAACAGTCAATTAAACCTGGTTTCGATCAATATATTAGAGAATAATTCATGTTAGGTCTAGGTTAGGTCTGGGATTTGCTCTGATCAGGCTCACTCTTTCGCATATTTCTCATACTTGATGGCTAGATCCTGGGCTTTTTCTGGATTGCATCAGGTGGTAATGAAGTACAACACTGAAACAGTCAATTAAACCTGGTTTCCATCAATATCTTAGAGGATAACGCAAGTTAGGTCTGGGATAGGTCTGGGATTTGCCCACATCAGGCTCATACTTTCGCGTTTTTCACATACTTGTTGAACAGATCCTGGGTTTTTTCTGGTTTGGATCACGTAGTAGTGTGGTACCACACTGAAACAGTCCATTAAACCTGGTTTGGATCAACATTTTAGAGGATAACGCATGTTAGGTCTGGGTTAGGTCTAGGATTTGCCATCGTCAGGCTCATACTTTCGCATATTTCTCATACTTCATGGCTAGATCCTGGGCTATTTCTGGATTGTATCACGTAGTAATGTGGTACCACACAGAAACAGTCAATTAAACCTGGTTTCCATCAATATTATAGAGGATAACGCAAGTTAGGTCTGGGATAGGTCTGGGATTTGCCCACATCAGGCTCATACTTTCGCGTTTTTCACATACTCGTTGAACAGATCCTGGGTTTTTTTCTGGATTGGGTCACGTAGTAGTGTGGTACCACACTGAAACAGTCGATTAAACCTGGTTTCGATCAATATTTTTGAGGATAACGCATGTTAGGTCTAGGTTAGGCCTGGGATTTTCACTCATCAGACTCTTACTTTCGCATTCATCACATACTTCTTGAACGGATCCTGGGTTTTTTCTGGTTTGGATCACGTAGTAATATGGGACCACACGGAAACAGTCAATTAAACCTGGTTTCGATCAATATATTAGAGAATGATTCATGTTAGGTCTAGGTTAGGTCTGGGATTTGCTCTCATCAGGCTCATTCTTTCGCATATTTCTCATACTTGATGGCTAGATCCTGGGCTATTTCTGGATTGCATAACGTAGTAATGAAGTACAACACTGAAACAGTCAATTAAACCTGGATTCCATCAATATCTTAGAGGACAACGCAAGTTAGGTCTGGGATAGGTCTGGGATTTGCCCACATCAGGCTCATACTTTCGCGTTTTTCACATACTCGTTGAACAGATCCTGGGTTATTTTCTGGTTTGAATCGCATAGTAATGTGGTACCACACTGAAACAGTCGATTAAACCAGGTTTCGATCAATATTTTTGAGGATAACGCATGTTAGGTCTAGGTTAGGCCTGGGATTTTCACTCATCAGACTCATACTTTCGCATTCTTCTCATACTTGTTGAACGGATCCTGGGTTTTTGCTGGTTTGGATCACGTAGTAATGTGGGACCACACAGAAACAATCAATTAAACCTGGTCTTGATAAATATTTTAGAGGATAACGCATGTTAGGTCTGGGTTAGGTCTAGGATTTGCCCTCGTCAGGCTCATACTTTCGCATATTTCTCATACTTCATGGCTAGATCCTGGGCTATTTCTGGATTGTATCACGTAGTAATGTGGTACCACACAGAAACAGTCAATTAAACCTGGTTTCGATCAATATTTTAGAGGATAACGCAAGTTAGGTCTGGGATAGGTCTGGGATTTTCCCTCATCAGGCTCATACTTTCGCGTTTTTCAGATACTTGTTGAACAGATCCTGGGTTTTTTTCTGGATTGGGTCACGTAGTAGTCTGGTACCACACTGAAACAGTCGATTAAACCTGGTTTCGATCAATATTTTTGAGCATAACGCATCTTAGGTCTGGGTTAGGTCTAGGATTTGCCCTCATCAGACTCATACTTTCGCATTCTTCTCATACTTGTTGAACGGATCCTGGGTTTTTGCTGGTTTGGATCACGTAGTAATGTGGGACCACACAGAAACAATCAATTAAACCTGGTCTTGATAAATATTTTAGAGGATAACGCATGTTAGGTCTGGGTTAGGTCTGGGATTTGCTCTCATCAGGCTCATTCTTTCGCATATTTCTCATACTTGATGGCTAGATCCTGGGCTATTTCTGGATTGCATAACGTAGTAATGAAGTACAACACTGAAACAGTCAATTAAACCTGGATTCCATCAATATCTTAGAGGACAACGCAAGTTAGGTCTGGGATAGGTCTGGGATTTGCCCACATCAGGCTCATACTTTCGCGTTTTTCACATACTCGTTGAACAGATCCTGGGTTATTTTCTGGTTTGAATCGCATAGTAATGTGGTACCACACTGAAACAGTCGATTAAACCAGGTTTCGATCAATATTTTTGAGGATAACGCATGTTAGGTCTAGGTTAGGCCTGGGATTTTCACTCATCAGACTCATACTTTCGCATTCTTCTCATACTTGTTGAACGGATCCTGGGTTTTTGCTGGTTTGGATCACGTAGTAATGTGGGACCACACAGAAACAATCAATTAAACCTGGTCTTGATAAATATTTTAGAGGATAACGCATGTTAGGTCTGGGTTAGGTCTAGGATTTGCCCTCGTCAGGCTCATACTTTCGCATATTTCTCATACTTCATGGCTAGATCCTGGGCTATTTCTGGATTGTATCACGTAGTAATGTGGTACCACACAGAAACAGTCAATTAAACCTGGTTTCGATCAATATTTTAGAGGATAACGCAAGTTAGGTCTGGGATAGGTCTGGGATTTTCCCTCATCAGGCTCATACTTTCGCGTTTTTCAGATACTTGTTGAACAGATCCTGGGTTTTTTTCTGGATTGGGTCACGTAGTAGTCTGGTACCACACTGAAACAGTCGATTAAACCTGGTTTCGATCAATATTTTTGAGCATAACGCATCTTAGGTCTGGGTTAGGTCTAGGATTTGCCCTCATCAGACTCATACTTTCGCATTCTTCACATACTTGTTGAACGGATCCTGTGTTTTTTCTGGTTTGGATCACGTAGTAATGTGGTACCACACTGAAACAGTCAATTAAACCTGGTTTTGATCAATATCATAGAGAATAATTCATGTTAGGTCTAGGTTAGGTCTGGGATTTGCTCTGATCAGGCTCACTCTTTCGCATATTTCTCATACTTCATGGCTAGATCCTGGGCTATTACTGGATTGGATCATGTAGTAATGTGGTACCACACTGAAACAGTCAATTAAACCTGGTTTGGATCAATATTTTTAGAGGATAACGCATGTTAGGTCTAGGTTAGCCCTGGGATTTTCACTCATCAGACTCATACTTTCGCATTCTTCACATACTTGTTGAACGGATCCTGGGTTTTTTCTGGTTTGGTTCACGTAGTAATGTGGTACCACACTGAAAGATTCAATTAAACCTGATCTTGATAAATATTTCAGAGTATAACGCATGTTAGGTCTGGGTTAGGTCTAGGATTTGCCCTCATCAGGCTCATACTTTCGCATATTTCTCATACTTCATGGCTAGATCCTGGGCTGTTTCTGGATTGTATCACGTAGTAATGTGGTACCACGCTGAAACAGTCAATTAAACCTGGTTTCGATCAATATTTTAGAGGATAACGCAAGTTAGGTCTGGCATAGGTCTGGGATTCGCCCTCATCAGACTCATACTTTCGCGTTTTTCACATACTTGTTGAACTGATCCTGGGCTTTTTCTGGTTTGGATCACGTAGTAATGTGGTACCACACTGAGACAGTCAATTAAACCTGGTCTTGATAAATATTTTAGAGGATAACGCATGTTAGGTCTTGGTTAGGTCTGGGATTTTCACTCATCAGACTCATACTTTCGCATTCTTCACATACTTGTTGAACGGTTCCTGTGTTTTTTCTGGTTTGGATCACGTAGTAATGTGGTACCACACTGAAACAGTCAATTAAACCTGGTTTTGATCAATATTTTAGAGAATAATTCATGTTAGGTCTAGGTTAGGTCTGGGATTTGCTCTCATCAGGCTCTTTCTTTCGCATATTTCTCATACTTGATGGCTAGATCCTGGGCTTTTTCTGGATTGCATCAGGTGGTAATGAAGTACAACACTGAAACAGTCAATTAAACCTGGATTCCATCAATATCTTAGAGGACAACGCAAGTTAGGTCTGGGATAGGTCTGGGATTTGCCCACATCAGGCTCATACTTTCGCGTTTTTCACATACTCGTTGAACAGATCCTGGGTTATTTTCTGGTTTGGATCGCATAGTAATGTGGTACCACACTGAAACAGTCGATGAAACCAGGTTTCGATCAATATTTTTGAGGATAACGCATGTTAGGTCTAGGTTAGGCCTGGGATTTTCACTCATCAGACTCATACTTTCGCATTCTTCACATACTTGTTGAACGGACCTGGGTTTTTTCTGGTTTGGATCACGTAGTAATGTGGGACCACACTGAAACAGTCAATTAAACCTGGTTTCGATCAATATATTAGAGAATAATTCATGTTAGGTCTAGGTTAGGTCTGGGATTTGCTCTGATCAGGCTCACTCTTTCGCATATTTCTCATACTTGATGGCTAGATCCTGGGCTTTTTCTGGATTGCATCAGGTGGTAATGAAGTACAACACTGAAACAGTCAATTAAACCTGGTTTCCATCAATATCTTAGAGGATAACGCAAGTTAGGTCTGGGATAGGTCTGGGATTTGCCCACATCAGGCTCATACTTTCGCGTTTTTCACATACTTGTTGAACAGATCCTGGGTTTTTTCTGGTTTGGATCACGTAGTAGTGTGGTACCACACTGAAACAGTCCATTAAACCTGGTTTGGATCAACATTTTAGAGGATAACGCATGTTAGGTCTGGGTTAGGTCTAGGATTTGCCATCGTCAGGCTCATACTTTCGCATATTTCTCATACTTCATGGCTAGATCCTGGGCTATTTCTGGATTGTATCACGTAGTAATGTGGTACCACACAGAAACAGTCAATTAAACCTGGTTTCCATCAATATTATAGAGGATAACGCAAGTTAGGTCTGGGATAGGTCTGGGATTTTCCCTCATCAGGCTCATACTTTCGCGTTTTTCACATACTTGTTGAACAGATCCTGGGTTTTTTTCTGGATTGGGTCACGTAGTAGTGTGGTACCACACTGAAACAGTCGATTAAACCTGGTTTCGATCAATATTTTTGAGGATAACGCATGTTAGGTCTAGGTTAGGCCTGGGATTTTCACTCATCAGACTCTTACTTTCGCATTCTTCACATACTTCTTGAACGGATCCTGGGTTTTTTCTGGTTTGGATCACGTAGTAATATGGGACCACACGGAAACAGTCAATTAAACCTGGTTTCGATCAATATATTAGAGAATGATTCATGTTAGGTCTAGGTTAGGTCTGGGATTTGCTCTCATCAGGCTCATTCTTTCGCATATTTCTCATACTTGATGGCTAGATCCTGGGCTATTTCTGGATTGCATAACGTAGTAATGAAGTACAACACTGAAACAGTCAATTAAACCTGGATTCCATCAATATCTTAGAGGACAACGCAAGTTAGGTCTGGGATAGGTCTGGGATTTGCCCACATCAGGCTCATACTTTCGCGTTTTTCACATACTCGTTGAACAGATCCTGGGTTATTTTCTGGTTTGAATCGCATAGTAATGTGGTACCACACTGAAACAGTCGATTAAACCAGGTTTCGATCAATATTTTTGAGGATAACGCATGTTAGGTCTAGGTTAGGCCTTGGATTTTCACTCATCAGACTCATACTTTCGCATTCTTCTCATACTTGTTGAACGGATCCTGGGTTTTTGCTGGTTTGGATCACGTAGTAATGTGGGACCACACAGAAACAATCAATTAAACCTGGTCTTGATAAATATTTTAGAGGATAACGCATGTTAGGTCTGGGTTAGGTCTAGGATTTGCCCTCGTCAGGCTCATACTTTCGCATATTTCTCATACTTCATGGCTAGATCCTGGGCTATTTCTGGATTGTATCACGTAGTAATGTGGTACCACACAGAAACAGTCAATTAAACCTGGTTTCGATCAATATTTTAGAGGATAACGCAAGTTAGGTCTGGGATCCGAGCCGTACCGCGTCCCTGATCACCCTCATTGGGTGGGCGACGCGGACGGCTTGGTGGCGACGGTATGGGGAGGGGGCGACGGGTCCCCACCGTTCTCCTTGTTGGAGCGCGGTCGGGGATTCGTCGCCGTGGACTGGGGGGGAGTCGCTGTGGTGGGGTGCTACATTTCGCCCCGTAGCGGTCACGCTGCGTTCGAGCTGTACTTGGCCGAGGTCGCGGCATGCGTGCAGCGCTACGCGGCCCGGCCGGTGCTGGTCCTGGGGGATTTTAATGCCAAGTCGGTGGCTTGGGGATCCCCCAGGACCTCCGTTCGCGGCGGGATCCTGGGCGATTGGGCGGCGGGGCTCGACCTCCGGGTATTGAACCGGGGGTCGGAGCACACATGCGTGCGGCGATATGGGGGGTCCATCGTGGATGTTGGATTCGCGACCCCCAACGCCGTGCGCATGGTGTCGGGTTGGCACGTGGTCGCGGGGGCAGAGACACTCTCCGATCACCGGTATATCCGGATGGAGGTCTCTGCCGCCGCGAGTGCATCCCGACACGGCCGCCTGCGTGGCACCCCACCACGCCGCTGGGCGCTTCGGCGCCTGGACAAGGACGCCCTGATGGCAGCTGCCCTCGCTGCAACTTGGCCGCAGGGAGCGGCCGAGTTGCCGAGGATAGAGGAGGAGGTCGCCCGGCTCGGAGCATTGGTCGCGGGTATTTGCGACGCGGCGATGCCTCGGGTCGGGCGGGCTTCTCCTCGCCGGGCGGTGTACTGGTGGTCGGACGCGATCGCGGAGTTGCGAGTCGCGACTGTCCGCGCCCGACGCCAGTACACCCGCGCGCGCCGTCGTCAACGTACAGGCGACGGCGTGGCGCGAGCGAGGGCAGCTGATGACCTGTATGGAGCATACCGCGTGGCGCGGGTTTCTCTGCAGGTCGCCATCAAACGGGCCAAGACCCAGGCATGGAAGGAGCTCCTCCAGACCCTTGATGACGATCCATGGGGGCGCCCATATAAGGTGGTGCTGAATAAGCTCCGCCCGTGGGCGCCCCCCGTCACCGAGGGTCTTGACCCCCGGCTGCTGGAGGACGTGGTCAATACACTCTTCCCAATTGGGGAGAGGGGACCGCGTCCTCCGGCGGCGGCGGCTGTCCCAGTGGAGTGGACGGCCGAGCTGGGGGTCACGCAGGAGGAGCTGGCAGCGGCCATCAGACGGCTCGGGGTTCGTAACACGGCCCCGGGTCCGGATGGTGTGCCCGGCCGGGTTTGGGTCTTGACCCAGGGCGTCCTTGGGGCCGACCTCAGGCGGTTGTTCGACCGCTGCCTGAGGGACGGGCGATTCCCCCCCAGTTGGAAGGTGGCGAGGATGGTCCTCCTCCGGAAGGAGGGTCGGCCCGCGGAGTCTCCCTCCGCATACCGGCCCATTTGTCTCCTCGACGAGGTGGGCAAGCTCTTCGAGCGTGTGATTGCTGCCCGCCTCGTCGAGCACCTGTCGCGGGGTGATCCCGGTCTGGCCGACTGCCAGTTCGGTTTCCGGGGGGGCCGATCGACTATCGACGCGATAGGTCGTGTGAGGGCCCTCTCGGAGGCGGCCGTCTCCCGGGGAGGGGTGGCATTGGCAATATCCTTGGATATTGCCAATGCCTTTAACACCCTCCCCTGGGAAGAGATAAGGAGGGGGCTCGAATATCATCGAGTCCCCCCTTGTCTCAGGGCGGTCGTCGGGGATTATCTCCGCGGCAGGTGGATCGAGTATCCGGGCCGGGATGGTGATATGCGGAGGGAGGTGTACTGCGGTGTTCCGCAGGGGTCGGTCCTCGGGCCACTCCTGTGGAACATCGCGTACGACTCGGTGTTGCGGGCCGGCCTCCCCGACGGCGTCAGCACGGTGTGTTATGCGGATGACACACTGGTGCTGGCCGTCGGGGCGCACTGGGGGAGGGCCATGCGTCGCGCGGAGGAGGGGTCGCAACGCGTCGTCGACCGGATCAGGGGGATGGGGATGACGGTGGCGGTCCATAAGACCGAGGTGATTGCGTTTCATTCACCTCGGCAGGATCCGCCGCCCCCTCTGATTCGGGTGGGTGGGGCTGACATCGAGGTGAAGCCCCAGATCAGGTATCTGGGGCTGATCCTCGATAGCCACTGGCGTTTCGAGAAGCATTTCCGCTGCCTGGTCCCCCGGTTGGAAAGGATGGTTGCGGCTCTGGGCCGGATCCTGCCCAACCTGGGGGGCCCGGCGGGCCGAGTTCGTCGCCTCTATGTGGCAATGGTCCAGTCGGTGGCCCTATACGGGGCCCCCGTCTGGGCGGACGACCTGGCGGCCTCCCGGCGCAGCATGACTATGCTGCGTCGGGTGCAGAGGCGCATGGCGCTCAGGGTCGTCCGCGGGTATCGGACCATGTCACATGAGGCGGCGACGGTTCTAGCGGGGATGCCGCCCATGGACCTGCTCGCGCGGTCGCACGCGGTGATGTACCGGCACCGCGTCGACCGTCGCGCGGGGGTGGGGGCGGTCCCGGGCGGGCAGGAACCTGCTTGGGGCGATTTGAAGCGCCAGGCCCGGCAGTCCGTGTTGCTCGCGTGGCAGGAGCGGCTGGCTCTGCCAACCGCGGGGCACCGGACTGTCGGGGCTGTTCGGCCGCTCCTGAAGGAGTGGCTGGACAGAGGCCATGGCAGCCTCACCTACCGGCTGGCACAGGTATTTTCCGGGCATGGCAGTTTCGGAAGATACCTGTGCCGGATAGGGAAGGAGCCGACGGCGCGTTGCTGCCACTGCGACGCTGAGCAGGACACGGCGGATCATACCCTGGAGGTATGCCCCGCGTGGGAGGTGGAGCGCCGTGTCCTGGTCGGCGTTGTCGGGCGGGATGCCTCGCTGCCGGGCGTGGTGCGCGCCATGCTCGGCAGCGAGGAGAAATGGAGGGCCGTGGCCTCCTTCTGCGAGAACGTAATGTTGCAGAAGGAGGCCGCGGGGAGGGAGCGCGAGCTTCAGCGGCGCGCTGAAGCTCGCGCTCGTGCGGTGGCCCGAGGTCGTCGCCCGGTCGCGAGGCGTCGCGGGCGGCCGCCTCGGCGTGGCGGATGACCTAGGCTGGGAGGGGGGTCCTGAGGGGACCCTCCTCCCGCCAGGCGGCGCCGGGTCGGACCGGTTGGGGGTAGGAGTGCCTTCCCCTACCGGTCCGACGCAAGGGGAGGCACCCTCGGCGGTCTGGTGCGGCCATGAACGCCCGGCCGCCGAGGGATGGAAACGGGGTCGCGGGCGGTTGCGAGTTGGGGCTCGCAGCCGCCACTAAACGCGGCCCCGGGACGGATAGCGGCGGGATGGAGTGGCCCCGTGCCGCCGCTATGAGGCAGTGTGTCTACTGGGGGGACCGATTGTCCCCCCGGGGGATGGGCGCGAAAGCGCGGGCACGGGGAGGATACCGGAAGAATGCTTCGAGCGATTCCCGGTATCCTCCCAAAGCGTGCCGAAGGGTCACCGTGGGGTTTTTAGTGGGTAGGTCCCGCGCCTGTCGTTGTACGGGCGCGGGGAATCCCACACACACCTCCCACCTCTCCCCAAGGAGGTGGGAGGGAGTCTTTCGAAGATTTTCCCCACGACAAAAAAAAAAAAAAAAAAAAAAGTTAGGTCTGGGATAGGTCTGGGATTTTCCCTCATCAGGCTCATACTTTCGCGTTTTTCAGATACTTGTTGAACAGATCCCGGGTTTTTTTCTGGATTGGGTCACGTAGTAGTCTGGTACCACACTGAAACAGTCGATTAAACCTGGTTTCGATCAATATTTTTGAGCATAACGCATCTTAGGTCTGGGTTAGGTCTAGGATTTGCCCTCATCAGACTCATACTTTCGCATTCTTCACATACTTGTTGAACGGATCCTGTGTTTTTTCTGGTTTGGATCACGTAGTAATGTGGTACCACACTGAAACAGTCAATTAAACCTGGTTTTGATCAATATCATAGAGAATAATTCATGTTAGGTCTAGGTTAGGTCTGGGATTTGCCCTCATCAGGCTCATACTTTCGCATATTTCTCATACTTCATAGCTGGATCCTGGGCTATTTCTGGATTGGATCATGTAGTAATGTGGTACCACACTGAAACAGTCAATTAAACCTGGTTTGGATCAATATTTTTAGAGGATAACGCATGTTAGGTCTAGGTTAGCCCTGGGATTTTCACTCATCAGACTCATACTTTCGCATTCTTCACATACTTGTTGAACGGATCCTGGGTTTTTTCTGGTTTGGTTCACGTAGTAATGTGGTACCACACTGAAAGATTCAATTAAACCTGATCTTGATAAATATTTCAGAGTATAACGCATGTTAGGTCTGGGTTAGGTCTAGGATTTGCCCTCATCAGGCTCATACTTTCGCATATTTCTCATACTTCATGGCTAGATCCTGGGCTGTTTCTGGATTGTATCACGTAGTAATGAAGTACAACATTGAAACAGTCAATTAAACCTGGTTTCGATCAATATTTTAGAGGATAACGCAAGTTAGGTCTGGCATAGGTCTGGGATTCGCCCTCATCAGACTCATACTTTCGCGTTTTTCACATACTTGTTGAACTGATCCTGGGCTTTTTCTGGTTTGGATCACGTAGTAATGTGGTACCACACTGAGACAGTCAATTAAACCTGGTCTTGATAAATATTTTAGAGGATAACGCATGTTAGGTCTTGGTTAGGTCTGGGATTTTCACTCATCAGACTCATACTTTCGCATTCTTCACATACTTGTTGAACGGATCCTGGGTTTTCTCTGGTTTGGATCACGTAGTAATGTGGGACCACACTGAAACAATCAATTAAACCTGGTCTTGATAAATATTTTAGAGGATAACGCATGTTAGGTCTGGGATAGGTCTGGGATTTGCCCTCATCAGACTCATACTTTCGCACACTTCACATACTCGTTGAACAGATCCTGGGTTATTTTCTGGTTTGGATCACATAGTAATGTGGTACCACACTGAAACAGTCGATTATACCAGGTTTCGATCAATATTTTTGAGGATAACGCATGTTAGGTCTAGGTTAGGCCTGGGATTTTCACTCATCAGACTCATACTTTCGTATTCTTCTCATACTTGTTGAACGGATCCTGGGTTTTTTCTGGTTTGGATCACGTAGTAATGTGGTACCACACTGAAACAGTCAATTAAACCTGGTTTTGATCAATATTTTAGAGAATAATTCATGTTAGGTCTAGGTTAGGTCTGGGATTTGCTCTCATCAGGCTCTTTCTTTCGCATATTTCTCATACTTGATGGCTAGATCCTGGGCTTTTTCTGGATTGCATAACGTAGTAATGAAGTACAACACTGAAACAGTCAATTAAACTTGGATTCCATCAATATCTTAGAGGACAACGCAAGTTTGGTCTGGGATAGGTCTGGGATTTGCCCACATCAGGCTCATACTTTCGCGATTTTCACATACTCGTTGAACAGATCCTGGGTTATTTTCTGGTTTGGATCGCATAGTAATGTGGTACCACACTGAAACAGTCGATTAAACCAGGTTTCGATTAATATTTTTGAGGATAACGCATGTTAGGTCTAGGTTAGGCCTGGGATTTTCACTCATCAGACTCATACTTTCGCATTCTTCTCATACTTGTTGAACGGATCCTGGGTTTTTGCTGGTT